>NC_041388.1:81562828-81623961 GCF_002162155.2 Triticum dicoccoides
CCAAGCCTGCCATTTTGTCTATAAAAGACGCAGCGATCGTACAACCTCTTTCCCCTAACCCAAAACCTAGCCGCCGCGGAAGCACGCGGACCCTAGTTCAGCCAGAGATGGATCCAGCATTAGGAGAGGTAGTGGATGACCATGAGGAGGTTGATAGGGCTGCTGCGAGGGCCAATCGCAGAGCGCACGCACTGGAGCGACGGTGCAGGCTGCCTGCCAGGATTATGGCAGAACGCAACACCAACGATGTCAAGCAGTTCAATGAGGCGTTCCCAGAAGGAACGCACATCACGGATGACCTTGTCATCTGGTGGGAAAGAGACAGGGCAAGCTTCCATCGATTCCAATTAACAAGGACTCGGTGGACTAGGATGTTGGCTGCGTTCGAAGGAAGAGAGGATTAGTTTTCTGTTTATGTATGTCTCTGAACTTATTTCATCCTTTATACTGCATTTGCCTGCACTTATTGCTGTTACTTCTGAATGTTCAGAGCGGCGTCATCTTCGTCGTCTGTAGAGTGAGAGAGCATGCAACAATGAAGATGGAGCAACAAATTATCATCATCTTCGTCGTCTGTATTAGTACTATGTTTGCTTAAATCAGCTCGAACTATTTATGTTTTATGCGTTTTAATGCGTGGTACTGAATATTCCATCTCTGTCTATGTCTGAATCTGGTTAAGGATTATGGTATCTAAGCCTTGCTGAATGTTTCTAAATGTGGTTTAAGTTTATGAATCAGGTTTACATTCATGAATGTCTGTAAATACTTGAGAAATCTTTTTTGCATTTGGTTATATTCCAACCTAACTTTCACTTTCCCAATGAGAAATGGCAGCAAATTATCACAAGTTTCAACACACTGAAACTGTGAACATTAACTACAACACATCTACCACCTGTACAGACTAGTAAAATCTCACCACTCCTCACTATTACTACTCCACTAGCACACAACACCTCCCCTCACTTAACTACACATAACTACTACTCCAACACCTATCCACCTCACTTCTGCCGCACCCACAACTACTCCTCCTCCCCCTAGCTCCAACCATGGTTGGTTCTTCCTCTTCCCCTTCCCTAGACCCACGGCTAAACCCATTCCCAATTGGCAAGGGATGGGTTGCCATGCTTCTTGGTTCAGCACGCGGCGACCAAGAACTCTTCCTCGACTACATGAAGGTCGACATGAGGTACACCAGTGTTATTGGGCCGGTAAATGCAGCAGAGGAAGTGAGGAAGAAGGCGACTAGCGAGGAGAAGCAGCGCGTGGAGCAGCGCTATGGAAACCCAGGTAAGGTGGTCATGACCATCAACATTCTCCTATGGGCAATGAAGGAGGCCGACTCCAGTGATGCTGGGCAGAGGGAGCGGTGGGCAGACCACCGCTATGTCGCTCCAGCACAAGCTACATCAAATGCAAACGCAGCAGAGGTGCACGAAGACGACGACGACCTATAGATCGTCGCACAACCAGCTGTGCAGGCTCGCCGCCGTCCTCCTCCCATCATCGTCATCGATGAAGACGAAGAGGAAGAGAAGGTGGAGGTGAAACCAAATCCCACCCAACTGAAGCAAGAGGTACGACGATCTGGACGCTTAGCAGGACAGACAACTAAGTGAATCTAAAACTATAAGTTTCAGATTCAGTTCGTCAGTAGTTGAACTACCTATGTCAGTTTCATCAATTGAACTACCTATGTCAGTTTCGTCAGTGTCAGTGATCTTCAGTGTTAGCAAGTATTGTGTTATCTATGTAATGCTACCTATGGTGCCTCCTATGTGAACTACTTACCTTTCTTCAGTGTTACCAAGTTTGTACAATCTGTGAAATGTTACAACTAACTTCTCAGGACCATATTACAGGTAGGGGATGCAACCACTTAGGATAAAAAAAGACAGATAGAAACTTCAGCAGGCTTAGATAATAAGGTTCTTAACTTAGCATCAGGGCATTAAACATAACATCATCTTAGAGCATTACAGATCAGGGCCATAACAGCACCCCACACCACAACCAAAATGATTTGAAACCATAGACAGTTCTTAGGCTTAGGCAGTTCATAGCTAATATTAGTACTGAGATGCATATTTGCATCAGATGAGATGCATATTTGCATCAGACTCCTTCATTGCTAGGCCAGTTATATATATAGGCCTCATATTTACTTACCAACCATGGCTAAAAACATCACTCCTCCATGACAACTTCTTTGATCTTGTCCAGCTTTTCCTTGCACCCATGACCAGCCTTCAGTAGCTCAGAAATGACATGCTCCAGCTTCTTCTCTTCTTTAAGGAGGTCTCTCTCCACTTGTATCTCCTTCATGGCCTTCCTGGTGTTTTGAATGATATCATCTTGACTCTGCAGGATGCACCTCTGTTCTTTCTTCAGCTTAAGCTTCTCCATTTCAACCTCAATCTTTGCATGCTCCTCAAGCTGATTCTTCTTCTGCTTAAGTTCATTGATTGCCTGGCTTGTGTAATCCATGTCATGGGATTTCTGCCCATCCTGGTAATCAAACAGTTTGGATACATCATCCACAAGCTGACTGTACTGATTAGCAAGAGAATCCAGCTCCTTCAGTTTCTCAACCTCTATCTCATGAGCATCTTTGTCTTGGACTCTACCAAGGTTCTCCTCATGATACATATCCCGCAGCTTGGTTAAACACCTTTGCAGAATTACTGGCCAAGGGGCATCTACCAACTCCAGAACACCACAGTTCACACCATCCTGAAAATGCAGTGAAATATTAATGCTAACTAAATCAAGTGAAATTGAGTTAAAGAATTCATACATACATATCAATGTTTGTCTAAATGCAATAACAAACAAATTCAGTTAGACCAATTTTAGGTGCTGCCTAGATTCAAAGAACACCACACCAGCCCTGTACTTCAGTTTTCAGTTAACAGATACTGAAACAACAAGAATATCAATGTTGTTTGCACTATGTACCACCAAATAAAGCTACACATGGACATCACTATTGTTTGCTCTTACCGTAGTAGCATATCCAATGAATCTCCTTCCAGTGTCAGATCCTTCAAATGCCACAAACCTGCCTGGTCTCTGCCTGTGCAGGATGCACTTACGATCAGATTCAACCACAAGCCCACAGAAACTTGGATCTATCACCGTGTCAGGAGTTTGCTGCAGTACCAATCCCATATATATCAGCCACAACACCTCACACATAAGAACTACATGGAAGAAATCAGAGCAAGAGGATCTTCAAACCCTAACCCTAACCCTAGCATAGAAGAGAACACAGTGAGCTGACTTACAAAATACTCCATCTGCATGTTGTCGTACTCATTCATGTACTCGTCATCGTCGGCGGCGGATGTCTCGTTGTTGTTGGGCCAGGAAGGCATCCTCGCCCCGCCGCGTCGCAGTCGCCGGAGGTGAGAAACAGAGGAAGAAGAGAGCTCGGGGAGAGGAGTGAGTGAGAGTGAGTGTCGGTCGGCCGGTCATTTTGACCTGGCCCCTGGATGGTTCCGATCGAGCCGGGCCACTAACGGCCGCGAGTGGGGCACCGTTAGCCGTTAGGGCCGCCATCCGCCTGCCATGTGGGCCATCCCTGTCAGTTAAGCGGATAGAACGGCTAAATCGACGATCAACACAACTTGGTAGTTTTTTGTCACAAAATTTGAAATTTTCGGTAGTTATCAGTCACTTTTTTGAAAGTGGTAGTTCTGTGGGACAGTAACCTCTATTGTGGTAGTTTTTTGTCAAATACTCAAAATTAAGGGGTTCATAGACACAGTTACAAAAAATGTTGTGATCAATATCAAAGCATAACCTAGCTAAACTCTGGGCTACCTTGGACAATGGCCAAACTCCGCTCCACCTTTTCCTTGTTGAAGTGATTTGTTAGTAATTCAAGAGTTGAGCACCTTCTTTGGGTGTTTTTTTGGTTTTGATCTCAAAACTAGATGGTTATTGGAGGAACACATTTTTTAACTCCTTTAAGCTCAATATGGTGGCAGTGGTGTATACGGAGAAAACAGAAGTGCGGCATCAATCTATTAGAAGGGTATAGATATGGTAAAATTATGCACAAAGAGTAATAAAGATCTTACATATGGAAAGAGGAGAAATATATTGTACTTCTGGTAAAAAAACTGATGTTGTTCAGTAGATAAAACTATATACATGGAAAGTAACTGGTAGAATTGAATGTGCAACGGTAGGGCCTATAATTTGCTAAAGGCCATAGAGAAGTTACCAGGGTTTTCACAGTAGAATATCACTTAATATATCTTACATGCGCAAACATCATATTTTATTACGAACCATATGCAAAATGCAACATTAGCCATATTCAAAAAACTTGTGGAAATATGAATCGCACATACTTCTACGAAGGCACAACAGTGAACAGGTCATATAATAAATGTTTTCCTGTGTGCTGCTTTTATGAACAGTGGGCAAACAGGTAGGAATGTCCATTTGAAACGAGATGGCAAAACTATACAGGTTTAGATAATCATCATATAAATGTTGCTATCTTAGGACTTAATTAGGAATATGAAGTATATATGGTCTAGTACATAGATATTTTTGAAGATGTTTACACAGATGGAGTTGTACATATTTAAGGATAGCTTCCTTGAACTTTGGATCTACTGAAGCCATCAGTTTATTTGCAGATATATTTTCAAGCTGATAGTTGGACAGTGAGCATTACATATGATATATTTTTAAAATGGGCAAATATGCTAGCAATGGTAATTATTTAGCATGGCGCAGATAATATTTTATCTTCATAGGGTAGGGGCCAATCAAGTATAGTAATTGTTCTCTCCGGTTAGTATGAGACCAAGAAACAAATATACGATCGGTACATATCAGAACTACTAAGAGTGGAAAAGACAAAAGCTAGGAATGTGTAGTATTTCTGTTCCATCCGTAGGAAAGAAACTAAATGAGAACAGAATAGTACTCTTCTCTTATCAGACAAATGGAGATCAGGATTGGTTAATTATAGATCATGAATCTTACAGCATACAATGGTCATATACAAATGCACACTGCAACAAATTTCAGTTACACTGCGTTTGGATGTCTCAATTGGAGCCCAGGAAATGGATTTCGTAATCATCTGGGTCAATACGGACGTTTGGCTGGACACTGAATTCGTATTGAAAATGAAAAAGCAATTCAAGCCCGTTTTCGCTTCCGTGAAAATCTCCCTCCCACGTTACGGAGGGGTGGCGCTCCGAATTGGCCCGAAATCGCTCTCTCCCGCAAAAGGTACCGCTTCAGCCCACGAAACAGAAACAGAAGGTAGCGAAGGGGAACGGGAGGGGCGAACTCGAGCGCTGACCTAGGTCATGGCGGCGGCGACCACAACGGCAACAGGCGGCGGCGCGGGTCTGTCCCTCCCCTCTTCCCCACAGCTTTTCCCGTCGCTCTGTGCTGCGCCCCGCCATGGAGGTCAACGGCGGCCCAGGACTGACGCGCCCCACCGTCGGCTCCGCCCTTCTAGCCACGTGTGGCCGTCGTCCTTGCCTATCGTTGCCTGGCTCAAACCCTCCCTTCTCCATGAGCTGCAGCTCCTTCTGTACAGCACTCCACCATTACGGATGTACTAGCTTCTCCTCTTTTTGTGCAGCCACAACACTGCTCCACCATGGATCCATGGCCATGACCTAGATCTTCTTGCCAAACCCCTCCATGGCTATGCAATTCCAAAGTTTGTCATCCAAACATGATTTGGTATTGAAATCTCAGAGGCATTTCAAGGGCCAATTCACTGGACAACCAAACAGGTGAATTCGTATTCGTGCCATTTCAGTTTCCTCATTGATTTGGAATTCAGACCAATACAATACGGAGCTCCCGAATGGAGACATCCAAACGAAGCGTTACAGGAAACTCACAGCAAAGGTTATTATTAGTTAGTGCAGAATTCAAGTAGCGCCACCTTTGCACACTCAAGTTTGGAGTATAAGCACGTGAATGCATTACTGTAGTATGTGTTTATGCCTGTAAAGTGCTTGTTATTACATGTACAAAAACATAAGAGCAGTAGCTTATCAAGTGATAAATTCTAATCAACGTATTATTTAGGAAGACTGAAAAGTGAATTAAGAATAATAAGTGAAATTTACTCAAGTGCTTAGAAACCAACTTGCAAGAAACTGAAGAATTGGGCACAAGCTCTAGAAATATACAAGGCGGATTCTATTTTTTTCATGCAGGTTGGTGATTTCACTTCTGAAGCAATCATGCGGTGATGTCCGAATTATTAACTGCTCGATAGGTTACTCCTTTAAGACGGAGTTAGTCACAGCACACATAAATAAAAGTCAGTCACATCAATGCCATGCTAAATCTCAACCAAGGGGCAAAGCAAACCTTCAAAGTCTCTAGGTTTCCCATCAAGTTTAGGCTCTCCTTCCTCAAAGAATGAGACCTCCTAAGAATATCAAATGACACTGTCAAATCAGATATCTAGCCAGTGTGGTAGAATCTAGAATGTATCGCAATGCATACATGACACCATGATAAATAAATTATAAACTCAACGAATCTATTTAAACGTCTCTTGACCACTTGTGACTTGTTAGTACTGTAGCATCATAGCAAGCCAATTCTAAACAAGCCCAGCTTTTCAGGTCTCAAATAACTTAAGGCAATTAGGTGATCACAACGAACTGATTTGTTTTGAAGTTCAGTTAACATCTTGATGGAAACACCATGATATAAATAGACAATGTTTGGATTATATTTGCATGAAGATATGAGGTAAGCCAGTCCCACATCTGAACTAATTACCTGACAAGCAGCCATTACGGATTTGTCAAGTAAAGAACTCCCCACAAACAAAAATATGAGCACCAATCTCCAAGATTTGCCCGAATCAGTCAGTTGACCAAAAAAAGGATGACACCACCTATAAAAGCTGAGATTTGAATAACATTAGAGCACAAAATCGTTGGATGGAAGGGGGGATTGTGGGCGTAAAAAAAAGATGATAGAGGGCAACATATCCAAAAAAAATGTAGCTGCTTGAATTTCTGCTGCCAGAGTAAGAAGACTCGAGAGAATTAAGTGACGAAGCATACATATAGGGTGTGTTTGGTTGGAGTCATGGACCGGAACGTCATGGGTCCGACCCATTACCAGGCCCCGTTTTCGCGTTCGGTTGAGATTTGGATCGGCACCCGCTCGTTTCTCCGGACCGAATATTCGGCCCAGATGCGGAACGAGGCGAGACCTCGAAAAGGGCCGGACCACGCGGAACCGCTCGCCCTCGCGCTCCCACGCAGCCCTATCGTCTCTCCCCAGGTGCGCCGCCTCCCCCTCCTCTCTCTCCCCCTCCATCGATCTGAGCGGCGGCGCCGGCCAGTTCTCCCCTTCCCCGCGCCCGGTTCCTGCCTTCCCCGTCGGCTGGCTCCTCCCTTCCCCGTCGCCCGCTAACCTCTCTCTTCCCTCTCGCTATTTGCAGCAGAACAAGGGGGGCTCGATCCGGATCTGGTTGGGGCGGCTTGCAGAGGATTAGCAGCGGGGAGGCGGCGGCTTCCGGCGAGCTCACAGCGGCAGCAGAGGCGCAGCACAGCTCCTCACTCTCAAGGTAAACCATCACTTCCTCTTGTATATGGTGCTGCTGCTCATGCATATTCCCAGCCGAGAATGACAGAGAGAGATGGAGACCGTATTGTGTATATGTTGCTGCTGCTCATGCATATTGATGGAGATCTTTATTCCTAATTTGTACCAAAATACATGTTGTCCAGTGTATCTTTGCAATATATATGTTGATGTAAGCATCATTGATAGCCATATTTTTGATAGTATGCATCACTTGTAGATGGTCAAGAAGATGAACAAAAGAAAAAGGATGGTTAGGGGAGCTGCTGTTTTTGTTGCACTGGCTGCAATGACAGCCATTGTTCGGGCTGTAATAAGGAAAAGAGGACCACGCATTACCTATGGGCCAATGCATGAAAGAGACCGAATTAGATTTGATTATCTAAACCAAAAAATATGGCAAAGTGATTTGTTGTGTAAAAACATGTTAATGTTTGAAAGAGCTGTGTTTTTTAATTTGTGTGCCATATTGAGGGATCGCAAGTTGCTAGAAGACAGTCCACATCTTAGCGTGGAGCAACAATTGGCGATGTTTTTGCATACAATTGGGCATAATCTTCGGAATAGGGTTGTGTCAGCCAACTTTTGTAGATCATACGGCACAACCAGCATCTATTTTAGAAAGGCTCTTCTTGCCATAGGAGAGCTTCGTAATGATTATATACGGCCACCATCATTGGAGACCCCAGCAAAAATTGCAGGAAATCATCGGTTTGACCCATATTTTAAGGTAATTTCTAAAACTATTCCTTAGGTATGTAGGCTATATGATATGGTATTTACTACTTGTCACTATATAGGATTGTATTGGAGCTATCGATGGTACACATGTGCAAGCAGGTGTTACCAAAGATGTGGAGCATTCTTTTCGTGGTAGGAAGGCCTTTACAACCCAAAATGTGATGGCAGCGGTAGCTTTTGATCTCCGCTTCACGTATGTGTTGGCTGGTTGGGAAGGGTCAGCACACGATGCAACCGTTTTAGCTGATGCGTTAACACGTGAGAGAGGCTTACAAGTACCACCAGGTAAGAAGTCGGCTTAGATAGAAATTGTGCATATGTTCTTTGCCTCATGAAACCATTGTCACAAATATTTGTTTCACCTTTTTAGGAAAGTTCTACCTAGTTGATGCCGGTTATGGAGCAAAGCCCGGGTTCTTACCACCTTTTCGTGGTGTGAGGTACCATTTGAATGAGTGGGGCAACAATCCAGTCCAAAATGATAAGGAGCTATTCAACCTTAGGCACTCTTCACTACGGGTGACGGTAGATAGGGCTTTTGGATCTCTCAAGAGGCGTTTCAAAATTTTAGATGACGCCAAACCATTCTTTACTTTCCCGACACAAGTTGACATTGTTATAGCTTGTTGTGTTCTTCACAATTATGCACTATCACAAGGGATTGATGAATTTATTATACCAGAAGTGACATGGACCACCCAACCAATTCGAACATCAAGGCAACAAGCAAGTGACACTAGGGCCGTGGTAGACCGTAGGCTACAAATGGCAGCCCAAATGTGGGAAGATAGACAACTCATGTATGCTAATCTATGAGTGTGGCACACTCCGTGTATTTGTATCATTTACTCTATTTGAAACATGTATTTGTGATGTTTAGGCAAGTACATTTGAATTTATTTGATGGCTGGACAGATTGTATCATTTACTCTATTTGAAACATGTATTTGTGATGTTTAGGCAAGTACATTTGAATTTATTTGATGGCTGGACAGATTGTATCATTACTCTATTTGAAACATGTATTTGTGATGTTTAGGCAACTACATTTGAATTTATTTGATGGCTGGACAGATTGTATCATTTACTCTATTTGAAACATGTATTTGAAATGCTATAATCCATGTTTTTGCAATCTTTTGTTGGTTGGACAGAAATGGAGAGTGTCGAAGTCACCGCTGCAAGTGGGAGCTCCGGGAGAGCTGGGATCATTGTGTGGACCAATTCCATGACGAAAACCATGCTTGGTTTTTTGGCTGGTCTTGTTGCTGATGGGAAGAGAACTTCAAGTGGATTCAGAGATGTGCATCATAGACAATGTGCTGCTGTTTTGAACGAGCAATTCAAGCTGTCAAGTATGGTTGTATGGTTGTATGGTTGCCAAGCATGTGAACTTCACATGTATGGCTGTAGTGCACTTTGATTGCTTTTGGAGATTTCGTATGTGAACTTCACATGTGTGGCTGTCAAGTATGTGAACTTGACATGTATTATGGCTCTATTGCACTTTGGTTGCTTTTGGGAATTTCGTATGCTGTTAACTATGTGCACTTTGTTGAAAGCTTTGTTATATGTGTTGTCATTTATATGTTAAGATTGTCAATATATATTGTTATGTCCTCTTTCTTGAAAATACAAACGAAATGCCGTCGAAATTTTGAATTTTATGTCATTCCATTTTTCATTCCGTGCTTCCAACCAAACAGCGGAACGGAACCAACCCGTTCCGCTCTTTTGCTCCTACCAAACACAGGAATGGAACGGACCCGTTCCCCTGGAATGGAACCATTCCATTCCATGACACTTGATTCCCAGACCAAACACACCCATACAGGTGCATGAACTCAAGCAGCAGCAGGTTGGGAAAAGAGTAACATATATACCTTCATTAATCCCCTCCGGTGAGTGGCGCACATCAGCTGTCTTCCAGGAACTAACAATTCATCAATTCCTTGGACCTAGGCAGATGAGCTTCAGTCCACTGTTTCATCAGTTCAGTCGACTGTTTCATCAATTTCCTGCAAAGATCAAGTGTCGCCACATGCATCAACGAGGTCTGACCCCCTAGCCCGCGTGGCCATGCTTCGCCACAGATCATTGGTGGTTCACATTGCCGCGCCCGACTATTTGGAATTTTATTGTTAAATATAGAATACATGACTCATGGACCTTAATTAAATTTGCATCTATGACCTATATATTTGTTAGTAATAGAAGAGATATGAAATCTAATTGATTTGCAAGGAATTATAGGGATAGTATGGCAGGACATGGTTTTTTCTTCGGTCTAATGGGCTTTAGTTGGTGTGAGGTTGGTGTGTGTGAGGACAGACAGATGAAAGGGTAGATAACTAAAATATTAAGAGGAAAGTATGCTTCATATTTGGGACTGTAGATTATACATGATGGTTCAAAAATTACTGGAGGCATTTTTCCTAGCAGTAGAAGATAGTGCGGAAAATAATGGGACAATTTAGATGGGCCAACTATTAAAATTCATGGGTAGGAAATTTTCAGGTTCGGTTATTTTTCCTACATAGAAAGCGCTCTCGTTATGAGTAAAAGTTAATTGAACATTACTTTTATTTATGCCACATAATACAGATTCATCTAGTAAATATGTGTAATGGGACAACTTAGATTATACAGTATGCTTTGTAATATCAACTTCCACATAGGCGACTATAAGATGGTATGGATCATTTGACATTATGCTGATTTCATGTGCAGACAATAAGATTTCTAGAAGACGGCAGTACGTAGAGCTTCCATCACACAAACACAATTAAGAGAAATCTACAAAGTATGTTAATTCTTTGGGCATACCCTTCATAGGACAATATCAACTTGTAAGGAGCTGCCCAAGGAAATCCTACGGGCATCAGCAGCTGGAGATGACTCTTCGTGATGTAGGTTTCCATCCGTGGGAGGCACTGTACATTGAGTAACTTCAGTAAACATGCTGCAAAGTAGCAAATAATGTAATATTCTAAGACACGTGGGCAAAAGCTACATGTTCACGAGCGAATGCATGCAGGTAGTTTCATCGCCATTTGCCACAAGTCATGATCTCTTAAACACTCACAATATAGTTAGGGCGTCATAGCCCATATAGGTCTTGCACATACATTTGTTCACAACAGGACAGGTTTCGACAACATGAGTTCGCGGCACCACGTCCATGTCCCTAAATCAAACGATTCGACCCATCTTAGCCCAAAAGCTACATGAATTGTAACAACAGAAATTGATTGAATTGTAACCATTATTGATCAATAGAAACTGGCGCATCTCTTACGGCCTGGCCATGACCGATACTACTCGGAAGCTTGCAATTGGAGATGGAACCTGCCGCATCCCATCTCTCGAGGCAAGAAGAGATTATATGGTTCCTGATGATGCCATGCCAGGAGACTCTGGTTGGTCTGTGTTCGTCTCAAACGAGGTGCAGTAACAAAGAGAGGCACAGGACGTACGTCCTGACCACCTTGTTTGAAATGAACACAGACCAACCAGAGACTCCATGGCGCGGAGGGAGAGGAATAGGGAGTCGCCGCGATTGCTGTAGGTCACGGTGGACGACTTGGGGGGCGGTGGGTTTGGACGGGATCGGCAGCGTTGATCCGGCGGTGTGGAAGTGGGTCATCTACGCAGCGGTAGGGGATCTTGGCGCACGGATTTGCAGTGGGAGAGGAGAAGACGACGGCGAGCGGGCTTGTGAGTCGGGGAGTATGGCAGCAGCGGCCGTGGCGGTGGCGGCGGCATCTAGGGTTCGCCTAGGTAGCGGCGGCGGCGGCGGCGGCGGCATCTTAGGGTTGGCCCAGGTTGGAATCTTCGGTCGATTAGGCTGTCCCAAGCGGACCAATTAATCAGAGAGCTCGCAACCCCTTAGGCAGTTGGGCCAGGACACTACATGAGTTGGCCGCTAATGGAACAGGTCTGACGACCAGGAATTATTAAATCAGTAAAACGAACGACCACAAAGCCTACTGACGTGAGAGAGAGCTCGGTTTAGGTGCAGTTTTCTATATTTACTAGATCGTTGTAGGCACGCGTTGCTGCGTATAAATGTAGTAGCTTGATGGTGTGATATAACTAAGGGTAATATTGCAATCATGTTTAAGTTATAAGTTGATTATTAGTTTTTGTAGGATTATGTTAGATGGTAAGAAGGTTGGTATCAGTTTGATTTTGTGGTTCTAAACAACGGAAGAAGGAGGAAACAAGAGAGGCAAAGAAGAAAATGTATGGATTATTTTTTCAGGAATATATAGAATGCTATAATAGCTGCAGTAAATCGGTCGTAAAAAATTATTCCAACAAAATCGTAACAATGCCCAGCTGGTGAATATCTTAATTGGCAACTCATGTAGCAGAAGACAACCATATGCCGAAGTATATATGCTGTCCGCATTACAGATATAACATAGCTATGCCAACTTCTACTCTTGCTTAGTGAACTTCTGCTTTCGATAGACTGACGGGTGTACCTCCTTCCTACATCCGTCATCATTTTATTTTCAGGTAAGCAAGAGCAGTTTTGTTCCCATGGAACACATCGTATAGAATGCTAATCCTGGACGGATATATTCACGTGTAACGCTCATTTATTAGCGACTCATGTCATGATCGACAACTGCTACCTGGATCCATTGACCCCCCCCCCCCCTTTAAACATAGAAATGTCATTATTTTTTAAAAGGCACAACAAAAAGCTTTTGCATTTCATGTAAAAGTGACTATCGAATAGATACAGTGATAAAAAGTACAGAATGTATAAGAAAATTTATATGGTTGGACACTGCTGTGGCATCCAGAAAATCAGAGGTGGTGCAGGCACATTTCTTTCTTTGCAACAACAAAACCTCACAAATTCTAAGCTTCCGGGTAGTGTTCAGTGCAGCTGTACAATTCAGTTATGTGTGTCAGCGCCATACAGCGAGCACCTGTAGCTACTATTGCATATGATGAATCTGCATATATCATACATTTCTAGAAAGCTAGGAACATGAGAGAATGAACACACCACTAAGCATTTGAAAGAAATTTCAAAGATAACTGAGCATAGTCATGTTTGAAGCACGGATGCCTTAACATAGCAAGAGATTACAAGGATTAGTGATTACTCTAAGTTAAACTCTGCACTTTAGCAGAGAATACTGCAGCAAACCAACAAGTGATAGCATTACCAATCTGGGCAACTGCCAAATGCGGGGACTGAAACATTATACTCTCAGACAACAAATCATTGAAGTTCAAAACAGTGTCTCATCTTCCAAATGGTTAGTCCCTAAAACTTCTAATCTAGCAGAACCAGCCAATCCAGCAGAACCGATATCAAATCTATCAAGATAGAGAACATGCATTAATTTTGTAGTACAGAGAACAGTATCAAAAAGAAAATCTAGCATCATTAGATGAATAATTAGGGGGAATGGGGAGGTATGAACAAGGGACAACAGGAGGAACAGTAAAGGTGAATTACCGATCTATATTTCTCCTATGGCTGCCAGAGAAGGTTCTGCGTAAGTGAGGGGAGTGAGGAAGGAGCAGCAGGACGATGGATATTATATGGACCCCCGTGGACGGGAGGAAGAGGTGAATCGACATTGGTAACTGACCTTCAATTATCAGCCAATGGAGAGTGCGCGCATCGATTGACATTTAATAGACCCTGATTTACTTCCTCAATCAATCGACGGCGATTCAACTCCAAACAACAACCGAAGGTTCGCTGTTCCGCCACTGCTCCATTGAATTCCCGGTGACGCGACCTGACGGACGGTTAGATGCACCTGTCACCGCCCAGCGCCCGATGGAGTCGCTCAGCAAGCCGACCCCCGATGCGAGCCACCAGCGCCAAGCGTCGGCCGCCACGCGAAAGTTGCCCATGGGGGCCGCAATGCGAAGCGGTTGCTGAAAGAATCGACAATTTTTATTTTTATAAGGTAAACTACGTAGGAAGGATACTAAAGGCCCATTGGGCCGAATTTTACCAGAGATGCCGAAAAAAACGGCCAGAGCAGCGGCCCAGGACGGTCCGTGCTTGATAACAGCAAACTAAGCCTGATTAGTGCGATTCACAACAAATCTGACGATTGATAATGCCCTAAGTTGATGATCCAACGGCTGAAAACGCTAATGGTCCGAGAGAGCAGGAAAAGTGCTCAGTTATAATGTATTTAAATCTGTACTTACTTATAATCTATATTTATCTATACTTATTACTTATATATTTATAAAAGAGCAAATATTATCTTCTCTAAACACACCCTATAAAACGTACACGGATCCATTATCACTGCATGATTAGTCCCAGTAAACTCAATCTAACGGCTAGCCTTAACTTAATATGTTCTTTGTGTGCACTTAGCAATTTAAATTGACTGATCGTACTCCACCGTAGAGAAAAATATGAAAGTCCATGCTTGGTCAATTAGAAAACTATAGTCACAGACTCATCCTATTAAGAAACTAATCATAGACGCATCCTATTATTAGAAATCTAATCATGGACGCATCCTATTAAGAAACTATCACTAACACATCTAATTATTAGGAAACTAATCACGGACACATTCTATTTAATAACTAATCATGAACGCATCTAATTATTAGAAAACTAATCACGGGCACATCCTATTGTCTCCTATCGGGGACTCGCGATCGCGAGTCGCCTGCTGCCACCAGCCCACCACGCACGCGAGCCACGGTGGGAGACACGTGAGGAGGAGTTGTGGCTTCCTCCGAGCACGCACACGTGTCGCCGCCACCGTTGTCTTGTGCTTGGAGGCCAGGTTACTGTTCTGCTGATCGCGACAACTTTGTCCACGTTCTGGGCATGCTCTTCGGCAACCACCGGCATCCGCGTCGACTTCAGCTCCATCCACAACACCCACGACGACAACCACCCACCGCCGATGCCCTTCAAGTCCAATCCGCCAACCATCGTCATTCCCAGGGCACCGCAGGTCTCGGCCGCCGCGCTGGAGGTAAAACTAATCATAGCCCCATCTCGCTCGCCTGATGCCACCGCTGACTCCCTCATCTCTGACACGTGTTGCTTCGTTGGACAAGCTTGTCTGGTACTCACGCGTGGACGACGTCGTCCAAAGACATCCTACCTTCATGGGATGCTGGAACTTCCCACGCCCCGGTGTGTGGAGGCCGCCGCCTCAGAGTTGGATGACTGACTCACCAGCTAGCGAGAGAACACGGTCGCCGCGACCGCTCGCAGGCCTGAATGATGGAGACGCTTGCCTTCACGCGAACGCGTCGTACGCACGTACTAATCAGGTATAAGCATGGAGTGTTCTTTTTTACTGTCATCACTACGTCGCCGGTGGTGACACATCTAGAAGTACAGCAAACGAAAATGAGGCAACGAGAAATAGAGGAGCGTTGGAGCACACACAGTTGGGTTTCAGGCAACCAATGCCTTCTTTTTTATTTTTTCATTGATTTTCGGGTATCTACTTTTTTTAAGTACTGACTACTTGTTATTACATGGTCCACTCACGACTACACAATGAACTCACAGACAAATTCGCTGAACCAAGACCTTACTTGCAGTCATGAAATTATGTTTCATCTATACTTACTTATAAAACAACAAACATTATCTTCTCTAAACACACCCCATAAAAATGTACACGGATTCATTACCACCGCATGATTAGTCTCACTAAACTCAATCTAACGGCTAGCCTTAACTTAATATGTTCTTTGTGTGCACTTAGCAATTTAAACTGACTGACCGTACTCCATCGCAGAGGAAAATATGAAAGTCCACGCCTTGTCAATTAGGAAACTATAGTCACGAACGCATCCTATTAAGAAACTAATCACGGACGCATCCTATTATTAGGAGACTAATCACGGGCGCATCCTATTAGAAAACTACTCACAGACACATCTAATTATTAGGAAACTAATTACGGAGACATCCTATTTGATAACTAATCATGAACGCATCTAATTATTAGGAAACTAATCACGGGCACATCCTCTTGTCTCCTATCAGGGACTCGCGATCGCGAGTCGCCTGCTGCCACCAGCCCACCACGCATGCAAGCCATAGTGGGAGACGCGTGAGCAGGAGCTGCGGCTTCCTCCGAGCACACACAGGTGTCGTCACCGCCCTTTGTCTTCTGCCTGGAGGCCAGGTTACTGTTCTACTGACTGCAACGACTTCGTCCACGTCCTGGGCATGCTCTCAGGCAACCACCGGCATCCGCGTTGATTTCAGCTCCATCCACAACACCCACGACGACAACCACCCACCGCCGATGCCCTTCAAGTCCAATCCACCGACCATTGTCATCCCCAGGGCAGTGGAGGTGAAACTAATCACAACCCCATCTCGCTCGCCCGATGCCACCGCCGACTCCCTCATCTTTGGCGCGTGCTGCTCCATTGGACACGCTTGTCCGGTACTCATGTCTGGACGACATCGTCCAAAGACACCCTACCTTCATGGGACGTCGGAACTCCCCATGCCCCGGTGCGTGGAGGCCGCCGCCTCAGAGTTGGATGACCGACTCACCAGCTGGCGAGAGGACACGGTCGCCGCGGCCGCTCCCAGGCCCGAATGACGGAGATGCTCGCCTTCACGCGAACGCGCCAAGTCTAGAAGTACAACAAATGGAAATGAGGCAATGAGAAACAGAGGAGCGTTGGAGCACACACAGATGGGTTTCAGGCAACCAATGCCTTCTTTCTTTATTTTTTCACTGATTTTCGGGTATCTGCTATTTTTTAAGTATTGACTACCTGTTATTACATGGCCCACTCATGACTACATAGTGAACTCACAGACAAATTCGCTGAACCAAGACCTTACTTGCAGTCATGAAATTACATTTCACAAAAATACTAGAAGTTTGCATAAGTTTTAGTGAAAAAAACTGAAGTTCGGATAAGTTTTACTCAAAAAACCTAAAGTTTGCATAAGTGTATTTGTTTGTCCGGCAGATACATGGCAATTGTAATTTTACATGAGCATTTTCATACCGCACTTATCTACAGTTGAGTTAACATGTTTTCCTGATAGAAAACTTGGACCACATACAAGAGAAGCAAAAAATGCATGTTGATTATGATGAAGATGAATGTAGGATATTTTGTGGTCATGATAAATTCTCATCATTTATTTTATTTCATTGCTGCACTCTACATTACATATTATGCACGACCACATTGGTAGAGGTGACGAGTTTGCATCATATAGAGAGGCCAACCATCTTTCTTCGAATATCTTGAATCATGATCCTTATGACTTCATCTCTACTACTTATAAGTACATTTTTTTCATTTGACTATTTCCTGACTTGAGAGGGAAGGTATGTTTTATCCACTAGAGTTGCAAAAATTGGAAGCATGTTTGTAGTTCTTTTTCTTTCTAAACTTGCATTTGTTGGCCTTTTTTACCACCGTTATTCTTACAAGTGATAGCCTACGCATGTTGAAGACCATTTCCAAATTATTTATATTCATATCATTGTTACTACAAACTGAGAGGATATTTGTTATATTGTCAAAATTTTAGAATGTTGAGCCCTTAAAGAAATGTGTAGTACTCAAGTTACTATTCCAAGTTGTCATATTAATGCTTTTGTCCAGTGAATAACAAGTACTCCCTCCGTCTGGAATTACTTGTCGCGGAAATGAAATGAAAATGGATGTATCTAGAACTATACATCCATTTCTCCGACAAGTATTCCGGACGGAGGGACTATAATTTATCACTGTAATTTTTATTTGGTTTACATGTTCTATTTTCATAATAAAGTAAGTCATTTTTCTTGCTTCCAGACATTACGACAATTGTGATGCAATAGCAGAATCGGATGGTCCAACTAGCATTTCTTTGTCTTGTTTCACAGCTAATTCTATGCAGTCAAGACATCTCTACACTTCTCTATAGTCTGACAATGGCTTCCTCTTTTCAACAAACCATAGTGGTCTCCTCCCACTATTGTGGTTGACACTCAATTGTAATAATAGTTCTTGACTAGAGTTTGTTGGCACTGAAACGGTTACTTAGCTTGTCCTAAGTGACATTTTCATGTGTGATTATATTTGCATAAATGTGTGCATATGAAGAATCATGATGAATCTTCTATTTTGAGTTTTATACATTGGGAAAAGTGGGTGGTCTTTTAATACAGGAGACATGTTGATTAAGGAGAAATGGTATTGATTAAGGAGAAACGATATTTCAAATTATTTGCACGAGTTGGGAATAAGAGATTGTGCACTTTATAGGGAAATTTCAAATTTATGAATAAATTGTCTTGTATTAAGTTTAGTATAATGTGTTAGTCCAAATAGACGTGTGTTGCACGTGCACACTTACTAGTACTGTCCTAATAATAAATAAATGGGCTTAAGTGCATGTATAAGTTTTTTTTAACATGGTACAGACACGGTCGCTCATATACATGCACATACACTCACCCCTAGGAACGCACACACACACACACCCTACCCCTATGAGCACCTCCGAAAGAGTGAGCCGACATATCATCATCAAATTTACGAAGTCACAGTAGGAATCTCGTCGTCGACGGGAACGTCTCCTCCGACTGAATGTGCATCGCCGGCGGAAATACTGAAATAAATCTAGGAATAAATGCTAGCACCAGGACTTGAAAAACAATTTTCATCAGAAATTTCAAAAGTTCAAATATAAAAAAAATGTTCAAAATGTACTTGCTGCACCATAAGAGCTACTGATGCCTTCCAAGCCTACCGTACCAAAGGCACCGGGATACCCTCGATGAACTGTTCATCTCTCAGCTTGCATCTCTTTTGAATGCTTCACCTGCTCTTTCATGGGGTGAGGATGTACTCTTTGTTCACATGCAATTATTTTTCACGGTAGTCCAATTCAATGTGAAACTTACCACAAAATGACCATGTATATATCCATTGAATTGAAGTCATAAATGTCCTAGTCATCTATTCAACTCAGCTTCCAAAATTCCACACTAAAGTAGGAGGTAAATGGCAGATGCCTTTGGGTATAACTCGGACTTTAACTATGAAGTGAGCGAAGCTGGGATCAAATCAGTCGAAGATTTTTGGGCCTCTCTGCAAATTAATAAAAATTGCCACCACTCATGTACAAACGACATTGCATATAGGTTCACTACACTAGTAAAAAAAGGGGCTTTCATTCGGGCCTGGCCAGCCCATTAGTCCCGGTTCTTCCATCAACCGGGACCAATGTATGCATTTGTCCTGGTTCGTGAGCCCAGGGGGGCGGCCGGGGCCTCGTAGGCATTGGTCCCGGTTCGTATGGACCCATTTGTCCCGATTCTAGGCACGAACCAGGACCAATGGGCCTCGCTCCTGGCCCACAAACATTGGTCCCAGTTCTTGGCTCGAACCGGGACAAAAAGCTGGGCTTTAGTCCCGGTTCCAGCCACGAACCGCGACAAATGAGTTGCCTATATATACCCCGTCGTCGCAGCAGAGCACTCCATAGTGCTTTGTTTTTTCTGGCCGGCGAGAGAGGGCATTTGGGTGCTCTAGCTCACCTCCTATGCACACGAGGTGTTCGATGAAATGCCCGAGCCACGCTAGTTAAGCTTTCTCCTCTCAAAGCTCGACCTCCAAACTCCATTTTCCCCGAGATTTGTCTAGGTTTAGCGGTCTGTCACATCCCGTCCCCGTCTTCACCGCCGTCGATCGCCCGCGTCGATTTCGTCGCCTGCACCACCGTGGTGAGCCTCTTATCTTCTTCTAAAAGAAAAAAATTCTTACTTTAGATAGATACTTGTCTATTTTTCTTACTTTTATTATTGCTTGTTATTATATAGTGCGATGGTTTTGGTATCCGCCCCCGTCGGCCCTCGTCCTGGCTATAATTCGGATGTGGTATATATTATCTTTTATAACTATTTGGTTCATTTTATTGTTTATGACAATTATGCCCATCAAGTTGACATAGATTTTATTTATATAGGAGGTAGTTGAACCGGAAATTCCAACCGACCGTATTGTCGAGAGGTTAAATTTAGTTGAAGAAGAAAACAATTACTTGAAGAAAAAAATAAAAAATTTGAGGAGGAGAAGATGATATTGGAGTTGCATGTTGCGGATGTCGTCGATGATCACAAGATCAAGATGGATACAATGCGGTTGAAGATTAGAAATATTAGAAAATATGCCATTCATACCGAGGCATGGTATCATTATGTCGTTGGATCAATTTTTACCTTGGTTGTGATTATGATCGCATTTGTTGTTGCATTGAAAGGTTTTACATAGTTTCAATGTATGGTTTAACTAGATGCTTTGGAGAGCTATATGTTGTTCAATGAGAACTATGTATATACTTTGTTTTTAATGTGATGATGAACTTCTATTAATTTGGTCACTTATCTATTCATGGGAGCTATATGTACTAAATTGATGATGTGGCTTTGAATGGTGCATTTTGAACACAGAAAAACTATGGAGTTCAAATAAGTTCAAAAAAATAAAATCCCTTTGTAACAGACGAGTTTCTGTATGAAACTCTGATACTTCGAAAGAGATTGTCCGTTTTGTACACGAAGTGCATCCAGTTTTTGCTGCAAGCCTCTCTACTTCCTTGCACATGCTATATGGGTGAAATGATGATGCCATGCCAACTTTCAACCTTTTCAGAGTTCATTTGTAGTGCTTTTCAATTTCAGGGTCTTATAGTTGAAAATAATCAGTAAATGCATGAAAAATAACAAATGAAGTTAGAAAGGGTTGAAAATTGATGATGTGGCTTTGAATGGTGCATTTTGAATATAGAAAAACTATGGAGTTCAAACAAGTTCACAAAAATAAAATCCCTTTGTAACAGACAAGTTTCCGTATGAAACTCTGATACTTCAAAAGAGATTGTCCGTTTTGTACACGAAGTGCATCCAGTTTTTGCCGTAAACCTCTCTACTTTCTTGCACATGCTATGTGGGGTGAAATTATGATACCATGCCAACTTTCAACCTTTTTCAGAGTTCATTTATAGTGCTTTTCAATTTCAGGGTCTTATAGCTGAAAATAATCAGTAAATGCATGAAAAATAACAAATGAAGTCAGAAAGGGTTGAAAATTGACGATGTGGCTTTGAATGGTGCATTTTGAACATAAAAAAGTATGGAGTTCAAATAAGTTCAAAAAAATGAAATCCCTTTGTAACAGACGAGTTTCCGTATGAAACCCTGATACTTCGAAAGAGATTGTCCGTTTTGTACACGAAGTGCATCCAGTTTTTGCCGTAAGCCTCTCTACTTTCTTGCACATGCTATGTGGGTGAAATGATGATACCATGCCAACTTTCAACCTTTATAGAGTTCATTTGCAGTGCTATTCAATTTCAGGGTCTTATAGCTGAAAATAATCAGTAAATGCATGAAAAATAACAAAGGAAGTCAGAAAGGGTTGAAAATTGATGATGTGGCTTTGAATGGTGCATTTTGAACACAAAAAACTATGGAGTTCAAATAAGTTCAAAAAATGAAATTCCTTTGTAACAGACGAGTTTTCGTATGAAACCTTGATACTTCGAAATAGATTGTCCGTTTTGTACACGAAGTGCATCCAATTTTTACCGTAACACTATCTACTTTCTTGCACATGCTATGTGGGTGAAATGATAATACTGTTGGGTTTCGTAGTAATTTCAAAAAATTTCCTACGTACACGCAAGATCATGTGATGCATAGCAACGAGGGGAGAGTGTTGTCTACGTACCCAACGCAGACCGACTGCGGAAGCGATGACACGACGTAGAGGAAGTAGTTGTACGTCTTCACGATCCAACCGATCAAGCATCGAAACTACGGCACCTCCGAGTTCGAGCACACGTTCAGCTCGATGACGATCCCCGGACTCCGATCCAGCAAAGTGTCGGGGAAGAGTTCCGTCAGCACGACGGCGTGGTGACGATCTTGATGAACTACAGCAGCAGGGCTTCGCCTAAACTCCGCTACAGTATTATCGAGGTATATGGTGGCAGGGGGCACCGCACACGGCTAAGGAATAGATCACGTGGATCAACTTGTTGTCTCTTTTGTGCTAGCCCTGCCCCTCTATTTATATGTTGAGCCCCGGGGTCGAAACTTGGAGCAAAAGCCTCCTCAAAGTCGGTTTTGCCCGAAAGGCAAGAGTCCCACTCGGACTCCAGGACCAAACGCCACAATCCTTGGCGTCTGGCCCAGACGCCATGGGCCTCGGCGTCTGGCCCAGGGCCAGACGCCAGGGTCTCCGGCGTTTGGCCCCCTGGACTCCGCAAAACTCCTTTTGCACCGATCTAAAGCCTCATGGGCTTGACCCCTTGGCCTAACCATATCATCCAATATATGAATCTTTACGTCTCGACCATTTCGAGACTCCTCGTCATGTCCCCAATCTCATCCGGGACTCCGAACTCCTTCGGTACATCAAAACATGTAAACTCATAATATAACTGTCATCGTAACCTTAAGCGTGCGGACCCTACGGGTTCGAGAACAATGTAGACATGACCGAGACACGTCTCCGGTCAATAACCAATAGCGGGACCTGGATGCCCATATTGGCTCCTACATATTCTACGAAGATCTTTATCGGTCAGACTGCATAACAACATACGTTGTTCCCTTTGTCATCGGTATGTTACTTGCCCGAGATTCGATCGTCGGTATCCAATACCTAGTTCAATCTCGTTACTGGCAAGTCTCTTTACTCGTTCCGTAATACATCATATCACAACTAACATATTAGTTGCAGTGCTTGCAAGGCTTATGTGATGTGCATTACCGAGAGGGCCCAGAGATACCTCTCCGACAATCGGAGTGACAAATCCTAATCTCGAAATACGCCAACCCAACATCTACTTTTGGAGACACCTGTAATGCTCCTTTATAATCACCCAGTTACATTGTGACATTTGGTAACACCCAAAGTGTTCCTCCGGCAAACAGGAGTTGCATAATCTCATAGTCATAGGAACATGTATAAGTTATGAAGAAAGCAATAGCAACATACTAAACGATCGTGTGCTAAGCTAATGGAATGGGTCATGTCAATCAGATCATTCAACTAATGATGTGATCACGTTACTCAAATAACAACTCATTGTTCATGGTCAGGAAACATAACCATCTTTGATTAACGAGCTAGTCAAGTAGAGGCATACTAGTGACACTCTGGTTGTCTATGTATTCACACATGTATTATGTTTCCGGTTAATACAATTCTAGCATGAATAATAAACATTCGTCATGAAATAAGGAAATAAATAATAACTTTATTATTGCCTCTAGGGCATATTTCCTTCAGTCTCCCACTTGCACTAGAGTCAATAATCTAGATCACATCACCATGTGATTAACATCGATAGTTCACATCATCATGTGATTAACACCCATAGTTCACATCGTCATGTGACCAACACCCAAAGGGTTTACTAGATTCAGTAATCTAGTTCACATCGCTATGTGATTAACACCCAAAGAGTACTAAGGTGTGATCATGTTTTGCTTGTGAGAGAATCTTAGTCAACGGGCCTGCCAAATTCAGATCCGTATGTATTTTGCAAAATTCTATGTCTACAATGCTCTGCACGGAGCTAATCTAGCTAATTGCTCCCACTTTCAATATGTATCCAGATTGAGACTTAGAATCATCTGGATCAGTGTCAAAAACTTGCATCGACGTAACCGTTTACGACGAACCCTTTTGTCACGTCCATAATCGAGAAACATATCCTTATTTTACTAAGGATAATTCTGACCGCTGTCCAGTGATCTACTCCTAGATCACTATTGTACTCCCTTGCCAAATCAGTGCAGGGTATACAATAGATCTGGTATACAACATGACATACTTTATAGAACCTATGGCCAAGGCATAGGGAATGACTTTCATTCTCTTTCTATCTTCTGCCGTGGTCGGGCTTTGAGTCTTACTCAACTTCACACCTTGTAATACAGGCAAGAACTCTTTCTTTGACCGCTCCATTTTGAACTACTTCAAAATATTGTCAAGGTATGTACTCATTGAAAAAACTTATCAAACGTCTTGATCTATCTCTATAGATCTTGAAGCTCAATATGTAAGCAGCTACACCGAAGTCTTTCTTTGAAAAATTCCTTTCAAACACTCCTTTATGCTTTACAGAATAATTCTACATTATTTCCGATCAACAATATGTCAATCACATATACTTATCAGAAATGTTGTAGTGCTCCCACTCACTTTTCTTGTAAATACAGGCTTCACCGCAAGTCTGTATAAAACTATATGCTTTGATCAACTCATCAAAGCGTATATTCCAACTCCGAGATGCTTGCACCAGTCCATAGATGGATCGCTGGAGCTTGCACATTTTGTTAGCACCTTTCGGATTTGACAAAACCTTCTAGTTGCATCGTATACAACTCTTCTTTATTAAATCCATTAAGGAATTTAGTTTTGTTTATCCATTTGCCAGATTTCATAAAATGCGGCAATTGCTAACATGATTCGGACAGACTTTCAGCATAGATACGAGTGAGAATCTCTCATCGTAGTCAACACCTTGAACTTGTCGAAAACCTTTTTGCGACAATTTTAGCTTTGTAGATAGTAACACTACTACCAGCGTCTGTCTTCCTCTTGAAGATCCATTTATTTTCTATGGCTTGCCGATCATCGGGCAAATCCATCAAAGTCCATACTTTTGTTCTCATACATGGATCATATCTCAGATTTCATGGCCTCAAACCATTTTGCGGAATCTGGGCTCATCATCGCTTCCTCATAGTTCGCAAGTTCGTCATGGTCTAGTAACATGACTTCCAGAACAGGATTACTGTACGTCTGTACCACTCTGGTGCGGATCTCACTCTGGTTTACCTACGAGATTCAGTAGTAACTTGATTTGAAGTTTCATGATCATCATCATTAGCTTCCTCACTAATTGGTGTAGGAGTCACAGGAACAAATTTCTGTGATGATCTACTTTCCAATAAAGGAGAAGGTACAATTACCTTATCAAGTTTTCTACTTTGCTCCCACTCACTTCTTTCGAGAGAAACTCCTTCTCTAGAAAGGATCCATTCTCAGCAACGAATTTGCCTTCGGATCTGTGATAGAAGGTGTACCCAACATTTTTCTTTTGGGTATCCTATGAAGAAGCACTTCTCCGATTTGGGTTTGAGCTTATCAGGTTGAAATTTTTTCACATAAGCATTGCAACCTCAAACTTTAAGAAACGACAACTTTGGTTTCTTGCCAAACCACAGTTCATAAGGCGTCGTCTCAACGGATTTTGATGGTGCCCTATTTAACGTGAATGCAGCTATCTCTAATGCATAACCCCAAAACGATAGTGGTAGATCGGTAAGATACATCATGGATTGCACTATCTCCAATAAAGTACGGTTATGACGTTCGGACACACCATTACATTGTGGTGTTCCAGGTGGCATGAGTAGTGAAACTATTTCACATTGTTTTTAACTGAAGGCCAAACTCGTAACTCAAATACTCTTCTCTACGATCAGATCATAGAAACTTTATTTTCTTGTTACGATGATTTTTCACTTCACTCTGAAATTCTTTGAACTTTTCAAATGTTTCAGACTTATGTTTCATCAAGTAGATATACTCATATCTACTCAAATCATTTGTGAAGATCAAAAAATAATGATATTTGTCGCGAGCCTCAATATTCATCGGACCACATACATCAGTATGTATGATTTCCAACAAATCTGTTGCTCGCTCCATTGTTCCGAAGAACAGAGTCTTAGTCATCTTGCCCATGAGGCATGGTTCGCAAGCATCAACTGATTCATAATCAAGTGATTCCAAAAGCCCATCAGCATGGAGTTTCTTCATGCGCTTTACACCAAAATGACCTAAATGGCAGTGCTACAAATAAGTTGCACTATCATTATTAACTTTGCATCTTTTGGTTTCAATATTATGATTATGTGTATTACTATGATCGAGATCCAACAAACTATTTTCATTGGGTGTGTAACCATATAAGGTTTTATTCATATAAATAGAACAATAATTTATTCTCTTACTTAAATGAATAACCGTATTACAATAAACATGATCAAATCATATTCATGCTCAACGCAAACACCAAATAACACTTATTTAGGTTCAACACTAATCTCGAAATTATAGGGAGTGTGCGATGATGATCATATCAATCTTGGAACCACTTCCAATACACATCGTCACTTCACCCTTAACTAGTCTCTGTTTATTCTGCAACTCCCGTTTCGAGTTACTAATCTTAGCAACTGAACTAGTATCAAATACTGAGGGTTTGCTATAAACACTAGTGAAGTACACATCAATAACATGTATATCAAATATACTTATGTTCACTTTGCCATCCTTCTTATCCACCAATCACTTGGGGTAGTTCCGCTTCCAGTGACCAGTCCCTTTGCAGTAGAAGCACTTAGTCTCAGGCTTAGGACCAGACTTGGGCTTCTTCACTTGAGCAGCAACTTGCTTGCTGTTCTTCTTGAAGTTCCCCTTCTTCCCTCTGCCCTTTGAAACCAGTGGTCTTGTCTACTATCAACACTTGATGTTTTTTCTCGATTTCTACCTTCGTCAATTTCCGCATTACGAAGAGCTTGGGAATCGTTTCCGTTATCCCTTGCATATCATAGTTCATCACGAAGTTCTACTAACTTGGTGATGGTGCCTAGAGAATTCTGTCAATCACTATCTTATCTGGAAGATTAACTCCCACTTGATTCAAGCGATTGTAGTACTCAGACAATCTGGGCACATGCTCACTAGTTGAGAGATTCTCCTCCATCTTTTAGCTATAGAACTTGTTGGAGACTTCATATCTCTCAACTCGGGTATTTGCTTGAAATATTAACTTCAACTCCTGGAACATCTCATATGGTCCATGACGTTCAAAACGTCTTTGAAGTCCCGATTCTAAGCCATTAAGCATGGTGCACTAAACTATCAAGTAGTCATCATATTGAGCTAGCTAAACGTTCATAACGTCTGCATCTGCTCCTGCAATAGGTCCGTCACCTAGCGGTGTATCAAGGACATAATTCTTCTGTGCAGCAATGAGGATAATCCTCAGATCACGGATCCAATCCGCATCATTGCTACTAACATCTTTCAACACAATTTTCTCTAGGAACATATCAAAATAAACACAGGGAAGCAACAACGCGAGCTATTGATCTATAATTTGCAAAATACTACCAGGACTAAGTTCATGATAAATTTAAGTTCAATTAATCATATTACTTAAGAACTCCCACTTAGACAGACATCCCTCTAATCCTCTAAGTGATCACGTGATCCAAATCAACTAAACCATGTCCGATCATCACGTGAGATGGAGTAGTTTCAATGGTGAACATCACTATGTTGATCATATCTACTATATGATTCACGCTCGACCTTTCGGTCTCCGTGTTCCGAGGTCATATCTGTATATGCTAGGCTCGTCAAGTATAACCTGAGTATTCTGCGTGCGCAACTGTTTTGCACCCGTTGTATTTGAACGTAGAGCCTATCACACCCGATCATCACGTGGTGTCTCAGCACGAAGAACTTTCGCAACGGTGCATACTCAGGGAGAACACTTCTTGATAATTTAGTGAGAGATCATCTTATAATGCTACCATCAATCAAAGCAAGATAAGATGCATAAAAAGATAAACATCACATGCAATCAATATAAGTGATATGATATGGTTATCATCATCTTGTGCTTGTGATCTCCATCTCCGAAGCACCGTCATGATCACCATCGTCACCGGCGCGACACCTTGATCTCCATCGTAGCATCGTTGTCGTCTCGCCAATCTTATGCTTCCACGACTATCACTACCGTTTAGTAATAAAGTAAAGCATTACATCGCGATTGCATTGCATACAATAAAGCGACAACCATATGGCTCCTGCCAGTTGCCGATAACTCGGTTACAAAACATGATCATCTCATACAATAAAATTCAGCATCATGCCTTGACCATATCACATCACAACATGCCCTACAAAAACAAGTTAGACGTCCTCTACTTTGTTGTTGCATGTTCTACGTGGCTGCTATGGGCTTAAGTAAGAACCAATCTCACCTACGCATCAAAACCACAACGATAGTTTGTCAAATAGACTCCGTTTTAACCTTCTCAAGGACCGGGCGTAGCCATACTCGGTTCAACTAAAGTTGGAGAGACAGTCGCCCGCAAGCCATCTATGTGCAAAGCACGTCGAGGGAACCGGTCTCGCGTAAGCGTACGCGTAAGGTTGGTCCGGGTCGTCTCGTCCAAGAATACCGCCGAACCAAAGTATGACATGCTGGTAGGCAGTATGACTTGTATCGTCCACAACTCACTTGTGTTCTACTCGTGCATATAACATCAACATAAATAACCTGGCTCGGATACCACTGTTGGGTTTCGTAGTAATTTCAAAAAATTTCCTACGTACACGCAAGATCATGTGATGCATAGCAACGAGGGGAGAGTGTTGTCTACGTACCCAACGCAGACCGACTGCGGAAGCGATGACACGACGTAGAGGAAGTAGTCGTACGTCTTCACGATCCAACCGATCAAGCACCGAAACTACGACACCTCCGAGTTCGAGCACACGTTCAGCTCGATGACGATCCCCGGACTCCGATCCAGCAAAGTGTCGGGGAAGAGTTCCGTCAGCACGACGGCGTGGTGACGATCTTGATGAACTACAGCAGCAGGGCTTCGCCTAAATTCCGCTACAGTATTATCGAGGTATATGGTGGCAGGGGGCACCGCACACGGCTAAGGAATAGATCACGTGGATCAACTTGTTGTCTCTTTTGTGCTAGCCCTGCCCCTCTATTTATATGTTGAGCCCCGGGGTCGAAACTTGGAGCAAAAGCCTCCTCAAAGTCGGTTTTGCCCGAAAGGCAAGAGTCCCACTCGGACTCCAGGACCAAACGCCACAATCCTTGGCGTCTGGCCCAGACGCCATGGGCCTCGGCGTCTGGCCCAGGGCCAGACGCCAGGGTCTCCGGCGTTTGGCCCCCTGGACTCCGCAAAACTCCTTTTGCACCGATCTAAAGCCTCATGGGCTTGACCCCTTGGCCTAACCATATCATCCAATACATGAATCTTTACGTCTCGACCATTTCGAGACTCCTCGTCATGTCCCCAATCTCATCCGGGACTCCGAACTCCTTCGGTACATCAAAACATGTAAACTCATAATATAACTGTCATCGTAACCTTAAGCGTGCGGACCCTACGGGTTCGAGAACAATGTAGACATGACCGAGACACGTCTCCGGTCAATAACCAATAGCGGGACCTGGATGCCCATATTGGCTCCTACATATTCTACGAAGATCTTTATCGGTCAGACCGCATAACAACATACGTTGTTCCCTTTGTCATCGGTATGTTACTTGCCCGAGATTCGATCGTCGGTATCCAATACCTAGTTCAATCTCGTTACTGGCAAGTCTCTTTACTCGTTCCGTAATACATCATATCACAACTAACATATTAGTTGCAGTGCTTGCAAGGCTTATGTGATGTGCATTACCGAGAGG
This sequence comes from Triticum dicoccoides, assembly GCF_002162155.2. Lineage (NCBI taxonomy): Eukaryota > Viridiplantae > Streptophyta > Magnoliopsida > Poales > Poaceae > Triticum > Triticum dicoccoides. The sequence continues at coordinate 81,592,725 of NC_041388.1, forward strand.
GCCCAGAGATACCTCTCCGACAATCGGAGTGACAAATCCTAATCTCGAAATACGCCAACCCAACATCTACTTTTGGAGACACCTGTAATGCTCCTTTATAATCACCCAGTTACGTTGTGACGTTTGGTAGCACCCAAAGTGTTCCTCCGGCAAACGGGAGTTGCATAATCTCATAGTCATAGGAACATGTATAAGTTATGAAGAAAGCAATAGCAACATACTAAACGATCGTGTGCTAAGCTAATGGAATGGGTCATGTCAATCAGATCATTCAACTAATGATGTGATCTCGTTACTCAAATAACAACTCATTGTTCATGGTCAGGAAACATAACCATCTTTGATTAACGAGCTAGTCAAGTAGAGGCATACTAGTGACACTCTGGTTGTCTATGTATTCACACATGTATTATGTTTCCGGTTAATATAATTCTAGCATGAATAATAAACATTCATCATGAAATAAGGAAATAAATAATAACTTTATTATTGCCTCTAGGGCATATTTCCTTCAAATACCATGCCAACTTTTAACGCTTTCAGAGTTCATTTGAAATGCTTTTCAATTTCAGGGTCTTATGGCTCAAAATAATCAGTAAATGCATGAAAATTTAATAGCAAAAAGAATTATCATAAAATAAAATAAATAAGTAATTTGAAACAAAATAATATAAAATTTAATAAAATATATAAGTAGAAACAAAATAAAATAAAATAAAATTTAATAACATAAATAAAATTTATGAAACTAAAATTATCAAAGTATTTTCTGTTCAAAACATTATAAGCAACCTGTAAAATTTATGAAACTAAAATTATATAAAATTGATGCAACTAAAATTATCAAAGTATTTTCTGTTCAAAATCATTAAAAGCAAAAATAATTTTCATAAAAAACTTTTTTAAGCAGAAACTTTAATAGCAAAAAGAATTATCATAAAATAAAATAAATAAGTAATTAGAAACAAAATAAAATAAAATAAATAAGTATTTTGATATAAGTAGAAACAAAACAAAAAAGAAAACAAAAACAGGGAAAAAATAAAAAAATTGTCACATACTGGGCCACCACGGCCTGAATACGACAAAAATGTTGGGGGCCAAGATTCAGGCCCGCAGAAGGCCCAGTAGACCCATCATGCATAATAGTGACAATTAGGTCCGTAAGCCTGCAATGGAGAGGAGATCGAGAGGGGTGCGGTAGTGGGGCCTATAAACCAGTGCGCACCCCTCTCAACTAGCGAGGTGGGACTAAACTCCCACCACCACCCGGTACCAATGCACCCCTTTAGTCCCGGTTGGTGCCACCAACCGGGACCAAAGGCCGCTAAAGGTCGCATTCGTCCCGGGTGGTGTCACGAACCGGGACCAATGCTTCATCTATATAACTAACACTTGTGAAATTCTTCATTCAGTTCGTCTTCCCCGCCCCAACGACGCCGCCAGGCTGCGCCTCTGCGCCTCACCGTCGCCGTCGTCGCCCTGCCTCCAACGCCGTCCCGCGCCGCCCAGACGCCGTTGCAGCCCCGCGCCCCCTGCCTCCTCGTCGCCCGTCGCCGCGCCCCTCACCCGCCCCTTGCCTCCTCGTCGCCCGTCGCCGCGCCCATCATCGCCGCCGCCCCCTGCCTCCTCGTCGCCTGTCGCCGCACCCCTCATCGTCGCCGTCGCCGCGCCCCTCACCGTCGCCCCCGTGCCCTGCCTCCTCGTCGATCGCCGCCCCCTTAGTGAGCTCATATGAATTTTCCTAATTTATATGTGTAGTTTAGATGTGTAGTTAATTGAGTTGTTGTAATTTGTTCATAAATGAATATGCAAAAATTAGATTTTTTTTCATATATAATGTAGATGTATATGTATGTGTATGTATGGATGGGTGGCTGTGTAGTTATATTATTTTAGTTTATGTTTAGTTTAGTTTTAAGATTAGGAAAATTTCACATGTGTGGTTATATTTATTTAGATGTATAGCTAATTTAGATATTGTAATTTGTTCATAAAAATTGTGCACTTTTGTATAGAAACTCTATTTTTTCATATGTACAAAAATGTAGAATGAAAACGAAAACAAACATATAAGAAAAAACAAAGGAAAAAAATGAAGAAGGAAAATAAAACCGCCCGGCCCAGCCACCACCGCATTTTCATAAAGTGTTTCCACCGAGTCCACGTCGCACCAATCGAGCACCGGCGGTGAAGGAAGTCTTTTTTTGAGGTAGTTCTTTGTTAAAGCGAGGGGGGACGTCGGGAGCACCCCCCGGCCCTCTCGCTCGACCAAAACTCTCGAGGACACCCAAACCCTAGAAAAAACTATGTCGGTCTCCTACCCCCTCCCGCCGCGCCCCTACCCGATGGACAAACTCTCTTGAGGCCACCCAAATTTACCAAGTTAAAATAGCGTTGTCATCGAGGCCACCCGAACCCTTGAAGCATTGTTGAGGCCACCCCAAACCCTTGAAGCGTTGCCGAGGCCACCCCAAACCCTAGAGAAGCGTCGAGGCCAGGCCACTAATATGATTCCTTATTGTGCTTAGCTAGCTAGTTCTACGTTTGCCACTAATATATCCATCTATCATGTTTGAATAATAATTGCCATGTTGTAAATATTTGCAGAAACTATGGATCCGCACCCCGAGACGAAGCAACAGAAGTGGTGTTGGGGAGATAATCGCACATGGAAGTGATGCCGTCTTATCGCTTCTCAACGACACATGCACCGATGGTCTGGAAAGACAGGATGAAGAAGCAGGCTACGACGATGATCAAACAATGGAGGAGGAAGGACACCGTGATGACGGCTCCGGTGACCGAATGGAGGGGGAAGGACACCATGATGACGGCTCCGGTGACCGAACGGAGCCCGGCCAGGTATATATATTAATTAATTAAGCATGTGCTGACTATAGCTAATTGATGCATTAATTGTTTTTGGTACGTACACATATTAACTCTCTTCTTTTTCTTCTTTTCTAGCCCTTCGGATCGAACAACACTTTGGTAACGAGACGAGGCCCGAAGAGAAAGTTGTGCGCGGATGAAAGGTACACGATCATTGAAATTGATCGCGCTGGCCAACCGATTGAACCCCTCCGGACCAAGCAAAAATTTAATGCTCAGTGCGGGTTCTAGTTAGGGACATGATCCCGATCAGCATCGAGCAATGGTTGAAGCCTAAGGACAAAGACTCTCAGGTGTCTTATGTCAGCGATAGGCAGAAAGCTGATCTTTGGACCACGCTGCAGGAAAATTTCACCTTCCCGCCAGAGGAGGGTCTGGAGAATCCGGTTAAAAAGCCAATGATCAAGGCTTATGCTCTTAAGAAGATGGCTGAGCTATTCAGGAGGTGGAAGAATGAGGTGAAATCATCGTTTGTCGACCAAGACAAGACTCCAGAATTCATCGCCCGATTTGAGAAGATCAAAGATCAGTGGCCCGCATTTGTCACCAAAAAAAATCTGAGAGAGCAGCGAAGATGTCAGCGACAAACAAGAAAAATGCTGCAAAGAAGAAGCATCACCATCGCACGAGGTCAGGTGGCTACCTGAAAGCCCGACCGTTGTGGGACAAGGCTGAGAATGACCTCATTGATAAAGGGATCGAACCAGAGACACGACCCTGGCCAGACCGTTGCAGGACTTGGTTCTTAGGGGTTGGGGGAAAATTGGACCCTGTAACAGGGAAGTGCGTTTGGACCAACAAGCAGCTGAACACACCCATCGAGAAGCTCCAGGAGTGTATCGAAAAGGCGCAGCAAGGGACGTTCGTTCCGGACAGAGAGAACAACGAGCTCACAGAGGCCCTCGGGAATCCTGAGCACCCCGGACGGACCCGAGGCATGCCAGGCTCCCTTTCGTGGAAGGCTAGATTTCCCAACGCAGGTGGTTACAAATGCCGGGAGAGGAAGAAGAAAAAGGAGCTGACCCAACTACAGGCACTGCACGCAATGGTACAAGCGCTAGAGGAACGAGACGAGGCCCGCAGCACGCGACCTGCCGAAGCTACCCCGCCATCTCAGCGGAGAAGCAACGTGGCTTCCACGGAGCTGCTTCAGGAGCCTGTCTTCACGGCTCCTTCTAGCTACCCCGTGGATGCTATCACGGAGTCTCAGAATTGCCACCTTATCACACAGTGGATGGAATCTAAACTCAAGGCGGCTGTTGGCTCTGTTGCACCTCCTGAACCTTGCGTAACTTTTCACTACCGGCTGATTCCAGAAGGATATGCTAGGGTGATGGTGTATGAAATCACAGAAGGATTTGAGGACCTCCGGCTTGACCACCCTACGGGTGACGGGGAGACTCGGCTGGTTCTTGTCTGAAGACTCCATGCCTATGGCGGAAGGGGCTCATTAACCTTCTAAACTGGACGCCTCTGCCTCCTCCTCCTCCTCCGGCGAGTCAGGGCACTCTGCCTCCTCCACCGCCTCCTCCTCCGGCGAGTGATCAGGGCACTTAGCCTCCTTCTCCGCCTGCGCCGGCGCGCTCGAGCAGCCACCAGCCTCCTCCTTCTTCGCCTCGCCAGCAAGGGCGGAAGAGACCCGCCGCCGCCCCGGCTGCTCCGGCGCGTCGTAGTCCTCCTCCTCATAAGAAAGGAAAGAAGACAATCGCAACCGCTCCGTCTGCTCCGGCGTCTAGCAGTACATCCAAAGGCGGGAGGCAATACAGATTCGGTCCTTCTTTGAAGACTCCAGAGAAGTTACCATACGAGATGACCCCGGAGGAAAACGAGAAGATCGTGCGACACGAAGTGAGGAACTTCTTTGAAGAGGTGAAAGCAAAGAAACATCCACCTCCGGAGGAGAAGGTAGATACGGTGAAAGCGAAGCGCACTCTGGAAGCCCTAAAGAAATCACCAAAGTCTCCGCCGAAAGGCAACTATGAGCGCATTATTGAAAGGTCATTTATCGAAGCGAAGCGGTCGGGAAGTACTTTCAGTGATCAAAGGTTAGCGGAATGATGAGCTGGGAAATTTTTTGCCCAGCTAGGCGAACAAGCGAACCAATCGTCCCCCCACTCAAGGTGTCTAGCGATATCGTCGCTAACGATTCGAGGATGGTGCCCGGTTATAAGAATCTTGATGATTACCTGCCCGACGATGTACATTATGAATTCTTGGAGGTGGAAGAACACATATACGAGTACAGGAAGCCTCTCGTCAAAGATGAAATGTCTCTAACAATGATGCGAAGATTTCATGATTGGTACATGAAAACCTGCAAAGAGTCCGGGGGGAGGAAGTCAATTCACGTTGAGAGTTAAAGAGGAGCATGACCTCGTTGGAACTGATCTATTGAATGTTCCATTTGAGGAGTTCTTCCAGTTTTTCAATCAGAGGGCCCTCGATAAATTAACGGTCACTTGCTACTGTCTGTAAGTACTACTTCTGTCATTAAGTCTCTATATATAGGTCAGCTCTTTCATTGCATGTATTTATAATTATCCTCACTATATTATGCAGATTGAAAATCGTCGAATTGAAGAAAAGACAAATCGGTGATATTGTGTTCATTAACACAAATATCATAGATGCATATTCGGTTGAATTTAAGAAAAAAGAAACCAAGGCCAACTTGCTATGATCGTTGGTATTAAATCAAAACAAAGCTATAATATTCTTTCCTTACAACTTCAAGTGAGTGTTACTTTCTTGTGCATATTCGGTTTCCCTTGTTAGTCGAGGTTATAGTAATGTAATTGATGAGTTATGCATGCGTGCGCAGGTTTCACTATATTCTCCTAGAGATTAAGCTCGAGCAGGGACTAGTAACCGTCTTAGACTCAAGACGAAAAGATCCCAAGGAGTATGTGGACATGACTGAAATTCTCGAGAAGTAAGTTAAATCGATCATTATCGCACCATATCGGCAACTTTGTTCACTTCCTGATGTCAAGTAATTGTTTTCTTTGTCTGGCAGGGTTTGGAAAAAATTCACCTCAAAAGCTCCCGGACTGCCGAAGAAGCTGGAATTTAAACACCCAGAAGTAAGTACTACTAGCATGGTCCGCGCATCTCCTAGCGATTCAAGTGCTAGTTTCATCAAGACCATTTTAGCATGCTTGCTTATCAGTTTGATTGACCTCTATTTCTTGTAAAGTGATTGTGGTAGGAAGCCGGGAATAATTACTGTGGATACTATGTTCGCGAGTCCATCCGCCACACGACCTGTAAGCGGGGCTACACTAAAAAACAATATGAAGTGCGTAAGCAATAATATTCAGAATTTAACTTTATTTACCATCTTTTGTGTTGAGTTTCATTCATTCATATATATGTATTGACCCCCTTCTTCAAATTAGATGTTTCGGATGCGGGATGAACTCCTAGCACCAGATCGCATGCGAGGAATTCAAGAGGAATTGGCGGCATTCTTTCTTGACCACGTGATCGATAAAGACGGAGAATACTATGTGAACCTTGTGTTTATATATAATTAGGGGATTATATTGTAAGAGATCTTATATTGTATATATGCAGCCAGTAGCGTCAGATAGATATACGAAAACTTGTAGTTCGACCAATCTCTCGAAGAAGGAGAAGTCGATATCACTTCTCTCTGTATGCATATGTTCATGACGATCTTCTGTTTCCTTCATTTTTGCTTACTAGCTAGCGTGTCGAGTGCTCTCTATACGTATAGTACGTAGCGTTGACCAACCACGGAGATAAGAGATGACACTTCTCTCTATTAATTAATTAGCTATCTAACACAATATATGAAATACCTTAATTAACCATACAAAACCCCCAAATCCCCCCTCTTCAGAAAAACAAACAAAAGCCCTAGTCCCTGAACAGCTGACGCGTGGATGTCTATTGGTTCCGGTTGGTGCCACCAACTGAGACCAAAGGGCCTCCTGCCTGGGCTCGCCGCACCGGCCACGCGGAGGCCCATCTGTTCCGATTTGTGTAAGAACCGGGACTAAAGGCCAAAGGCATTAGTAACGACCTTTTAGTCCCGGTTCCCAAACCGGGACAAAAGGCCCTTACAAACCGGGACAAATAGCCCTTTTTCTACTAGTGCTAGTTCAAACCAGAAGCTAATGGTAGTTCTTTCGGGTAGCTTGGGATTCATCCCATAAATACTTTGTTACACATTGTGTGCGCACAATTAACCGCCTGGAATTTAGACATCCGTGTAATAATTTTTCACATTCTTCTTTTGTCATGATCAGAGTTCACCAAATTTTATTGAATAATAATACCGAATGCAGACTCCTAGACCCAAGATACATTGACTCTAAAATGTCTTGGAACGATCTAGGAAAGTCAATTACAATTACAAGAAGCTCCATTCTTATTTGGGCTGAAGAGAGCACGTTTTCCTTGAGCTCCACCTTAAGTTGTACTCCCGACAATGCAAGATTTGGCATCACCTTCAGATAACTAGGCATCACTGTTAGTTTTGAAACGAGTGGGCATCCTTGGAGCAAGATTAGAACTTCATGAATCATCGAGATGGGCATTTAAAAGTAGAGAGTTTTTACGGTACATCATACTACCCAACAAAGTGAGTAGTATTTAGCTGATCTAACGGTTAATATGGATCGGTAAAATTTAAACTCTAGGATATATTGGTAATTCTACAAAAAGATAGATTTTTTTCTTCAGTTTAATAAATCCTGATTGATCTAACTAATTAGTTATTCTCATCCCATCCACGCCTACCCATTCGTCCGCTACTCCCGACACCACGCCGCCGCAAAATCTCCACGCCGTCAGCGGACCTCCGACCGGAGCCACCGTAGCCAAGTGCCTGCATAAAGAGACATGAAATAAAATCTAGTTTCGTATGGTGCGTGGTGCGGCTTGCCACTTTGATTTTCAGTTGATCGGTAGCTTTGGGAAGGCGGCAGACCGTATGATGGCGAGCAAGACGGCACGTGTGTGCCACGGCGGACTACACGACGGACTACATGTTCCTGTGCCAAGGGAGCGACGCCTCGGTGCACTCCGTGAACCCCCTTGCGTGGACCATTAGCGAGTCTGTCGCCCACATCGTCGCTGCTCCCTTGGGTTGCCTGAGTGGCTCTGCGGGAGAGCCACCGCAGCGACGAGGTCTTGCCGGCGTGGTTGAAACACAACACTCCCGTCGAGGTGGCTCGTTGTCCCGAGCCGTCCAGCAGGAACTCGTCAGAGGAGCAGAAGTGAGACGAGGAGGTTGACGTTGGAGGAGAACATGCTGTATCCGCATTCCTATCTTCGATCCCACCCATGCGGAGCTCTACCCGTCGCCGCCTCTCAAGGAACCAACAAAGGCCGTCGCGTCATGCCATGATGAATCCGATGAAACCTGCTACAATAGTGTCTCTAGGCACCCGTTCAGTGGTTCAGCCTCGTCGGCTTCTGCCTGACCACCGAGCTCATAGAGTTTGCTGGCGAGATGGAGGCCCTTCTTGGCCGGCTAGACATTGGCAACGGCAATGAGCAGGAACAATTTTGCATGGAAGCATTGTGCCTTATCGAGAGGATGGACGTAGAAGGCGGGCAAGCGTGCGGCCTCCAGCCGGTGCTAGAGGTGTCCGGCGATATGATTGACATCGACTTCAACTGCGGCTCACCTTAGATGACAACGGGCGAGAACGCGGCAAGCAACGGTGCCAGCGCCGACGTTCAATTCGTGCCGCGAGGAGCCTCATACTCAATCTAAATTACTTTGGCCACTAGGAGACCTGCGTGCGTGAACCTGCCTAATTGATTGATAAAAAGTTAACTACCTAAAATGCCCTTGACTACTCAATATACTATCAGAAATCTACGGTAGTATTGCCTTATTGCCTCATCTGGACCCTCCAATCACACAAAATGAACGGTCCAAATATATTTGATGCACCGTAAAAGGTCTCTAAAAGTATGCAACACATTTGTCCTCGTATTATGTACACATGGCAATTCAACAGGTCACTGAAGTACCGAATTCTTTGGACCCTTAATATGAGAAAGCAGAGAGGCACCAAGTCCAAATGCATATGTATTATGTAGTAGATGTGTCTTGTGTGCGTGCAGTCCCTCATGAAAACCATATGCCTTTAATTGTGTCTTATTTTTGTGTCAACCAATGTCCACAATACTTCATTGCTACTTAAATATTTCTTGGAACACTACTAAGCAATGTTCTCCTTTATGCATCTCGAGGGCAGTGCATGCACCGAAACAGTGAAAAAATGCACCATGATACTAACCTTAAGTTCCACAAGTATAGCTGGCTTTCAGTGTGAAACGCGCAGACAAATCTACAAGATTTGACGCGCATGGTTAGCTGGACTCCATGGCAGTTACAACTACAATCGAAGTCTCAACTGAAATTTTCAACACGGAATGGTAAGCTAAGATCTTATGACTTTCTAGAGATTGTATCACATGGGATCCCGATACCTCTTGATCTTACCAAGACAAAGCTACCAGAGTACCTTTCATGGACTACTCATCTCTGACCTAGCAACGTTGGTGCTGAGAGTGGATTTAAGGTTGCATGTATCATACTGTGTGGTGATGTGCCACTCTGCATGGGAGGGGGGGTCGTCGATGATGTCACAGTCATCGGACGAAGAGTCAATGCAGCTGGCCATCCTCCGGACTGCGCGGTTCTACTGCTTCGCCAGCTTGGCGGATTTCGCTACCACCACCGCCTTATCGGTCTCTTTCACACTTTGATTGCTCAATACCGAGCCGGAGCTCCTTGGCGTTCTTCCAATGGAGCCGATGGGTGGGCATCTATCTCCCCCGTCGTGAGTGAGCAGCGGAGAACAAGCCACGAGGAGCTCTTCCTCCCCATCGGTCTCCGGCAATCCGCGTCGACGGTAAGAGGAGGATGTCGCCACCTTATCCCTAGCCCGCCGCCTCTCATGGTGGGTGGCCCGCGCCTCCAATTCTGGCTTCTACATCCGCGGCATCGGCAACGCGAGCATGAGCACCCACTGATGACCATGAGGAGCAGCCGCCGAAGGGGGAGGGCGTTGGCCAGCAGAGCGGAGCAAGCCGAGCGCAGTGCACAACAGGCCATCGCCAGTGTCCGCACTCTAGCGTCGGGCAACAGGGATGGAGCGAAACCCAGGCTACTACTGGTGCTGACCCGCGACCGATGCAGCGTGATGCAGAAGGCCAGCTCCTTGTCGTTGCCTGCTTCTGCCTCACGGACGAAGGCGTCCCAGTCATCTTAGTTGTCTAGTGCCGTCACTGTCAGTGCTCGACATTGGGACAGAAAGGAGAGGGGAAAGCACGAAGACGGGAGGGGAATCGACAAAAGAGTGGAGCGGAAAGTTAGAGTGAAACTAGGGTTGGGTCCGAGTGGGGTTTTTAGTGAGGACATAGTTGGGTCCATGCGTTCCAGGGTGGGCCGGGCTGACCTGGCGGACGCTTCCGGGCCGCCTCATATCCGACACACATATGAGGAGTGGGTATGAGGGGTACCAGTCAGCCTAGTTCGACCAGGGACAATTATTGGTCACTGACCGGACAGTCAGCCTAGCCCGGTCAATATAGGGAGTCCGAATATAGATGCTCTAATATAGCAACAGAGATCATCTGTGCCAAAGTAAAATTAAGCAAATAGTGTTGTAAAGCCGGTGAGCGATGTCATCTTCTTCGAGGACATGGAGACAACAGAACATCCAAAGTATTCCCTTCTCTATGGTCTGGTCATGGGCAGCGGCATTGCTTTGCTCAAGGAAAGCCACTGTGAGCGTAGGTGTGCGCTGATCTTCTCTATGTGGCCATCTTCTGATGGTATCCATTCTTGTACTAGGTGGAACAACTCCATCTTCCAATGGTGAAGCGCCTTTTGAGCCAGCCTAGGAGACATGTGCCTTTTCCGGAGATGGAATTGGATGATTGTGTCGTGTCAGTGTCCTTAGTTGTTTGGAGATGGCATCCCTGTCCGTGCTAGTCGTCCTTTCTCCTCTAGAGACGGCCATTCCTAGTCCATGGGGCTTCGTCCATAGAAGAGGACCTCAACGTCTTCGGCTTCATGTTTGTTGTGTCTTTCTTGCTTGAAGCGTGGAGGCTTTGTTAGCTGCTTTCCCGTGCCTCCAGTGGCAGACCTGGAATCGCAGACTTGGGGTGCCTTTGTTCAAAGTTTACACTAAGTATCATTATAATCTCAACAAATAGCCTAGCAACAACTTGATGGATATTTAGTGTTAAGTATATAGTAATTTTTTTTCAACTTTGGAGGGGGTGCCAGGGCACCCACGACACTCCCACCAGATCCGCCACTGTGCGCCTCTATCTTAGTGCGTTGTTCTTTTACTTTGTTGGTTTGGCGTTGGTTATAATCCTGACCGGTTGATGCTTTGCTAATTTACAGTATTTCTTTACAAATATACACCAGGAATCAATTGATGTCATACAGTAAACACATCTAAGTGATGGTCGGCAGCAAAATACTTTTACTGGCATAAACAATGTACGCTTTTCAATTATTCTGAAGTGCTCGGTCGACGTCCGGTCCAAATATCCATGCCCTGAAATGTTATCATGCTAATCACGACCTGCCTGAGCTCACTTTCCACCACCGCCGCCATCGGTCATGCATTGTGTCTAGCTGTTCCCCTGGGAGCATTACTGAGCTAAAGTCCACAAAAGCTAACTAGCACCAAACAGCAAACGTAAAATGTGAATTCTGAAGAAAGTATCTCAAGCTATAGTGGGTGCATGCGTCAAATGTGAAACGCTGCAAGCTAGCAAACGTAATAATTAATTAACGAGAAGCATGCCAATGTCGCAGAACTTAGTACTTTTTGTTTATACTTTTTAAAGGAAACTATACGTACTATCTCAGTAATAGCTGCATATATATGACTTCTAAAGATTTCCAAATTAAGAATCTAAAACATATAATACGTGACCATATGTCAAGATTATTTCTTTGTTATAGATAGAAAACATGACCCTGTTTCTCGAAAACAAAATAACTGTAAACACATGATACAAGGCTAATGAAGCCATTCCTATAGTTTGGCAGCGAAACACACAACACTGAGTTTCGGTGGCTGTCTTAATCTATTTGGTCAGTTAAACAATTCAATCTTCATAATGTTATCTTGAGCCGTCTTTCTTTTCAATGCAAAAAAGTTTATAGCCGGGCAAATTGAAGAATCACTTTCTAGCATCGCGACGAATTGGTCTTTGCGGCATATCCTGATGTTGCATTATTGATATGTTTGCACCTATGTTTAAATCAGTAGATTTTCTTTGTTATATATCTTTTTGTGGCAACTATGGTAGTCGTTATCGTTCAACACAAAATTCATGCAGATTTTTTGCATGATAAGACGATAGTGCTTCTACATGCGGGGAGCACTTGGTGTGTCTAATTGCTTGCTTGCTGAAGAAAACACATTTCATGAACATAGCTGCCTTACTCTATAAATAGAGCCCAGCACAAACATTCATCTCACACAACACCAAGGTAAAACCTAGCTAAGAACAAATAAAATACCAGCATCCATGGCTAAGTCACGGGCATTGGTTGCAACACTGTTGCTGGTCCTGGTGGTGTCCGTCACCGCAATAGAGGGTGTTCATGGCATATGTGGCATGTCAAATGATGAATTCAAGCTTTGCCAGCCCGCAGCAGCAGTGGAAAACCCAACAGACAATCCGTCGGCTGAGTGTTGTGCCGCCCTTGGGAAGGCCAACCTGTCGTGCATTTGTCGCTACAAAGGCATCGCCGGCATATGGTTGAGGATGTACCACATCGATGCGGACCGTGCAATGGCGCTGCCCGGCAAGTGCGGTCTCACCATGCCCAACAACTGCTCGTGATGATCGGGTGCACTATCCATAAGCATCAAACTGTCTGTCGGTCTATATATATGCATCAACATTAATACGGCTAAATAAGTGGAGGAGCAAGTGAAAGGTCTTATTGTTGTCGTGTGATTTGAATTCTCTGCCTATCTCATTAATCTGTCGATAAATGGTAGCATGTATGTATACTGGAAGTGTAAGGAGGACAAAAGTGCCTTGCATGCAGTCCCATATATTTGATATCTTAAGTGGTGAGCTTCTTATTGCCCAAAAGTTGTGTGTTTTCAATGAACAAGTAAAAAGTGACCGCAAGGTAATTTCAATATTGTAATCAACTATCAGCGCGGCCCATAGACATCCTTATAGTTGATTATGTTTTGTCTTCAAGTTATTAAGTCTCATAGTAACCTATTGTTCCAAATATATGCCCTACAAAGACATGAATCCACATTGGTTGAAATATTTCCATTCAAGTGTACTAGATTGTTGGTAAGTATCCACAACAACATAGGACCGACTGCACAAGACATATGGTTGGATATACATGACCATGGTCATTAAATTGATCACCAACTTTCCCTCTTCAAATCCATGAAACCCGGTGTCATCTTCGCACCAATAATCTTTGAAAAAGCAAGTATTAAATCTAAACATTTGAGAGCTTGTACGTGAACACATTTAAATCTTTATTCACAGTTTATTGGCGTTCATCGATTGGTACATTGTCATGCCTCTCTATACTTCACCGTCTTATATATTATGTGACCATCAATATAAAGTTGTGCAAATACCAAGATGTACAATATGAAAAGACCAATAGATTGCCTCTCATGTCATCATGTATATGTCCTTACTGACCATGTTCCTATTGTCTTGTGTTTACGTATGTATTTTTTTCATGTGAATAAGATGTAGATGCTCATTTCCATTCTACAAGAACAGTGACAATATGATCAATTTCCAATGGTGCATGCTGAGCCACTCGAATTTTATTGCCGTAAGGATTTTTTTACACTTATGTCGTAACCACGAGGATTTCTCATCATTCAACACTTTGGGTAGCCTAATTCGTCCCCATGTACAAAAATGGGTGTATTGCCTTTCGATAGCGTTACCACCAAGTTTGTATGAAGCAAATTGTACAACTTTATTTTATCACACATATTCATGAACAACTATTTCCTACCACATTGTTTCACGTGTTCCTTCAGGGAAACTGTTGGTAGGTAATGTTGCAGTTGAACATGCATTGACTTGGGACACAACATTTGATTCTTTCAATGATCGTTGTTGTTACACTAGCAAAGTACGATATTCCTAGAGCTTCTAATACATGAATCACACGTGTGTGGTGTTCTTCTTTCGTGGAAGATTTTCGTTTTCTATGGACTTGATATCTGGTAGGATACACTTGATTCCTTCATGTTGGGTGCTACACATACTTTCACAATTCAAATGTTCCAATGTTTTAGATGCGGTAGATGAATACGACATAATAAATATCTGTTACGAGGTTTCATCTTACTAGAATATTAAGTCTTCTTGACTACAACTTGAGAATGCATGCTCTTCCTTGAGCTTCAAATGAACCATTTTGCTAAAATGTTAATAACTCAAGAACAATTAAAATTTAGAGACATAATATGACAAAGTACCGCTAGCCTATTAGATACTATTCCATCATGAAGGCAACAATATATCTATCAAATTTCTGTTCCTAGCCCTTAGTGAGAGAATTATTCAAGCATGCTGCATCATATAACCCAAACATGTTGTCTTCAATCTCCTCATAGATTTCTACAGGAATATGTTGGGGAACGTTGCAGAAAATTAAAAATTTTCCTACGGTTTCACCAAGATCCATCTATGAGTTCATCTAAGCAACGAGTCAAGGGAGAGAGTTTGCATCTACATACCACTTGTAGATCGTGTGCGGAAGCTTGCAAGGTGATGATGTAGTCGTACTCGACGTGATCCAAATCACCGATGACCAGCGCCGAACGGACGGCACCTCCGCGTTCAACACACGTACGGGACGGGAGACGTCTCCTCCTTCTTGATCCAGCAAGGGGGAAGGAGAGGTTGATGAAGATCCAGCAGCACGACGGCGTGGTGGTGGATGCAGGGCGTCACAGCAGCAGGGCTTCGCCGAGACTACGAGGGAGAGACGTAACGGGGGGAGATGGAGGCGCCAGGGGCTGGTATATGAAGTCCCTCCTCTCCCCCACTATATATAGGGGTGCCAAGGGGGGGGGCGCCGGCCCTAGTAGATGAGATCTACTAGGGGGGGGGGCGGCCTAGGGGAGGTTTCCCACCCCCCCAAGGCACCTAGGGGTGCCTTCCACCACTAGGACTCCTCCTAGGGGGAAACCCTAGGCGCATGGGCCTATAGGGGCTAGTGCCCTTGGCCCATGAAGGCCAAGGCGCACCCCCTACAGCCCATGTGGCCCCCCGGGACAGGTGGCCCCACCCGGTGGACCCCCGGGACCCTTCCGGTGGTCCCGGTACAATACCGATAACCCCGAAACTTGTCCCGATGCCCGAAATAGCACTTCCTATATATAATTCTTTACCTCCGGACCATTCCGGAACTCCTTGTGACGTCCGGGATCTCATCCGAGACTCCGAACAACATTCGGGTTTCTGCATATACATATCTTCATAACCCTAGCGTCACCGAACCTTAAGTGTGTAGACCCTACGGGTTCGGGAGACATGCAGACATGACCGAGACGCTCTCAGTCAATAACCATCAGCGGGATCTGGATACCCATGATGGCTCCCACATGCTCCTCGATGTTGTCATCGGATGAACCACGATGTCGAGGATTCGATCAAACCCTGTATGCAATTCCCTTTGTCAATCGGTACGTTACTTGCCCGAGACTCGATCGTCGGTATCCCAATACCTTGTTCAGTCTCGTTACCGGCAAGTCACTTTACTCGTACCGTAATGCATGATCCCGTGTCCAACACCTTGGTCACATTGAGCTCAATATGATGATGCATTACCGAGTGGGCCCAGAGATACCTCTCCGTCATACGGAGTGACAAATCCCAGTCTCGATCCGTGTCAACCCAACAGCTACTTTCAGAGATACCTGTAATGCACCTTTATAATCACCCAGTTACGTTGTGACGTTTGATACACCCAAGGCACTCCTACGGTATCCGGGAGTTACACGATCTCATGGTCTAAGGAAGAGATATTCGACATTGGCAAAGCTCTAGCAAAACGAACTACACGATCTTTTATGCTATGCTTAGGATTGGGTCTTGTCCATCACATCATTCTCCTAATGATGTGATCCCGTTATCAACGACATC
Source organism: Triticum dicoccoides (assembly GCF_002162155.2). Classification (NCBI taxonomy): domain Eukaryota; kingdom Viridiplantae; phylum Streptophyta; class Magnoliopsida; order Poales; family Poaceae; genus Triticum; species Triticum dicoccoides. Next base: position 81,608,796 of record NC_041388.1, read on the forward strand.
CAATGTCCATAGTCAGGAAACCATGACTATCTGTTGATCACAACGAGCTGGTCAACTAGAGGCTTACCAGGGACATATTGTGGTCTAAGTATTCACACGTGTATTACGATTTCCGGATAATACAGTTATAGCATGAATAAAAGACAATTATCATGAACAATGAAATATAATAATACTTTTATTATTGCCTCTAGGGCATATTTCCAACAGTCTCCCACTTGCACTAGAGTCACCGATCTAGTTACATTGTGATGAATCGAACACCCATAGAGTTCTGGTGTTGATCATGTTTTGCACGCGAGAGAGGTTTAGTCAGCGGATCTGCGACATTCAGATCCGTGTGCACTTTGCAAATCTCTATGTCTCCATCTTGAACATTTTCACGGATGGAGTTGAAACGACGCTTGATGTGCCTGGTCTTCTTGTGAAACCTGGGCTCCTTGGCGAGGGCAATAGCTCCAGTGTTGTCACAGAAGAGTTTGATCGGCCCCGACGCATTGGGTATGACTCCTAGGTCGGTGATGAACTCCTTCACCCAAATCGCTTCATGTGCTGCCTCCGAGGCTGCCATGTACTCCGCTTCACACGTAGATCCCGCCACGACGCTCTGCTTGCAGCTGCACCAGCTTACTGCTCCACCATTCAACATATACACGTATCCGGTTTGTGACTTAGAGTCATCCGGATCTGAGTCGAAGCTAGCGTCGACGTAACCCTTTACGACGAGCTCTTCGTCTCCTCCATAAACGAGAAACATGTCCTTTGTCCTTTTCAGGTACTTCAGGATATTCTTGACCGCTGTCCAGTGTTCCTTGCCGGGATTACTTTGGTATCTTGCTACCAAACTTACGGCGAGGTTTACATCGGGTCTGGTACACAGCATGGCATACATAATAGATCCTATGGCTGAAGCATAGGGGATGACACTCATCTCTTCTTTATCTTTTGCCGTGGTCGGTGACTGAGCTGAGCTCAGTCTCATACCTTGTAACATAGGCAAGAACCCCTTCTTGGACTGATCCATTCTGAATCTCTTCAAAATCTTATCAAGGTATGTACTTTGTGAAAGACCTATGAGGCGTCTCGATCTATCTCTATAGATCTTGATGCCTAATATATAAGCAGCTTCTCCAAGGTCCTTCATTGAAAAACACTTATTCAAGTAGGCCTTAATGCTGTCCAGAAATTCTATATCATTTCCCATCAGGAGTATGTCATCTACATATAATATGAGAAATGCTACAGAGCTCCCACTCACTTTCTTGTAAACGCAGGCTTCTCCATAAGTCTGCATAAACCCAAACGCTTTGATCATCTCATCAAAGCGAATGTTCCAACTCCGAGATGCTTGCACCAGTCCATAAATGGATCGCTGGAGCTTGCATACTTTGTTAGCGTTCTGAGGATCGACAAAACCTTCCGGCTGCATCATATACAGTTCTTCCTTAAGATGCCCGTTAAGGAATGCTGTTTTGACGTCCATCTGCCATATCTCATAATCATAGTATGCGGCAATTGCTAACATGATTCGGACGGACTTTAGCTTCTCTACGGGAGAGAATGTCTCGTCGTAGTCAATCCCTTGAACCTGTCGATAACCCTTAGCGACAAGTCGAGCTTTATAGATGGTAATATTACCATCCGCGTCCGTCTTCTTCTTAAAGATCCATTTGTTTTCTATCGCTCGCCGATCATCGGGCAAGTCTGTCAAAGTCCATACTTTGTTTTCATACATGGATTCTATCTCGGATTTCATGGCTTCAAGCCATTTGTTGGAATCCGGGCCCGCCATTGCTTCTTCATAGTTCGAAGGTTCATTGTTGTCTAACAACATGATTTCCAGGACAGGGTTGCCGTACCACTCTGGTGCGGAACGTGTCCTTGTGGACCTACGAAGTTCAGCAGTAACTTGATCCGAAGTACCTTGATCATCATCATTGTTTTCCTCTTCAGTTGGTGTGGGCATCACAGGAACGGTTTCCTGCGCTGCGCCACTTTCCTGCTCAAGAGGTAGTACTTCATCGAGTTCTACTTTCCTCCCACTTACTTCTTTCGAGAGAAACTCTTTTTCCAGAAAGCATCCGTTCTTGGCTACAAAGATCTTGCCTTCGGATCTTAAGTAGAAGGTATACCCTACAGTTTCCTTAGGGTATCCTATGAATACGCATTTTTCCGACTTGGGTTCGAGCTTTTCAGGTTGAAGTTTCTTGACATAAGCATCGCATCCCCAAACTTTCAGAAACGACAACTTAGGTTTCTTTCCAAACCATAATTCATACGGTGTCGTCTCAACGGATTTAGACGGTGCCCTATTTAAAGTGAATGTAGCTGTCTCTAGAGCGTATCCCCAAAATGATAGCGGTAAATCAGTAAGAGACATCATAGACCGCACCATATCCAATAGAGTGCGATTACGACGTTCAGACACACCGTTTCGCTGAGGTGTTCCAGGCGGCGTGAGCTGTGAAACGATTCCACATTTCTTTAAGTGTGTACCAAATTCGTGACTTAAGTATTCTCCTCCACGATCTGATTGTAAGAATTTTATCTTTCGGTCACGTTGACTCTCCACCTCATTCTGAAATTGCTTGAACTTTTCAAAGGTCTCAGACTTGTGTTTCATTAAGTAGACATACCCATATCTGCTCAGGTCATCTGTGAGAGTGAGAACATAACGATATCCTCCGCGAGCCTCAACGCTCATTGGACCGCACACATTGGTATGTATGATTTCCAACAAGTTGGTTGCTCGCTCCATTGTTCCGGAGAACGGAGTCTTGGTCATTTTGCCCAAGAGGCATGGTTCGCACGTGTCAAACGATTCATAATCAAGAGACTCTAAAAGTCCATCGGCATGGAGCTTCTTCATGCGCTTGACACCAATGTGACCAAGGCGGCAGTGCCACAAGTATGTGAGACTATCGTTATCAACTTTAAATCTTTTGGCACCTACACTATGAACATGTGTAATATTACGCTCGAGATTCATTAAGAATAAACCATTGACCATCGGAGCATGACCATAAAACATATCTCTCATATAAATCGAACAACCATTATTCTCAGACTTAAATGAGTAGCCATCTCGTATTAAACGAGATCCTGATACAATGTTCATGCTCAAACTTGGCACTAAATAACAATTATTAAGGTTCAAAACTAATCCCGTAGGTAAATGTAGAGGCAGCGTGCCGACGGCGATCACATCGACTCTGGAACCATTCCCGACGCGCATCGTCACCTCGTCCTTTGCCAGTCTCCGTTTATTCCGCAGCTCCTGCTGTGAGTTACAAATATGAGCAACAGCACCGGTATCAAATACCCAGGAGTTACTACGATTACTGGTAAGGTACACATCAATCACATGTATATCAAATATACCTTTGGTGTTGCCGGCCTTCTTATCCGCTAAGTATTTGGGGCAGTTCCGCTTCCAGTGACCCTTCCCCTTGCAATAAAAGCACTCAGTCTCAGGCTTGGGTCCATTCTTTGACTTCTTCCCGGTAACTGGCTTACCAGGCGCGGCAACATCTTTGCCGTCCTTCTTGAAGTTCTTCTTACCCTTGCCCTTCTTGAACTTAGTGGTCTTATTGACCATCAACACTTGATGTTCTTTCTTGATTTCAGCCTCTGCTAACTTCAGCATCGAGAACACTTCAGGAATGGTCTTTTCCATCCCCTGCATGTTGTAGTTCATCACAAAGCTCTTGTAGCTTGGTGGGAGCGACTGGAGGATTCTGTCAATGACCGCCTCATCTGGGAGGTTAATGTTCAGCTGGGTCATACGGTTGTGCAACCCAGACATCTTCAGGATGTGCTCACTGACAGAACTGTTTTCCTCCATCTTACAACTGTAGAACTTGTCGGAGACATCATATCTCTCGACCCGGGCATGAGCTTGAAAAACTAGTTTCAGCTCTTCGAACATCTCATATGCTCCGTGGTGCTCAAAACGCTTTTGGAGCCCCGGTTCTAAGCTGTAAAGCATGCCGCACTGAACGAGGGAGTAATCATCAGCACGAGACTGCCAAGCATTCATAATGTCTTGGTTCTCTGGGACGGGAGCGTTACCTAGCGGTCCTTCTAGGACATATTGTTTCCTGGCAGCTATGAGGATGATCCTCAGGTTCCGGACCCAGTCCGTATAGTTGCTGCCATCATCTTTCAGCTTGGTTTTCTCTAGGAACGCGTTGAAGTTCATGTTGACATTAGCGTTGGCCATTGATCTACAAGACATATTTGCAAAGGTTTTAGACTAAGTTCATGATAATAAAGTTCTAATCAAATTATGAACTCCCACTTAGATTAGACATCCCTCTAGTCATCTAAGTGTTACACGATCCGAGTCGACTAGGCCGTGTCCGATCATCACGTGAGACGGACTAGTCATCGTCGGTGAACATTCTCATGTTGATCGTATCTTCCATACGACTCGTGTTCGACCTTTCGGTCTCCGTGTTCCGAGGCCATGTCTGCACATGCTAGGCTCGTTAAGTTAACCCTAAATGTTTTCGCTGTGTAAAACTGTCTTACACCCGTTGTATGTGAACGTAAGAATCCATCACACCCGATCATCACGTGGTGCTTAGAAGCGACGAACTGTAGCAACGGTGCACAGTTAGGGGAGAACACTTCTTGAAATTTTATAAGGGATCATCTTATTTACTACCGTCGTCCTAAGTAAACAAGATGCATAATACATAATAAACATCACATGCAATTATATAGTTGTGACATGATATGGCCAATATCATATAGCTCCATTGATCTTCATCTTCGGGGCTCCATGATCATCTTGTCACCGGCTTGACACCATGATCTCCATCATCATGATCTCCATCATCGTGTCTTCATGAAGTTGTCACGCCAACGACTACTTCTACTTCTATGACTAACGTTTAGCAATAAAGTAAAGTAGTTTACATGACATTATTCAATGACACGCAGGTCATACAAAAAATAATGACAACTCCTATGGCTCCTGCCGGTTGTCATACTCATCGACATGCAAGTCGTGAATCCTATTACAAAGAACATGATCTCATACATCACAATTCATCATTCATCACAACTTCTGGCCATATCACATCACATGATCAATCGCTGCAAAAACAAGTTAGACGTCCTCTAATTGTTGTTGCATCTTTTATGTGGCTGCAATTGGGTTCTAGCAAGAACGTTTTCTTACCTACGAATTACCACAACGTGATTTTTGTCAACTTCTATTTACCCTTCATAAGGGCCCTGTTCATCGATTCCGCTCCAACTAAGGTGGGAGAGACAGACACCCGCCAGCCACCTTATGCAACTAGTGCATGTCAGTCGGTGGAACCGGTCTCACGTAAGCGTACGTGTAAGGTTGGTCCGGGCCGCTTCATCCCACAATACCGTTGAGCAAGAAAAGACTAGTAGAGGCAAGTAAGATGACAAAATCCACGCCCACAACAAAATTGTGTTCTACTCGTGCAAAGAGAACTACGCATAGACCTAGCTCATGATGCCACTGTTGGGGAACGTTGCAGAAAATTAAAAATTTTCCTACGGTTTCACCAAGATCCATCTATGAGTTCATCTAAGCAACGAGTCAAGGGAGAGAGTTTGCATCTACATACCACTTGTAGATCGCGTGCGGAAGCTTGCAAGGTGATGATGTAGTCGTACTCGACGTGATCCAAATCACCGATGACCAGCGCCGAACGGACGGCACCTCCGCGTTCAACACACGTACGGGACGTGAGACGTCTCCTCCTTCTTGATCCAGCAAGGGGGAAGGAGAGGTTGATGAAGATCCAGCAGCACGACGGCGTGGTGGTGGATGCAGGGCGTCACAGCAGCAGGGCTTCGCCGAGACTACGAGGGAGAGACGTAACAGGGGGAGATGGAGGCGCCAGGGGCTGGTATATGAAGTCCCTCCTCTCCCCCACTATATATAGGGGAGCCAAGGGGGGGGGCGCCGGCCCTAGTAGATGAGATCTACTAGGGGGGGCGGCGGCCTAGGGGAGGTTTCCCTCCCCCCCAAGGCACCTAGGGGTGCCTTCCACCACTAGGACTCCTCCTAGGGGGAAACCCTAGGCGCATGGGCCTATAGGGGCTGGTGCCCTTGGCCCATGAAGGCCAAGGCGCACCCCCTACAGCCCATGTGCCCCCCCGGGACAGGTGGCCCCACCCGGTGGACCCCCGGGACCCTTCCAGTGGTCCCGGTACAATACCGATAACCCCGAAACTTGTCCCGATGCCCGAAATAGCACTTCCTATATATAATTCTTTACCTCCGGACCATTCCGGAACCCCTTGTGACGTCCGGGATCTCATCCGGGACTCCGAACAACATTCGGGTTTCTGCATATACATATCTTCATAACCCTAGCGTCACCGAACCTTAAGTGTGTAGACCCTACGGGTTCGGGAGACATGCAGACATGACCGAGACGCTCTCAGTCAATAACCATCAGCGGGATCTGGATACCCATGATGGCTCCCACATGCTCCTCGATGTTGTCATCGGATGAACCACGATGTCGAGGATTCGATCAAACCCTGTATGCAATTCCCTTTGTCAATCGGTACGTTACTTGCCCGAGACTCGATCGTCGGTATCCCAATACCTTGTTCAGTCTCGTTACCGGCAAGTCACTTTACTCGTACCGTAATGCATGATCCCGTGTCCAACACCTTGGTCACATTGAGCTCAATATGATGATGCATTACCGAGTGGGCCCAGAGATACCTCTCCGTCATACGGAGTGACAAATCCCAGTCTCGATCCGTGTCAACCCAACAGCTACTTTCAGAGATACCTGTAATGCACCTTTATAATCACCCAGTTACGTTGTGACGTTTGATACACCCAAGGCACTCCTACGGTATCCGGGAGTTACACGATCTCATGGTCTAAGGAAGAGATATTCGACATTGGCAAAGCTCTAGCAAAACGAACTACACGATCTTTTATGCTATGCTTAGGATTGGGTCTTGTCCATCACATCATTCTCCTAATGATGTGATCCCGTTATCAACGACATCCAATGTCCATAGTCAGGAAACCATGACTATCTGTTGATCACAACGAGCTGGTCAACTAGAGGCTTACCAGGGACATATTGTGGTCTAAGTATTCACACGTGTATTACGATTTCCGGATAATACAGTTATAGCATGAATAAAAGACAATTATCATGAACAATGAAATATAATAATACTTTTATTATTGCCTCTAGGGCATATTTCCAACAGAATATGCATGTCAACCGGTGCAAGTATATCTTCAGGTCCTACTACTGATTTGCAAACCTCCTCTTCTGATGGAATTTCGGGTTCGTCCTTCATGGAGTTCCTTCCTGGATCAATCATGTGTATATCTATTGGGTTTGCATGAACCTCAATAGTTTTTTAGAACCTTCACTGGAGCAATTCCGTTGACTTTGGTTTCATTTTCCATCATTGTAACCATATAAACTTCAGTGCATTTCAGGAGCATGATTGCTAGGTCCCACAAGTTGGCCCTTTGCTCGACTCCCAACCATGCAATGGTTAATCACTTTGCTTGGTTCTATCGGTTCATTACAAATTCTTGTCCATTGTCTCCATTGTCCATGCTCATGACAAGGATCTTGTTTACCATATGGTTTATGAAGGAGTGTTATTTTTTGCTTTACATATCCTGAGTCTAACATGAAATTTCATTATGTCTGGTATATGTTGCATGATTTACTTATATTCCCGTGAATATAAATCTTAATCGTGTTGTTTGAGAGTCTTGTTAGTATCTTACCCACTTGCTAGCGTTTTAGGGTTTAGGATTTAGGTGGAGTGTAATCCAAAGGTGTGGAGGATAAGGACTTGAACTCTTTAATGGTGGTATCAGTTTGATATATGGACATAAATGAGTAGAACACTTCCATTTCAATATAAGAAGTATACTAAAAGCATCTGGTATATAAATGGAAAATAAACAAAGCAAAAGAAATTGAATCACCAAAGTAGTGGCTACACCCAAGTTCATTGCACCATGGTGAATAGTAAAACTGAAAAAAAAATAGCAAACGTTCTAAAACTTTGTGGCTTTGATTATGACCAAAATTTTGAGGTGCTTGCAAAATTTGGTGGCCAGATAAAATTAAATGAGCTCTATACATGAAACATAAAAACTCTGCTCAAACAGTGCACACAAGTTTGAGAACACATTTTGTTATTTTTTTGTACAGAGCTCTTCGGATGTCACTTGGTCACCAAATTTTACAAGCACCTAAAACATTTGGCCATAATCGAAGCCACAAAGTTTCAGATTTTTTCTGCTTTTTTTTATTTTACTGTTCATCATTGGTGCAATGAACTTGGGTGCAGCTTGGTTACAACCTAACCTCTCGCATGGTCCTCTCGTCGCCTCGCCCACAACGGCAGCGGTAGCTTGTGCACAGCAAACGGACAAACATGCAGACGCACGCCCGTGCTAGTTCTGCGCTCCAGATTGCACTGATTGTTGCCGAGCTACTTTGAGTAAGAGAGAATTTAGTTGACCCTTAATATACAGTTATACACTGAATCAGTAGATGTCCCGCAATATGCTTATCAAAGTGATGGTCGGCAGATTGGCATGAACAATAGACGTTTTTCATATAGTTCCGAGTGCCGGTCGACGTCCCCGCCAAATTCCCATGCCCTGAAGAATGTCATCATGCTAAGCAAGACCCGGCCGGCTGAGCTCGACTTCCACACCCGCCGGCCGCCGCAATCAGTCATGCGTTGAGTCTAGCTGTTCCCCTGTACTGGGCTGGCAGCATTACTGAGTTAAGTCGGCAAAAGGTAGAACCCCAAGATCACGCCAGTCTCAGGCTACAGTAGGTGCATGCGTCCAGTACCAGTGTGTAATGCTTAAGCTAGCGAACGTCATACGTTGTGGCCGAACGGTAGTGATTTTTATTTACTTTACCAACGACGCTAAATGTACTACCATCCTCTTTCATTACCTATGAACACATACCATGTTTTTAGAAGAAGAAAACAACTCTGAACACATGCTACGAGATAAAACACTTGTTTAGCAGGTTGGAGTGCGATATCTAGTGAAATCATTCATATAATTCGGCAGCGAAACATATAACATTGTGAGTTCAGTGGATGTCTGAATGGATTTGGTCAGATAATTCAATCTTCAAAATGTTGTCACGAGCCATCTTTCTTTTTCAACGTTTTTTTTAAAAAGGAGGATGACCCCCGGCCTCTGCATCTGGGAGATACATACGGCCACTTTATTGGTTATTCTCGAGGACCTTACAAAGTATTACAACAATGTGCCTGAATCCACCATCTTGGCAACACATGCCGTTACTCCTATCCAAAATGATGAAGGGGCGCTAGCTGGGCCACTACCCAAACCACTCACCTAAGCCTAACATCAAAAGCCGGAAGCCGTAACATATTCGGAGGCCCTAGCCGAGCCACATACCGGGTCTGGGGCACAATCCGGTCAGACACACTCGTGTGTCGTCGCCGCCATCTTCCACAGACCCGTCTTCAGATCATATTGAGGTTTCTACCTTGTCTGGCCATTCTGCCATCGACGTCATCATGACGCCAGACAACAACCTCCTCCTACGCGAGTCCATCTTCATGCATCGGACGCCGAGCCTCCACAGCGCCATGCCACCGATATCCGCCGCTATCGATGTGTGAGATGAAGCACCGCTCCACCATCCCCCCAGCTAGCACTTACTCCAAAACGATGCCCCCAGGAGGGAAAGCGATAAAACGCCATCATCGTCCGATCCGGAAGACCCAGATCTAGGGTTTCCCCCGGAGCATCCCAAGCCTGATGACGCAGACTGCAACGACGATGCCTCGACAAGGGAACGACATCTAGGACGCCGCCATCGTCCGCCATGACCGTAGTCGGCGCGATTTTCATCGGCAGTTGCTCCACCAGACGTGCGCCGACGTCGCTGGTCCCTTCAACCGGAGCAAACTCCAAAACAATGCCCTAAAGAGGGACTACGACGCAAAAGCGCCGCCATCGCTCGATCCCAAGAAGATCTAGGGTTTCCCCCGTAGTTGCCCGCGCTGTCAAGGGCCAGACAAGGGTAGAATCCCGCGGATCTGCCCAGCTGCCGACGAGTCGCACCCACCACCGTGCCGACGGCTGACTAGCGATCAACCGGCCGCGCCGCCACGAACCGATCCGGTCACGCCGCCGTCGTCCCTGGCGGCCGCGACGCACCAGATCGCAAGGCCTCCTGCCGCAGGGAATCGACATTGCCGAGGCGCCGCCACCACCCGCCTTGGCGACCGGCCCGCCGCCACGCTCCGGCCCGGCGGTGCCGGCCCGCGCCAGCCACCCGAGCGAGAGGGCCCGAGTCCCCGCCGCCGCCGGCGACGGCCAGGCTTTGTCTGGCCGCGCCCTTGGGCGGCGGCGAGGGAGGAGGAGGAGGAGTGGGGGAGGTTCGGCGGCGATGGGATCTGGAGCCTCCCGGTCGCCCACGCGGGGGGCGGCTCGGGAGGGAGACGTACGGGATGGGATGGGATCTGATCTTTCTTTTTCAACGTAAATGGCAAAAGGTTGAATCACTTTCTATCATTGCGGAGAACTAGTCTTTACGGCGTTGCATTATGGAGATTTCACATGAATATTTCAACAGAAATCAGTAGATTTGCTTCGTTGTATATCTTTTTGCCCCAACTATGGTAGTCGCTATCGTTCAACAGGAGGTTCAAGTGCAGATTTATTTTTTGGCATGATAACACGATAGTGCTTTTCTACACGTTGGAGCACTTCGTGTTGTTCCTGCTTGATGCAGAATACACGCTTAATGAACACAGGGGCGAATGCCCCTATAAATAGAGCTCCAGCCCAAACATTCATCTCACACACCCTCAAGGTAAAGCTAGCTAAGACAGAAAACTCCAATAGCAATCCAGTAGAAAACTAAATACATCACCAGCATCAATGGCCAAGTCACAGGCATTGGCAGCAACATTGTTGCTTGTCGTGGTGGTGTCCCTTGCCGCAATAGAGAGTGTTCATGGTGTTTGCGGCATGTCGAATGACGAATTCAAGCTTTGTCAACCTGCGGCGGCAGTGAATAACCCGACAAATAGTCCATCTGCTGAGTGTTGTGCCGCGCTAGGAAAGACAAACCTATCGTGCATCTGCCGCTACAAAGGCATGGCCGGCATATGGCTGAAAATGTATCATATTGACGCACGTCGTGCCATGGCACTACCAGGCAAGTGCGGACTTACCATGCCAAGCAACTGCTCTTGATGATTTGAAGTACTATCCATAAGCATCTAGGTGTGTGTCAGAGTGTGGGTGTACATATGCATCTACACTTTATGGCTAAATAAGTGAAGGAGCACTTGAAAGGCATTGTGCTACTTGGTCTTATTGTTGTTTTGTCATTTGAATGTGTACTTGTCTCATTAAGCTTTGATTAGCAGTATGCATGCATACTGGAAGTTTAAGAGGATGGTAAAAGTGTCTTATATGCAGTCCCATAAACTGGTAACTGAATATAATATCTTATACTGGTAACCTTGTATGTGTCTTTTGCAATAAAAAAACTTGTATGTGTCAGAAAGGTGTGTGTTCCCTAGTGAACAAGTAAATGTACCTCGCATACTCTTTTTTCATTGGTCACTGCTATGTAATTTGAATACTTTAATCTCATGCCGGCCATAAAACCCGATGTCCGAAGCCTCAAGCCGTGAAAACCAAATCGACCACGTATAACCCGGACCCGAAAAACCAAGCACTACATTGGGTAACAGTTTTGGAAACCCAAATCTAATTCGGGAAATTGGGCTTAGAAGCCATGGTACACGAATTGCCCGAATAGCCCAAAATAATTCAGCGGCCAAGTAAAAAATCCCGCATAGAGATGACCCAACACGAAATCCCATCGCTAGGCCCCGCAAGTGAAACCTAGGTCATGTGACTCACATCACTAACTCATGTCCCCTTCCAAGCACCATAGCGCCTGCCCTAGCCGCCGCCCCAGCCCCCCGCCCCCACCCCACAGGCATTGCACTCCGTCGCCGATCCGCATCCGCGCTGTCGTGACTTGCAAGACGGAGGTGGAAGCTGTGTTTGGCGGGCGACGATGTTGGCGGATCATCATCGAGTCGGCGATGCAGCATGACATCGACGATCCAAAGGAGACAAGAAGGATGCTACCATCATTCTCAAAGCCGCAACCGATCAAGAGACGTGGATTTGGCATGCATTTTTTGGGGTGCATGGATATTGCAATGACATCAGTGTGTTTCATCAGTCACCACTCTTTGCAATGTTAGCCAATGGCGAATTACCAAGTGGAGTTTCAAGCAAATGGCCGCCCATACAACATGGGCTACTAGCTTGCAGGTGGGATATAGATCCAAAGTGGTCCACTTTTTTGAAGCCAATTTCAAGCCCCCAACGTAATTAAGAAAGAACTTTGCTTCCATAATGCTCAAGCGGCTATTAGAAAAGATGCGGAGAGGGCTTTTGGGATTTGCAATCTCAATTTGCTATTGTGCGAGGAACAACTAGGTTTTGGGATCAAGAGATCCTTTGGTACATGATCATGGCTGTCATGATCATGCGCAACATGATCATTGAAAATGAGCATGGGAAAGATTCAGTTTACACCTTCTATGAATTAATGGCACAAGTAGTTTGGCCACGTAGAAGGGAAGACTACATCCGCCTCTTTTCTTGAAGTGTATAATAACATTCAAGATTTTGATACACTCAAAGATCTACAAAGAGATCTCATTGAGGATGGTGGACATGGTATGGGCAACAAGCCCATTAGTTTCATCTCTATGTTTAATGTATCTGTGGTGATGAACTTTGTGTTATGTTTGATGAACAATTTCTGTTGAATTTGATGTTGCAGATTGATGAACTATGTAATAACTATGTACTATTTGTATAATATTTGTTTTGGATTCATTTGAGATGAGTTTGCTATTTTTTTTCTATTTCAATATGTATGTAATGGTGAAGAAGAAAAACTTATTTGTGTGACCTATTTACATCATTTTTTACGACAGAAAGTTTTCTGATGCCCTATTATACATCATCTGCCGATGGTGCTTTAAGATATCACAAGAACACAATGTGAATCCATGCAATTATTAGGGACACCTATACTGCAAGTTTCTTTCAGTATGCACACCTACCAACTATCATCATTGCATTTGATTTTGCGCATCTTGTTGTAATAAAGCGTAGAAGAAAAAGAAGCCAGTTTTCTTACAAAAATTTAATAAAACCGATGAATGCGCTAATAGTTCATCAACATCACTGGCTTGGTAATTGAAAATTGATGGACTATCATTTTGCATTCCTTTTTTGAGAGACATACACTTGGACGCTAAAGTCTACGTAACTATGTAACCAACACCTTAGCCACAAATGATGGAAAATAGTACTGCAGAAGTTCTCAATATTGTGTCATCCAGTGGAAAATCAGAACTCCTCCTCGCTGCTAACACTGGAGGATCCTATTTTCCACATAGGTCAGGCAATAGGCATCAACCCCCCCCCTCCCACAACCACATTGCTCGAACAGATATGGGTTGGCCCATACGCGGGAATCTAACGTGACTTTCTTTCACCGGTTCTGAGTAGGTTCTTGAACCTTCCCTAAATTGGTTTTAATTTTTAATATGATTTTCTTTCGGTTTCATTTTTCCTATTTTTTCCATGTTAATCTTACGACATTTTTAAAAATTTTGGGAACATTTTTTGAAATTTACTTACATTTTCCAAATTCATGAACATTTTTATAAATTTGTGAGCACTTTTTGAGAATACTTTTTGCATGGGCACCATTTTTTGAAAGTTGTAAACATTTCTTGAATTTGCGCAAACATTTTACATTGGAAAACATTTTTGGAAATTCGGAACATTTTTAATAATTCATGATTTTTTTTGAATTCAAGAACATCTTTCAAGTTTGTTACTGTAACCTTTTTTAAAATTTAAAACATTTAAAAATATATAAATAATTTAAAATGCATCTATATTTTAAAATATGAGTATATTTTTCAAATTCATGAATGTTTTTAAAATTCAGAAGACTTTTTGGAATCCCGGAACATTTTCAAAAAATTGTGGATATTCTTTTAAAATTAGTGGATATTTTTGAAAATTTAGAACTGTTTTGAAATCTCAAACATTCTTTAAAGAAGCAAAAAAACTAACAAAAAATAAAAAGAAAAACTAAAGGTAAAAAACAAAATAAATGAAAAATAAAAGACAAAAACTATGAAGCCCCGCCCCACACATGGGCCGGCTCAAAAGAGCGGATGAGCGAGGGGTACGTGTTGGTTCGCTTTCCACCACACGGATAGGGGAATAGGAGCTTCCGCCGACACCAACAATCTCGTCGTGGCGGAAGCGGGGCTCAATCCCGACAACGCGTGGTCGTCTGCGTCTACGTGCAGGGCCATGGCAAATATGTTCCATACTCCTCCCCATTGGGGAAGCCGAAGCTCGGGCCTCCACTGGTGCCAAGATGACTGGCACCTCGTCGACTCTGCAGACAATTGCACACGATTCAAATGTCGATTATGATGGTAAGTGGTGGCTATCATGAGTATTATCTGGTAGCACATATGTAAATTGTGAAGCAATATACAAGTACTGAATAAATTACTACTACTAGGAAAAACCTTATACACAGAATATTACTAGCAGCGTCCTTCAAAATACGACGCTACTGCTATTTAGCATCAGCGCGTGCCGGAAAAACGCGCTGCTGAAAGAAAAATAGCAGTAGCGTGTCATCTCTAAACCGCGCTACTGCTCTAATTGCCATGACCTCGCCGTCCAGCTAGTTATAGCAGTAGCGCCTTACACTGTACCGCGCTACTGCTATTCTCCTTACCCGCAGCGCCTTTTCATACCCGCGCTACTACTAACCCTACCTTATCCCCACGCAGCTGACCCTCTCTCTCTCACACTCTCCCTCTCAGTCACTCTCGCCCGCGCCGATAACCATTGTCGTTCGTCGCCGCCGCCGCCGCCGTCCGTCCGCCACCGAGGTACTCCCTCCTTCCGCCCCTCCTCCTCCCACAACGCCCTCCTCCCTCCTCCTCCCACCGCGCCCTCCTCCCTCCGCCCGCGGCCGCCCCCTCCTCCCTCCTCCTCCCGCAGCCCTCCTCCCACAGCCCCTTCCTC
>NC_041388.1:81624491-81653365 GCF_002162155.2 Triticum dicoccoides
TTTTATATTAAGTGCTTAATGGACCTAGTTTATTTAGTAAGTGCTTAATAGAACTAGTTTATTTAGTAAGTAGTTAATAAAACTAGTTTATTTAGTAAGTAGTTAATAAAACTAGTTTAATTAGTGTTAGGATTTTATATAAGATATGTTCGAATGTTTTTTTTTCATATTTTGAATCATTGAAATGCGATGACCATCGATAAGTGGCCTATGTTTTGCCGGAGTGTTGATTAATTTCCGTTCCGACAAATTTCAGGCGCTCGAAGTGTCCTTTTTTAGCAAAGGTCATGCCGGATTTTTGGGGTTTTGCCGTCGAGTTATAATCTCTGAATTTTGAACACAGGAGATGTCTGATGACGATGGGATCCCGGAGTGCGGGTACTGCTATGATGACCGGGGTGTATGCGACAGGTTTCCTCACCTACAAAATGATAGGTTTTTCACCGTGAAGCTGGAAGAGACCTTCGATGTTTGTACGGTATGCAACGACAAGCATTTCATCGTAATTAATATCATCACTTGTGCTTCTTTTGTTCAACGTGTAATTTATGGATTTTTTTCAATTCGATTAGTACATCCCGTGCCATGCTAGACCATATGTATTGGAGAAGCTTGGTTTTGGTTTAGATGACTTTGAGAATGTGGAGACGAGGAGGGCTCACTTAAGAACTAAACATGGTTACAAGTTTCTAGTTATGTTCTACAATGAGGTCGACCGCTCCCATTTTGGTTGCTCTAATTGGGAAGCTCTCTGTAAGGCATATGGATTTGAGGAGGGAATGCGAATATATTCGTCCCGAAGATTATGATGATGATGATAATATCGACATCTGGGTGGATGTGGATATGCCTCCAGTTTTGCCTAGATGTGAGTTTGTCAAACTAATTTGTTAAGTTTAGTAATTTATGTTGTTAATTTAAAAATATTTGGTGTTCATCCATACTAAACTTATTTATTTATAATTTTCAGCTTATTTCTTATCTTCAAGAAATACTCGAAAGATAGTAGACAACACATACTACAGCTATGACTCCAAGCTTAATTGTGAGGAGAAAGGTTATCTTGTCTCATTCATAGAAGATGTTGAGGCCTTCAAAACCAGTCACTTTATCAGCCCAAATTATACTAGATACATGCCACTAGTCCATACATTGCTTGATGATAACTTCATTGCTAAAAACTTGGTAAGATTTTGTTAATGATGGTAACTTCATTGCATACATTATTCTTAAGTAAACCATTGCTAACTATATATGTTACTATTTCGTTTTTGAACAGAGGCTCCCAAAGCAGGTTTTGCCTGACATGCTATTTACCGAAGGTGATATGCATATGGTTAGCTTACGACCAACTCCTTCGGAGGCTTACCATACTGCATACTCGATTTCTTCAAATGATGGAAGGCTCAAAATCAAAGAATGGAGCAAAGTGATGAATGCGCACACGCAAATAATTGGAGACAAAATGAATGTGCGCAAGCCACAAGTTGGAGATAGGTTTATGTCCATTCTTCATTATGGTGAAGGACCGGTTTATCTGTTTTATGGTATTTTAGCTAGGAGAGAGGAATAGGTCCTAAGTATTAAGAACAATTAGTTAGTGTTGATTATATATGACTACAATGTCTTAGACTTGATGGTGATGCTGAGTAAGAGTAGTGACTATGAGTACTATGATGATGATGAGGACGAGTTGTTATTATAACTAGTGACGAAGTTGTTATATGATGTCCCATCATGGACGAAAATGATGATTATGAGGAGTTATATGACAATGATATATTATGATGATAAGTTGTTAATGATATTATGATGATGATGAGAAGTTATTATGTCATTGGGTGAAAGAACCGCCGATTAGTTTCAAATGGATGGATCCAAAGTGACAATTGGTTACTTTGGATCCATGCACTTGAAACTAATCCAAGGTTCTTTCACCTAGTGATTTAATAACTCATTACGATGTAAAAACAATCTCTAAATTGCTACTGTATGAAAAATTATATACATGCATATGAATACGACCTAAAATTAAAAAGAAATGGAATAGGGAATAATAGTAGTAGCGGTTGTTTACGAAAGCGCTACTAATAATTAGCAGTAGCAATTGACTTGGAAAGCGCTACTACTAAGTAGATATAGCAGTAGCGAGTGCCAGTAGGCGCTACTGCTAAGCATTAGTTGTAGCGCCTTATCAGTAGCGCGCTTACCCGCGCTACTGATAGGCCAAAAACCAGCGCTACTGCTAGGCTTTTCCCTAGTAGTGTACGTCCAATTGAATCCACTCCTGAAAGTTACAGGAAGAACGGAAAGAAGTTTGGACAGTGCCTCCTCCAGAAGTAGTTGATCGATGCCACTATGTTTATGGTCATGTCTAATTGCCCCAACCGCCCAAGTTGGGGGTAGTCACATAACGATCTAGTAGTTCCACAACCAGCTCAAGCACTCTAGTTTATAAGGGGCAACAAACAATTACAATTGACTAACCCGAGTTGGCAAGGAAAGAACACGAGAGCTCCAAAATCCCATGGTGTCCACAGCCCACAAAAGTGAAGCTCCACAGCGAATTCGTTTCATTTTTGACATCCAAAGCAATGCAAGCTTGCTTTCTCTCCCCCTAAGAGACTAAGAAAGCCAGAAATCTTACTGAATGTTCATCTCTCTAGCTATATAATAGAAATGATGGTGTAACCCAAAGAGGGCGGCCACTCTTTTATAGACCAGAAAATATCATAGCACTACGGTGATGTGCTATGTGATCTCATGCAATGCATTATAGCAACCCGTGCTCAAACATGATGATATACTTCCATCACAATGCTACAAATATTTATTAGAGTATGCACAACACTGAGACTAGGTCTAGGAGCATGGCATAAGGGTGTAACAAGACATTCTCCATAACACAACACTATAGGTTGCAAAAAAGTGGCAGCCCACTGCTCAAGAACTCCAGTTGACAGGATTCAGCTTCCCTGGTGCATGCAAGAGCAAGTTGTGCAGTTTCAGTAGCCTCGACCGTTGCAACAAAGTAGTTCTTGCCACATAGAAGTGATGTGGGCATGGCGACACAAGAGCTTCATATTCCCAAAGCCTCACACTCTCGCAATAGTCAGATGTAGGCCTTTGCCCTTTTTTATTGTGAGAGCATGAGGCATTGAGAATATGGAGCTCTTGTCTCACCTCTACGAACAAAAAATACTTCTTTTTCTTGTCATCAGTAGTCTCTTCAAGCGCTTCTGCTCCTTGGGCTGCTCCTTTATGGACAAAAAGATATCGCAAGAAGACCATGTGAATCCATACAATTACTAGGGCTGCAAGTACGTACACCTACCAATACCATCCATGCCTTTGCTTTTGAGCATCTTCCGACAAAATGCAGAACAAAATCAGGCCGGTTTACTTGCAAAGATTTCATGTTCCAATGGATGCACTGAAATTTCATCCACACATCACTGCCTCGGTAATTCATAATTGAGGTACTATCCTTTTGTATTCATTTTCCCCAGGGTCGGACAACATACACTCAGACAATAAAACTCTATGTCAACCATGTTGAAAGGATCGATATGGTTGACTAGAGGGGGGTGAATAGGCAACTAACAATTTTTAGCTTTTCTTTAACAATTTAAACTTTGCATCAAAGTAGGTTGTCTAGATATGCAACTAGGTGAGCAACCTATATGATGCAACAAGGATAGGAACACAAGCAAGCTAGAGATATAACACAAATAAGCTTGCACGAGTAAAGGCACGAGATAACCAAGAGTGGAGCCGGTAGAGACGAGGATGTGTTACTGAAGTTCCTTCCCTTTGAGGGGAAGTACGTCTCCGTTGGAGCGGTGCGGAGGCACAATGCTCCCCAAGAAGCCAATAGGGCCACCGTATTCTCCTCACGCCCTCACACAATGCGAGATGCCGTGATTCCACTATTGGTGCCCTTGGAGGCGGCGACCGAACCTTTACAAACAAGGTTGGGGCAATCTCCACAACTCAATTGGAGGCTCGCAACGACACCACGAAGCTTCACCACAATGGACTATGGCTCCGCGGTGACCTCAACCGTCTAGGATGCTCAAACACCCAAGAGTAACAAGATCCGCAAGGGATTAGTGAGGGGAATCAAATTTCTCTTGGTGGAAGTGTGGATCGAGGCCTTCTCAACCACTCCTGAGAAAATCAACAAGTTTGATTGGCTAGGGAGTGAGATCCGGCGAAAATGGAGCTTAGAGCAACAATGGAGCTTAGGGTTGGAAGAGATGGGTCAACGGGGAAGAAGGGGAACCCTTTTATAGTGTGGAACAAAGATCCAACCGTTATCCACCTACCAGCCCGCGGCCAGCGGTACTACCGCTCCAGGCCAGCGGTACTACCGCAGGGCCACGCGGTACTACCGCTTGCCGCCAAGCGGTACTACCGCAAGGTCATGCGGTACAACCGTGCAGGCCCGCGGTACTACCGCAGCACCAGCAACAGCTAGGGCGGACCAGTGGCACAAGTGTTGAGGGCGGTACTTCCACGGGCGCGGTACTACCGCTCCCCCTTGCGATACTACCGCAAGGCAGGAACCCCATAGCCTGGGAAGAGTGTGGATAAGGAAACAACCGTGCCTACTTCCATGGAAAAGCGGAAGAAGCAAAAACCCAACACAGTACTACCGCAGAGGGGCGGTACTACCGCCTGACAGCTGAGCACGGTACTACGGCGGAAGGAAAGCGGTACTACCGTGGTGGGCGCGGATGTAAAAAATTACATCCGTCCCTACTACCGCGGGGAAGCGGTACTAGCTTGGTGGGCCACAGTAGTGCAGCTCCAGGGGAGCGGTACTACCATGGGCACCTGCGGTACTACCGCGCCGCAACATGGTACTACCGCTGGTGCCTACGGTACTACCGCTCACCTAGGAGCAGTACTACCGCGAGCCAACACAACAGCCCGAAACAAGGGACGAGATAAACAACATAGGAAGCTCCAAGGTTCAAGGGAAAGGAGGGTACAAGGAAGAAACGTGTACGTGATGATTCCACCCAAACCTTTCCGACGCGGACCCCCTCTTAATAGTACGGCTTTCCTACGACTCAAATCCACCAAAAAGGAACGTAGAAAAGACGCTGTCGGTGCCAAAACTGGAGGATCTCGGGTAGGGGGTCCCGAACTGTGCGTCTAGGCCGGATGGTAACATGAGGCAAGGGACACGAAGTTTTACCCAGGTTCGGGCCCTCTCGATGGAGGTAAAACCCTACGTCCTGCTTGATTAATATTGATGATATGGGTAGTACAAGAGTAGATCTACCACGAGATCGAGGAGGCTAAACCCTAGAAGCTAGCCTATGGTATGATAGTTGATGTGTATGTTGTCCTACGGACTAAAACCCTCCGGTTTATATAGACACCGGGTAGGGTTAGGGTTACATAGAGTCAGTTACAATGGTAGGAGATCTTCATATCCGTATCGCCAAGCTTGCCTTCCACGCCAAGGAAAGTCCCTTCTGGACACGGGACGGAGTCTTCAATCTTGTATCTTCATAGTCCAGGAGTCCGGCTGAAGGTATAGTCCGGCTATCCGAACACCCCCTAATCCAGGACTCCCTTAGTAGCCCCTGAACCAGGCTTCAATGACGACGAGTCCGGCGCGCAGATTGTCTTCGACATTGCAAGGCGGGTTCCTCCTCCAAGTACTTCATAGAAGATTTTGAACACAAAGATAGTGTCCGGCTCTGCAAAATAAGTTTCCACATATTGCCATAGAGAGAATAATATTTACACAAATCTAATCTGCTGATGTATTCCGTAGTGTGACATCACACCACGGCCAAGCTTTTATTCAAACCGTTTTACTGTCCCATCTCAACGCGTTATGCGAGGCGGTTTCCTTGGCACGTCTTGTTAAAGCAGAGATCGTGTCCCCTTATTCCGGGATTCTCATCAATACGGGCGTGGGTAACCCTACCGCTTCTAGGACTCCTAGATTATAGGCAACTCCAAACGGGCACAGAGAGGACGCTTGATATTCACCCTCTTTATAAAGGGGACAAGGCTTTTATTTTTCTCTCCCGTGCTCAATCGAATCCTTCCCCCACCTCAAGCTCAAACGCCCGAAGTTCAGGTCAGGCACCCCGAACCTTCAGTCATGTCCGGATCTAGCCTTCAAGGCCGATGGATGCCCTCCTCCGTCACGGAAGAAGACATCAAGAAGTTGAGGGAGGCCAGATATCTGACCGCCGAGATTTTGCATCGGCTGCCTCCCCGAGGGCAGGCCGTCCCCACCCCCGAACCCAACAAGAACATCATGTTCATTTCCCACTTCCTCCGAGGTCTAGGCCTTGCCCTGGATCCTTTCGTCAGGGGTTTGATGTTTTACTATGGGCTAGATTTTCATGATCTAGCTTCGGACTCCTTTCTTCATATCACGACATTTATTATCGTGTGTGAGGCCTTCCTCCGGGTTACCCCTCACTTTGGCCTATGGATCAAGACCTTTGAAGTGAAGCCGAAGCTGGTCGAGGGGGAGCATGCAGCGTGTGGAGGCGCCTCAATACGCAAGATGACGGGAGCTCAGTGGCCCAAAGGTTCCATCCCAGAGGTGTCTGAATTGTGGCAACATGAGTGGTTCTACATCACGGCTCCTAGAAGTGCCAAGTGGGCGGTTCCCCTGTTTTCTGCTCGGGCCCCCCACCACAACTGATGTCATGGATCAGCAGAGGTCTGAGCTGGGGGCCAGCCAAGGACGTGCCTATACTGCAAGGCCGCATTCGAGATCTCTTCAATGGAGATTTCAGTTTGGTTGCGGTGATACAGGTTATGCTGGTTCGTCAAGTCCAGCCTTGCAAACACCGGCCTCTTCGCCTGTGGGAGTTCAATCCCGAGGGACCGCGTGCCATTCAAAATTTTCTCGGCCTGACGCACGAGGAGATGTACAAGTCATTCTTCGGACCTCAGACGGAGTGTCCGGAAATCACCGAGGACGTGGGCCTGAGTAGCAACCGCGCCGCCGAACAGGTAAGGCATCTTCCGGCCGAACATACTTTCTCTACTTTGTTACGAAGTTATCTCTGAGAGTTCGCTTTTTGACCAGGACTGGCTAACAAAGGCGAAGTTGATTCGGTGTTCGCCCCCCTCCCTGAGGGTTTGGAAAATCCGGTATTGGAAAAGATGCTCCAGACCGCACCTTGCCCGGAGCCCTTGAAGGAAGATACTGTGGAGGATAATGCGGGCGGACACGGGCCCCCAACGCTACCCACTCAAACCGAGGGAGCGAGCGTCTCCATGAAGGAGGGCGACCAGAAGAGGAAAAGGACTGCACTCGGGGATTCGGAAGCCGAAGCTTCCAAACGGGAGAAGAAGTCTCCCACAGAGGGTCCTACCTCGGGGGGCGCCATTGCCGCACAAAGTCCGCGGGGGGATCAATTCTCCCGCGAGTCGTAAGTGACCCGAAATACTTTAACAGTACAGATATGCCATCTTTTTCTTCTAAGAAGATAACCACCGCATATATTTTTGCAGTTCGGGCCTTAGCCCCTCTCAAATGAGCTCGTCTTCGGGGGAGCTTCTTCCAGAGATGATGGAGAGCGAAACGCCTCCTCCAGACTCCTCTGCTCCAGAAGCGGGCGACCCTGAAGTGTCGTCGCGGAGGGCCTCTCCAAGTCCGGTGAGGCCAGAAGATAATCCCATTGACCCCCGAAGCTCCCAGTGTCCGGCTCCCGAAGAGAGCAGACAAAAGAGTCCGGCACCGTCTAGTGTGCGATCGGATGTTCTAAGGGAGTTGGTGGGGCGAGCGGCCATCTCAGATGAACACCGTGTGCTGATGAATATGGTGATTGAGAGAATATCGTCCGCCGAAAGCGGATTGCATGAAGCTTTTATGAGTCTACTGACAGGCTTTGAGGTACGTAAAAGAATGTATGGTAGTCCTGCACATGCTAGGTGTGCCCTATGTAGATAGTAGCCCCTGAGACTCTGGTTGTCGTCGGAAACGACGACGAACAGAGGATCATATTCCCAGGCAATAACCATACTGCCTCTATGTGCAGGTGATGGAAGCTCCGGTGGCTATCCAGACTAGCGAGTTTGCCCATTTAGAACGGCAGTTGGATGCGGCAGACGCCGACATCGAGCTTGTTAACAAAAGGCTTGACGGGGCTTAGGGTAAGTGTCATTATCTGGTAAACGCCACAATAGGAAGAGCAGTATAATGCCAGCATCTTTAATATGTTGTGACTGCAGATGGAGCTGCCACTGTTGAAGCCTTGCGGGCAGAACTTGCCCGAGCCAAGGAACAAGCGAGGTTGGGTAATGCGGCTGCCTTGAAGGCGTCCGAAGAGTTGCAAGACGAGAAGGACGCGCATGGCGAGAGCCGAGAAAAGATAGCCAAGATGTCTATAGAATTAAAAGCCACCGCCGACCGTTGCCGGGTTCTTGAAAAAGAAAACCAGGCGAAGGCATCGGACCTTGAAAAGGCTGCTGCAATGAAAAAGGATCTCCGCTCTGCTATGAGGGCAAAGAAGGAGGAGCTGTGGGAAGCCGGGGATATTGTAGATGGGAAATCCTTTATGTTGCGGAGGAAATTCGGAGATCCACGGTATGCCCCTCTGGATCGGCTGTGGAGTTTGGAGGATGTGTATATGGATTTGGCGGCGAGCGCTGCCGATGCGGCCAAGTACTTCCAGGGTCACACGGACCGTGGAGTAGACCAGCTGTTTTGGAGACAATTCCATTCTCCCGAGTGTCCACTTTCATTGACTGACCAATTAGCCGAATGGGCCGAACTAAATAGGTTGTCCGGACTCTCCATGAGGTCTGTTGTGGATCAGTTATGGCCGGAAAGGTCAAAACCGAACAGCTATTTCAGCTTGGTGCAGCAGTTCCTTGATGTGGTGCCGCGCATTAATGCGATGAAGAGGTCGGTGTCGGAGTAATGGGCCACGGGTAGGCCAACCCGAGTCCCATAACCTTTCAAGACATCGGGGCAGGCTGCGTCCCTCAAGACCCCAGGGCGAAGAGCCGTCTCCTGAGGAGTCGACGGCAGGGCGGCCGACTGCCCGCTCACGGCCGAGTTCCAGGGACGACTTCCAGAGAAGCCGGCTTTGGGGAGTCGGCCGTCGACTCCAGCAAACCCATGACCTCATCAAAGGGGACGGGGCAGAGGCGTGGCTACAGTGAAGCCCACCCCCGCCCCTTACCAAGGGCAAGCATGGCCACAGCATGCCGTACCCGGGAAGATCTCCGTGCGGCGTGGCACTGTTGCCCGGCCGGCCCTAACATCAGCACCACAGTACCAAGTCCTGCGCCCACGACGGCTTGTCTGTATGGCCTGGAGGCAGCGGGGTCCACCAGTCAGCGAGACCTCGGGAGACGGTGGGAGAACCGCCAGTCGGACCCGTCGGGAGTCGGCCCGGGGGAGTCGGCTGAGCCCTCCCTCGAGGCCCACGCGCCATTAATCAAGATGAGATGGGGAGTGGCCACAGTGATCACCCGCCAGGCGGCGGGGCTGTTGCCACGATCCCATGACCAAGCCTGCGTCATCAGAAGCACGACTACAGCAATCAGCGGCCGGCAAGACCCGCCCGCGGCAGACGCGGCCTGTCGGCTCCATACCAGACCAGTCGGCGGGGCCCACCAGTCGGCGGGCCCCAGCAATCGGCGGAGAAGTCGGAGGTCGAAGGCACTGACGGCTGGGCCCGCACCCAGTCAAATTACCATTGTACCCCTGGGGGGTGGGCCTATATAAACCCCCCAGGGCACCCATGCAAAGGGGTTGGATCCCAGTAGTTCTAGACCATACAGATAGAAGGAGAGAGCTAGCCTTGCCCTCTTCTACCACCAGAAACAGCTCAAGGAGCAACCGTGTAAACAGTTGGCCATAGTGATCATGCGGAGACCCCGCAGAGCAGCAGTAGGGGTATTATCTCCCCGGAGAGCCCCGAAGCTGGGTAAGATTCGCCGGCGTGCATGTCTTCGCCTCATCCCGTTTCCAGGCACCGGCGACGTTCTACTCGCCCGCACCATGATAAGCCATCCATTGGCATATGTCGCACCAAACCCCCGACATTTGGCACCCACCGTGGGGCGAGGTGCACCGCCGTCCGGAGATCTGTTCTAGACGGGAACCCTTTTCCTCCCTAGCAAGCGCAGCCAGCCAGGCACGCCAGGCAAAGTTTGCATCGAGGTGCTGCGTGGCGTCGAGATCGCCTGCGCAGCCAACTCCTTGGCCGAACTTGTCGGCAAGGTCCGCCTCTCCGACGAACCTGCATCCGACGCAGGCATGGGCGGCCCCGAAAACCTCCTCGCGGGCCTCCTCGATCAACTCCACGTTTCCGGTGAACCTGCCGTAGAGTTGGAGTCCGTAGGCTCCACCGACCCGATGCTGGTCGACTCCGACACCGCGTCGATCGACGCGTTCCCCACCAACGTGGTGGTCTACGACGAACCTCTCCCCCATGCAGAGAGCGACGGAAGCACCGTCACTGAGGTGCTAGTCATCAGTCATGACAAGTTCCCTGGCGGAGGAGCGCCCGACTCACTCGGCTAGCGCTGCAAGACCTGACAGCGCCCATTCCGGAAGATGCTGACGCGGAGACGCTAGAAGCGCGCCGCCTTTAGCTCGTTGAAGGCACGAAGAAGCTGGCCAGCATGAGACGCTTGTCAGAAGCTTACCAGCAGGAGATGGATCGCGCCGTTGGCGGCTCGCCGGCCCCGGCAGGGCCCAGCCGCCTTGGTGCGGTCCAGCAGTGCGGCTTAGCTATCGCCAGCCTGTTTGGGACTAGCCGCCCCGTGTACGCTACACCGGCGGAGAACATCCGAGCCGCCCAGGTAGCGGCGGATGAGCTGGACAATTTCGAGGGCGAAGAACGCCGCCTCATGATGGAGCGAGTCCAGCGGCTCCTCGACCCGGCCGCCGCGCAGAACGAGGCCGGCTGCCGCACGGAGGCGCCACAGCGGCCAAACGACGACCCGCACCGAGATCAAGGCGCGACGTCTCGGACGCCGACTGGCGGCGCTCGAGGAAGAAAGGACAAGGAGCCGGCTGTCAGCCACAGTCGGACTCGCATTACCACAGAGCGCGACCGAGATGGTCGCCCGAGAGCAGTGGAACGACGGGACGACTGTCCGCCTCCCCCTCCCCGCAAGGAGAGGCGAGTCTCCCCGCCGCTTGTTGACCATCTGACTCTCGGTGACCGCCTTGGCCGCTGAGAGGGAGTTGAAGAGAATGACGCCCGCCACTGGATTGACCGACTTCACTGGTCCCTGGCACTGGAAGAAGAAGACGAGCTGGGTCCGCCCTGCTTCAGGCCCCGCATTCGGGACGAGCCCTTTCCCAGAGGGTTCACGCTCCCAAGAGACAGGCCCAAGTATACCGGCTCTGTGAAGCCGGAAGACTGGCTAGTCGACTATTCCACGGCTGTCAACATAGCAAACGGTAACAAGCGTGTCGCTGTAAAATACATTCCGCTCATGCTCCAGGGCACGGCCTGGACATGGCTGAACAGCCTAAAGCCCCGCAGCATCAACATCTGGGTCGACTTCACTGAAGCGTTCGTCCGCAACTTCACCAGCACGTACAAGCGTCCTCCCAAGCCTCGTCAGCTCTCCTTGTGCGTGCAAGGTCCTGACGAGTTGACTCGCGACTATCTCACGCATTGGGCTGAGCTCCGGAACTCCTGCGAGGGCGTGCACGAGGTGCAGACCATCGAGTACTTCACAGCCGGGTGCCGAGAAGGCACCCTCCTCAAGCACAAGCTCCTCTGCGACGAGCCAGAAACCCTCGACGAGCTGCTGATCATAGCGGACAAGTACGCCACGACAAAAGTAGCTCCTCAGGCTCCAAGAACTCTGACGGCAGACGCCGGCCGGCGACAACAGCAGGGCGACAACAAGTGCAAGGCCCCGCAGCCGGCTTCCGGCAGCTGGCAGGTCGCGACCATTGAAGCCCAGCAGCCAGAAGAGTAGCCTCCGCCCAAGCGACAGAAAGGCGGCAAGCCGAACTGGTTGCCGGCCTTCTCCTATGAGCAGACCTTGGATGGACCTTGCAAGTTCCACAGCGGCGCGAAGCCATCGAATCACACCACCCGGAAGTGCCACTGGCTCACCAGGATCACCAAGGGAGACGGCCTCCTACCACCCCCGCCTGCTGGGCAGCCGCCTTCGCCCCAGCAGCCGGCAGTCAGGCCAGTCGGCGCAGTACAAGATGAATACCCTGAAGAGCATGGAGCCTATGTGGTGTTCACCAGTGAGGCTGATGATCGACGCAGCAGGCGGCTCCAGTGACAAGAGGTGAACGCAGTAGCCTCAGAGACGCCAGAGTTCATGCACTGGTCTGAGAAGCCCATCAGATGGAGCAGGGCTGACCACCCAGAAGTGATGCCGAGTCCGGGCTCCTACGCCTTGGTCCTGGACGCCACCTTTGCCACGGACAAACGGGCCGCGCGTTTCTCGCGAGTTCTGATAGACGGGGGCAGCAGCATCAATATCCTGTACAAGGACACCATGGAGAAGTTAGGAATCAAGCAAAGACAGCTTCAGAACAGCCGGACTGTGTTCCACGGCATTGTTCCTGGGCTTTCCTGCTCACCAATCGGCAAGATCCTGATTGACGTCCTCTTCGGGGACAAAGATCACTTCCGAAGAGAGTCAGTTTGGTTTGAGGTGGTGGACCTTGAGAGCCCATACCATGCGCTGCTCGGCCGACCCGCCTTGGCCAAGTTCATGGCGGTCCCCCACTACGCCTACCTCAAGATGAAGATGCCCAGTTCCAGGGGAATTCTGACTATGGCCGGCGACTACCGGAAGTCGTCCGCTTGCGCGGCCAAGAGCAGTCGGCTGGCTGAGTCCCTAGTGATCGCAGCCGAGAAGCGACTCCTTGAACGAGTTGTGGCGATGGCCGGCAAGTAGCCAGAGATATCGCCCGACCCAAAGGAGTCGGAATCCGAAGGTTCGTTCAAGCCGGCCAAAGAGACAAAGAAGATACCATTGGATCCGGAGCACCCAGAGAGGTACGCCGTCGTAGGTGCAAACCTCGACAGCAAATAGGAAGGCGAGCTCGTCGATTTCCTCCATGAGAATCGGGACATCTTCGCATGGTCTCCCAAAGACATGCTAGGTGTACCGACGGATTTCGCCAAGCACAAGCTACATGTCCGATCTGATGCAAAGCCGGTCAGGCAGCCCCTGTGCCGCTTATCAGAAGAAAAGAGAAGAGTTCTCGGAGAAGAGATAGCCAGACTCCTAGCAGCCGGCTTCATTATGGAAGTTTTCTTCCCGGAGTGGCTGGCAAATCCGGTCCTGGTGCTAAAGAAGAACAAGCAATGGCAAATGCGTATTGACTACACGAGCCTCAACAAGGCCTGCCCCAAGGACCCATTTGCTCTACCAAGAATTGACCAGGTGATAGACTCCACAGCCGGATGCGAGTTGTTGAATTTCTTGGATGCATACTCAGGATATCACCAGATCAAGCTGAACCCGGCTGACAGATTGAAGACCGCCTTCATCACGCCGTTTGGAGCATTCTGCTACCTCACCATGACGTTCGGCTTAAGGAATGCCGGCACCACCTTTTAGCGTTGCATGCAGAAGTGCCTCCTCAAGCAGCTCGGCAGGAACGCCCACGTCTACATAGATGACGTGGTGGTGAAGACGAAAAAGCGTGGAACACTGTTGGAAGACCTCAAGGAGACCTTTGAGAACCTACGCCGGTTCCAGATCAAGCTCAACGCCAAGAAGTGTGTCTTCGGAGTACCAGCCAGCCAGCTGCTAGGGTTCCTGGTCTCTGAACGCGGCATAGAATGCAACCCAGTAAAAATCAAGGCCATCAAGAGAATGGAGGTACCCAGCCGACTGCTGGATGTGTAGAAGTTCACCGGCTGCTTAGCATCCATCAGCTGATTCATCAGTTGGCTGGGCGAGAAAGCTCTCCCCTTATACCAACTCATGAAGAAGACCACTTTTTCGAGTGGAACCATAAGGCGGACGAAGCTTTTCACCAGTTGAAGAAGATGCTGACTACTCCACCTGTCCTGGCGGCTCCGATTCCTAAGGAACCTATGCTCCTGTACATCGCTGCCACCAGCCGGGTAGTCAGCACAGTCATGGTAGTGGAGCGCAAGGAGGAAGGCAAGGCGCTGCCTGTCCAGAGACCAGTATATTACCTGAGCGAGGTACTGTCGACCTCCAAGCAGAACTACCCCCACTACCAGAAGATGTGCTATGGCGTACACTTTGCTGCCAAGAAATTGAAGCCTTATTTTCAAGAGCATCCAATCACGGTGGTCTGCACGGCTCCACTTGCTGAGATCATCGGTAGCCGAGATGCTTATGGTCGAGTGGCCAAGTGGGCCATAGAGCTGGCTCCTTACACCATCTACTACCAGCCCCGCACCGCTATCAAAACACCAGCACTGGTCGACTTCCTCGTCGACTGGGCCAAGACCCAGTACCTGCCTCCAGCGCCTGACTCCACCCATTGGCGGATGCACTTTGATGGCTCGAAGATGCGCACCGGCTTGGGAGCCGGCATTGTCCTCACCTCTCCCAAAGGCGACAAGCCCAAATATGCACTGCAAATCCATTTTGCCGCCTCCCACAATGTTGCCGAGTACGAGGCGCTCATTCGCGGGCTCCGGCTTGCCAAAGAACTTGGCATCCACCGGATCTTGTGTTATGGTGACTCGGACTTAGTGGTCCAGCAGTCATCTGGCGACTGGGACGCGAAAGACGCAAACATGGCAAGCTACCGTTTCCTCGTGCAGCAACTCAACGGGTATTTCGAAGGGTGCAAGTTCCTCCATGTGCCAAGAAACGACAATGACCAAGCAGACGCCTTGGCACGAATCTGCTCTACCCGCCAAGCAATACCATCTGGCGTCGCCCTTCAACGCCTCCTCAAGCCGTCTGTCAAGCCTTCACTAGAATCAGACTCCATTTTTGTGCCGGCTCCTCCCAAAGACGGCGGATTCCGACTCCAGAGCTCCGGCAGATGGAACGGGGACTTTGGCGGATGACTCCAAAGCCGCCACAGTCGAGCCCGGCCCGGGGACTGCGGTGGCGGACGCGAAGATTCCAGAACTCGGCCCAAGGACCACGCCAGTCGGCCTGGGGACTTCATCAACCCAGCAAGCGGCCGTTGACTCCAACCCGCCGCCTCCCAGCCCAGCCGCCCTCGTCCAAGTCGCAGTTCTGGTAGTCGAAGAAATAGCAGCACCCTCATGGGCCCAGCCCATCCTCAAATTCCTGGTAAACAAAGAGCTACCAACTGATGAGACCTCAGCTCATCAAGTACAACGCCGGGCGGCAGCCTATACCATAATCAACAGAGAGCTGGTCAGGCATAGCGTCACTGGTGTCTACCAGCGCTGCGTAGAGCCAGAGCAAGGCCAGGCGATTCTCAAAGACATCCATCAAGGCGAATGCAGCCACCATGCGGCTTCAAGAGCACTCGTCGCCAAAGCCTTTCGGCATGGTTTCTTCTAGCCAACTGCCTTGGAAGAGGCCAAGGAGTTGGTCCAAAAATGCAAAGGGTGCTAGAAGTTCAACTCCAAGCCGTACCAGCCGGCTTCTGCGCTCAAGACCATCCCCATTGCCTGAACTTTCGCAGTTTGGGGTCTAGACATGGTGGGACCATTCAAGACAACACGAGGTGGTTTAACTCACCTACTTGTCGCAGTGAACAAGTTCACCAAGTGGGTGGAAGCGAAGCCAATTAAGAAACTGAATGGTCCGACTGCCGTGACCTTCATCACCGATATCACAATTCGGTACGGCATACCACACAGCATCATCACTGATAACGGCACAAATTTTGCCAAAGGCGCCTTGGCCCGTTTCTGCGCAACACAGGGCATCCGACTGGACCTAGCATCTGTCTCCCATCTGCAGTCAAACGGCCAAGTGGAGCGAGCAAACGGCCTCATCTTGTCCAGCATCAAGCCTCGGTTGATCGAGCCTCTGGAGCGCTCGGCTGGCTGCTGGCTCGACGAGCTGCCAGCCATCCTCTGGAGTCTGCGCACGACTCCAAACAAGTCAACCGGCTTCACGCCCTTCTTCCTCATCTACGGTGCCGAAGCCATCATCCCAACAGACATAGAGTTTGACTCCCCACGAGTCACCATGTACACCAAGGAGGAAGCAGAAGAAGCACGACAAGACGGCGTCGATCTGCTGGAAGAGGGCCGGCTGTTGGCACTCAGACGGTCCAGCATCTACCAACAGAGCCTGCGCCGATACCACAACAGGAAGGTCAGGCCAAGATCTTTCCAAGAAGGCGACCTTGTGCTCCGGCTGATCCAGCCAACAGCCGGCCAGCACAAGCTGTCGGCGCCTTGGGAAGGCCCTTTCATCATCAGCAAAGTACTGGGCAACAATTCCTACTACCTGATCGACGCTTAGAAGCCCCGAGCACGCAAGAGGGATGACTCCGGCAAGGAGACAGAGCGGCCATGGAATGCAAATCTCCTCCGAAGATTTTACAGTTGATGCAGTATGTACCACGCTACCTTTTGTATTAAAGTACCAAGACTTCGAGCCCCCCGAGACAAGCTCGGGGACTGCTCTCTTTTGTCTGTATGATAAAAATTATGCCTACAAGTATGTTACTCTTTGTCATGCTGCTTGGCACCGGGCTCGACAAGTCGACCCGGGGACTTGCCGCCTTGCACTATGAAATGCTTCCTACAGCCGGACAAGTAGTGTGTAAACACCTAAACCGTCTTTTGTCAGAAGCCGCAGCTCGCAGAGCGACTGTACGGTGGGTAGAGGTAAGGTAGAATGGGTGTTCGCATGAAAAAGGGTTAAGGGCTCAAAGCATAAAACATAGCTCAAGACGGCTTCCAGCCTTTCTCGCAAACCGACTCTCGGATAGTCGGATTGTCGTCTTCTATCCAACTTGCTCAAACAATCTTGAAGTCGGCTAAGTACTTGCTTTCCCAAAGTAGCCTAGCACTTGATCCAGCAACAGTCCGCAGAGCGGTTGTCCGATTGGCAAGGCAGGCAACTAAGAGAAAGCGGCAAAGGAAAAAAGCCAAAAGAACAATGAGCAAGAAAAGATAGATATATATATATTTACATAACATAGGCCTTTGGCCAATTATCGAGTAGAGGTTCAAATACACCCCGCGGGTGGAATGGTGCGAATTAACAAGTTCTTCAAAGACTACCGAAGCAGATAAAATAAAAGATACAACGGCAGCTTAGGAGGCAGCAGACGGATTCAGAGGGTCGGAGGAGGCGCCAACGTCAGGCGTCGGGGCAACCGGCTGGCTAGTCTCGGCTTGATCACCTCCGGCGGCAGTCGACTCGGTCACACGCGGCTCATTGCTGGAGGCGTGGTCGGGCTGAGGCTGGCCGTCTACTCCGTCTTCTGGTGCCTCCGCCTCGCCTCCATCCTCCGCTTCGTCCTCCTCCTCGACGCTGGAGCCAATCACCTCCGCCGAGTCTTCGCCGTAGTCTGGGTTCATCCCAAACCACTCCGGCAGTACCTCCTCGCCGTCTTCAAACCGCTCGGGGACGAAGATGCTGGTGTCGGTGTACTCGGGGATCGCCGCTGCATGTTTGACGAGGGCGTCTTCCGCAGCCGCCAGCTCCGGCTGGGCCTCCGACCGAAGCGTGGCCAGCCGGTCTAGATCCAGCCCCGGGTACCAGGCCTTGACGAACTCCAAGGCCCGGCGCGCTCCAGCCCGGGCTGAAGAGCCCTTCCAGGCCTCAGGACGACCAACCGCGACCTCCAGCCAGTTGGCCGTCAGGCTGGGGGTGCGCGGAGCCTGCATATCCAGCCAAAGGGCGGCAATCACCTGGGCACCAACGCGCTGGAGCCGGCGCAGCATCCGGTGAGCCGGCCGAAGGCGAGCCTCGATGCTTAGGACGTGCTCGTCAAGAGTTCGGGGGGCATCGGCGGCGATCTCTGTGCCCTCCGCCCTCCGACCTTCATGGTCAGCCTCGATGGCTTGGATGGCGGCCTGCGACTGCCCAGGGAAGAAGTCTGCACAGACACGAAGAAACGAAGAAGCAAGTCAAAAACCAGGAGTCAGCACGATCTAAGTCGGCAGCTCGAAGAAAGAAAATAAAGAGGCTCTCCATCAACGATGTCTTCAATCTCGTGGAAGCCGGAGGACAGCAGCGCCTCCTTGTCAGACCAGGAGGAGCGCTTGCTCGCGAACTCGGCCAAGAGGGCGGTTTGTGTCTCCTCCGCCTCCCTCTGCGACTTCACAAGCAGCTCCTTTTGCTCTGCCAACTGAGTGGCCAGCAGATCGTGCTCTGTGGCGAGCTTGCTGCACTCCTCCCCTTTGGTGCGCAAGGCGGAGTTGGCTTCGCTCAGCTGCTGTTGGACAGCAGCGTTGGCTCCTGAAGGAAAGGAAGAAAGATAACAGTCGTCAATAAAGTAGGTCGCCGGGGAGATCCGGCCCGACTGCTCAGCAGTCGGCCTGAATATTGGGGACTACAGCCCGCGGGTGCGCTAGCGCGCCCCCGCAGAAAAAAGGGGGACTTACTCCGGCTCTCCGCTAAGTTGGCGGTCCGCTTGCCCAGCTCTTCAACGTTACGGTTGAAGGCAGTGACGCGGAGGTTGTGGTAATCCTGCGACAAGCATTTCAGACAAAGTTAGTACCCAGAAGTTCATCAATTGGAGTTCCGGGCCGCCTGCTCAGCAGCCGGCCCGAAACTCGGGGACTACACCCAGTGGGTACGCTGGCGCGCCCCCACAGAGAGGAGCAAGAAAACAAAGACCAAAGGAAAAAAAACATACCCGAACGGCTGCCCGCGACGCTAGGAACGCCTTGGTGCAACTCTGGAGAGCGTCGCCCTCAGCACGGAGCTTCGCCTGGACGTCCAGGAGCGCCCGGTTCAGCGGCCCTGTGCCGCCTCCTCGCACCCACCCAACAGGTGCGGCGCTCATCGCTTCGGCATCTGGGGCCACCGAGCTGGCAGTACCGGCTTCCAGGGGGCGGGGTGCCGAAGTCGCCTTCTCCAGACGACGGTGCGCTGGCGAGCCGATTTGGAGGAGTAGCCTCTCCACGGCCTCGTCTTCGGTCAGTGGCACCGGAGGGTCCGCTGGCTGCTCACCTTGCGCGCCTTCAGACGGCGGCGGAGGCGGCGGCAGAACGTGCGCGTCCGGAATAGAGGGGTCGCCGCCTTCCCTCTCTTCGACGAGGTTCTCCCCGCCGGCTTCTCCAGTTGGCCCCATGAACTCCGGAGGCGGCGGAGCAGAGTTCAGCGGGGTGATAAGCAAGGCCGACTGGCGCCGTGTGGCTTCCTCAGCCTGCTGCTTCACCGCGGTGGCAGCTTCCGCTTCCGCTAGTTTTTTCTTAGCGGAGGCCTCCGCCCTGTCGGCCTCTGCCTTCTCCAGGCGGAGGGCCTATTCTTTGTTGCGCCTCTCCTGCGCATTCCGCTCCGTCGCCTCCCGGAGGTCAGCAGTGGGGTCAATCCGCCGAGTGGTGGCGGACGTCTCCGCTGACCCCATGACGGAGGCGGCGGCGACCCGCTCAAGAGAGAGGGGAGCCCTGAAGAAAGAGGGGCAAGCAGAGACTCAGACAAATCACAAAGAAAGAATAAAACTTTGAAGACAAAATACTCACGCGGAGACCAACGGTGGCTTCTTCACTTCCTTACGGAAGCGGTTGGCCTTCGCGGCTGCCTCGTCCCGCCGGGTCGCCGCAGCCGAGCCCTTGGACTTCTTCGGCCGACTGCCGAACAAAGTCGGCGCGGCCCTGCGCTTCTTCCCGCCGCCTGGAGCGCCTGGCACGGCAGAAGAGCCCGCGCCAGGCTGGCTGGCTCCTGGCCGATGGCGAGGGGCGATTTCTCCCTCGGCGCTGTCTTCAGGCCAGTCGGCGAATGTAGCTGAAGGCCTGAAGTCGCCTGCTGTCCCTCCTCCTCCCTTGGCGTCATCTTCTAGAGCCGCCACCCCTAGATCAGGGTCGTCGACGTCGCTCTCCGCCCGGTCAGCGACGAATGGGTGAAGAAGGGGATTATAACCAAAGCCGACTGGTCAAAACAAAACTCGGCAAGAAGAAGACAACCTAAAGAAAGAAAATAAAGGCGACTCACCACGGGCGGCGGGTTGGCGCGGGAGTACGGCTCCTTGCCGAATCGCCAGTCCTCGAGGAGCCTGCTGTCCGAGGGGTAGTTCACCATGAAGGCCACCTCTTCGTGAGGCATGTCCTTGGTGCACATCCGACTCGGGTCGCGATGCCCGCTCATCTGGCATATCATGTGAGGGCGGCCTTGGAGTGGGAGAACTCGGTGCGAGACGAAGGCGGCCAGCAGGTCCGGAGCAGTCAGACCCTCCGACTGCGTCAGCACTCGGAGTCGCGTGATGGCGCCGGTTCTCGCAAGCGTCAGCGACCTAGCCCGGTACAACTAGTTGGGCAGTCTCCCAGCCGGCGGGCCGGCTTCGAAAGCCGGCAGATTGACCCAGTCGCCCCTCGTGGCGACGTTCCTAACGTAGAAGTAGGATCTCTGCCACATCTTCACCGACTTTATCAGCGAGATGGAGGGGAAGGGGTTGTTGGCTCCTGACCTTCGCACGGCGATGAAGGCGCCGCATTGAGCCGGCACGCCCGTGGCCTGGGTGCCGAGCTTGGAGAAGAAGAACTCCCCCCAGAGCTCGAGGGTGGGGAGGACTCCGAGGAAGCCTTCGCACAAGGCCACGAAGGCGGACAGCAGCACCACTGTGTTGGGGGTGAGGTGGTGCGGCTGGAGGCCGTAGAACTCCAAGAAAGACCGGAAAAAGCTGCTCGCCGGCAGCCCCAGCCCAAGTAGGCAGTGCGAGCGGAAGATGACCCGCTCGCCCTCCTGCGGGGTGGGGGAAATCTCCCCCTCCGGCGCAAGACGCACCTGCACGCGATCCTCGCCGGGAAGACGACGGGTCCGGCGGAGGAACTCAATGTGGTCTTCATGAACCTCGGAACCGTCCCAGGTGCCGGAACGCACTGCGGGAGGTGCGGCAGCGGAGGAAGAACTCATCGCGAGCTGTCGCCGCAGCGTTCGCCGGAGCTTGGGCGTGCGGCGGAGCGAAGAAGAGAAGAGGAAGGAGGAGTGCGAGGAGCGGCAAGGAGCAAGAGAGCGAGGAGTAGTGGGAAGGAGGGGCACGCATGCCCCCCTCTTCCCCCTACTTATAGCCTTGTGGGCTGCGAAGCCGAGGGGGCGGACGTGGGGATTTACTGCGCCCACAACCCCACGACCCCCACGATCCACGTAAAGTTACTGCGTGCAGTAACTCCACGGGAATCCCAACCGTCCACCGGGGCCGCAGCGGATCCGCTCGGGCGCCGAGGCGCGGTAGTGGCGGGCCCCGCCCGTGGGCCTGTCTCGTCGCACGCATGGGCTGGCAGGATGGCCTAGCCACGTGCCCTCGCGTGACAGGCCAAGAACGGGCGGCGGCCTGGAGGCTTAGCTAGCACGCCACTTAAAATCCCGCCGCGACGTTCGAGATACCGAGCAAGTCAAAATTAAGTGAAGTTCGAGTTGAGCAAGTCCGACTCCTTCTAGACGGCCCGGCAGAAGTCAATCAAGACCATGTGTTGAGCACCTGGAAAGAGAAGCTGCTGAAGCTTCTCGGCCGATCGTCCGTGGCGCCTCACCAGCTGATGGGGTTATGTACCTAGGGTAGGGTCATGGACCTGATCTAAGTACCTTACCCAAGGACACCCTTAGAAGAAGTCGCCTTCCAGCCGACCAACGAGGGACACACTCGACTGACTTGAAGGACTCGACCACGAAGACTCACTCGACCACCAGAAGGTCAAGAGGCACTCTGCACTGCAACGGCCTGTAATCAAGTAGACTTTATGATAGTAAAGGCACTTTATGTGGGGCGTTACCAGTAACGCCCCAGACTTAACTCACCTTAAACCCTCTCCTACGTGGGCTGACTGGGGTCCTGGCGCACTCTATATAAGCCACCCCCCTCCACAGGCAGAAGGGTTCGGCACCTTGTAGCTCATATACTCATAATCCACTCGACCGCCTCCGGGCTCCGAGACGTAGGGCTGTTACTTCCTCCGAGAAGGGCCTGAACTCGTACATCCTTTGTGCTTACAACCTCTCCATAGCTAGGACCTTGCCTCTCCATACCTACCCCCCACTCTACTGTCAGGCTTAGAACCACGACAGTTGGCGCCCACCGTGGGGCAGGTGTTTTAGCGATTTTGTGGAGAAAGTTGCGATTCTTCCAAGTACTTTCATCATGGTGTCTGCTGGAGTTTTGGTCGGGGGTCAAGAGATCCGTCTCGGCACTCTCACCTTCATCGCCGATGACTCCGCATGGCTCCAGGAGGCTCCACTCGACGTGGATGCGCTCCCCGTCCGCGGTGCGACGCATTTTCGCGCATGTGTCCGTGGCGTTCTACTGCGGCAACCGTCGACCCAGTATCGGTCGGCTCCTTTATCGTCCACCCTCCCGGTCTCCCGCCAGCGCAAGCGCTCAGGCCGGTCGAGGCTTCAGCGATGGGTGAGGCACGCGGTGGCTCGCCAATCGGCCACCACCCAAGTTGTGGCAATCGAGCCCGACGAACCTTTCTACGGCTTGTTCGATCAGTCGACTGGCTCCGTAGAGACTGCATCCGAGTGTGGTAGCAGTGATCCAGCGGCGGAAATCTTGATGGTCGACGGGCCCCACAGTCCCCCTGGCTTCGCCCGTGGTGGTGGAGCAGGTGACGGCGGCGACCCTACACGAGGCTACGAAGAGTACCAGCCCGAGCCACTCGACTCTCTGCAAAGAGAGGAACTTCGCCGCAGGAACGAGGATCCCCTGCGTATTCCCATCGCAGGAGAAACCCCCGAGGCTCGTGCCTTGGAGGAGGCGCGTCTGGCCAATTTGGCCGAGCGCACTCGACTGGAGAACCTTCAGCGAGCACTCGACGAGCGCGCGCGGCAACGAGTTCCCGACACCAGTCGACGTCAACTCTTCCCGCCGACTCAGGTATATCGAACCCCAATTCAGAATCTAGCAGCTGCGACCCGTATAGCAGAGTCCATCCAGCCTTCGCAATCGGAAGCTGGCAGAGGTTTGCTGCAGATCAGGGATCTAGTCCGGGCAGCAGGAGATCAAAATTCAGCCGTGTCTCAGTCGCGCAACAGAATTCACAGTCGATCCGTCACTGTGAATACGGTTCAGTCGGCGCACAGCCCCAGATTGCCTCCGCGGCGCGAAGGGCGCGGGAATCAGCGAGATCAATATGACGACAGACTCGACCGAGATGACAGGCGTCGAGTGCCCTATTCCCCTCCGAGGGGTGGGTCTTACGCTCCTCGGCAGCCAGATGATAGGCGTCAGTACAGTACAGGGCGTAGGGTTCCAGTCGACCCCAGAGAACCAGGCTTCGACGCGCGATCCATTATCGTGCAAGGGTTGGTCGACCGGAACAGAGCCCATCGAGGTGGACTCGACAGAGATGTACCCACAAGCAGTCGAGTGCATGTTTCTGGTCCTGAATGTTTCAGCAGAGCTATCAGAGCCGCAGTTATCCCTCCCAATTTCAGGTTGGCATCAGGAGTCAGCAAGTTCACTGGTGAGTCTAAGCCTGAAACTTAGCTTGAAGACTACCGAGTGGCAGTTCAGATTGGTGGTGGGAACGACGAGGTGGCCATGAAGCATTTGCCCCTCATGTTGGAAGGTTCTGCCAGGGCATGGTTGACTCAATTACCTCCTAGCAGCATTTACACTTGGGAAGATCTGTCCCGAGTGTTCGTCAGGACGTTTGAAGGAACTTGCAAGCGACCAGCTGGATTGACAGAGTTGCAAGTCTGCGTGCAGAAAACTAATGAGACTCTCAGAGAGTATATTCAGAGGTGGATCACTTTGCACCACACTGTGGAGAATGTGTCTGATCATCAGGCAGTCTGCGCCTTCAAAGATGGTGTCAAGAACAGAGAACTGAGTTTGAAGTTTGGTCGAACCGGTGACATGACCTTGAGTCGGATGATGGAGATTGCTACCAAGTACGCCAACGGCGAAGAAGAAGACCGACTCCGAAGCGGCAAGCACAAGCCGAGTCAGTCAGAAAAAGGAAACACCAGTCGGAAACAGAAGCGGAAGGCTGAACCGGCAGCTCCTGGAGAGGCTCTGGCCGTGACTCAAGGAAAGTTTAAGGGGAAACCAAAAGGATCCTGGAACCCCAAGAAGGTAAAGGATAAAGAAGGGAACGACGTGATGGATATGCCATGTCACATTCACACAAAGAAAGACGAAGAGGGGAATATCATTTACCCGAAGCACACCACTCGCCAATGTCGACTCCTGATCCAGCAGTTTCAGGGAAAACAGTCTAAGGACAAGGAGAAGGAGTCAGACAAGGCTGAAGACAAGGAGGACAGTGAGGAAGGATATCCGCATATCAACTCCACTCTGATGATCTTTGCAGATGTGGAAAGCAGAAGTCGACTGAAAGTGATTAACCGAGAGGTGAACATGGTTGCCCCTGCAAAAGCAAATTATCTGAAGTGGTCTCAAACACCCATCACATTCGACCAATCTGATCACCCGACTCATATTGCCACCCCAGGGAGGCAAGCTTTGGTGGTCGATCCAGTTGTCGAAGGCACTCGACTAACAAAGGTGCTGATGGATGGTGGAAGTGGGCTGAACTTATTGTACGCAGACACATTGAAAGGTATGGGCATTCCGATGTCCCGACTGAGCACTAGTAACATGAGCTTTCATGGAGTTATACCAGGGAAGAAGGCCGAGTCACTCGGCCAGATAGCTTTGGACGTGGTGTTTGGCGATTCAAAGCATTTTCGCAAAGAAAAGTTGACGTTTGAGGTCGTGGATTTTCAAAGTGCATATCATGCCATTTTGGGGAGACCAGCTTACGCACGGTTCATGGCTCGACCATGCTACGTATACCTCAAATTGAAGATGTCCGGTCCCAAAGGAGTGATCACTGTCACCGGTGATAGGAAAAAGGCAGAAGAGTGCTTTCAGAAGGGCTCCAAGATTGCCGATTCCCAGGTGACGGCAGTCGAGTTCGAAGAATACAAGCAAAACGCAGATCCGAGTGACTTGCTGCGATCCAAGAAGCCCGCCACAGAGTCTGCATTCCAGTCGTCCGGTGAGACGAAGCCTGTTCACATTCACCCGACCGACCCCGAAGCAGATCCGACCCGCATCTCCACAACACTCGACCCAAAATAGGAAGAAGCGCTCATCCAGTTCCTCCGTGAGAACCGGGACATTTTTGCATGGAAGCCCGCTGACATGCCAGGTGTTCCTAGGGGACTGGCTGAGCATCGCCTAAGAGTCAACTCATCTGCAAAACCAGTCAAAGAGCATCTTCGGCGGTCCGCCGTCCAGAAGAGAAAAGCCATTGGCGAAGAAGTGGCTCGACTGTTGGCGGCAGGATTTATCCGAGAGATATACCACTCTGAGTGGCTCGCTAATGTCGTCATGGTTCCTAAGAAGGACAAGTCGCTCCGAATGTGCATTGATTTCAAGCACATCAACCGGGCCTGCCCGAAAGATCATTTTGCTCTCCCTCGCATAGATCAAATTGTTGACTCGACCGCGGGATGTGAGAGGTTATCTTTTTTAGATGCCTACTCCGGGTACCACCAGATCCGTCTGTACGGGCCCGACGAGGTAAAAACAGCTTTCATCACTCCATTCGGGTGCTTCTGCTATATCACCATGCCGTTCGGCCTCAAGAATGCCGGAGCCACATGTATGCGAATGATTCAGAAGTGTCTACTCACTCAAATCAGTCGGAATGTGGAAGCTTATATGGATGATATCGTTGTCAAGTCGCGGAAAGGTTCCGACCTGCTCGCTGACCTCGCCGAAACATTTGCCAACCTCAGAAGGTATGATATCAAGCTCAATCCATCAAAGTGCACATTTGGAGTTCCTGGTGGCAAGTTACTCGGTTTTCTCGTTTCCGAACGGGGAATCGACGCTAACCCAGAGAAGATTGGCACTATTCTCCGAATGAAACGCCCTGTGCGAGTGCATGATGTCCAGAAGCTTACTGGATGCTTGGCCGCATTAAGTCGATTCATCTCACGACTCGGTGAAAAGGCATTACCTCTTTACCGACTGATGAAGAAGACAGACAAGTTCGAGTGGACTCCAGAAGCTGATGCAGCGTTTGCCGAGCTAAAAGCTCTGCTCTCCACCCAGCCGGTGCTTGCTGCTCCAATCAGCAAAGAGCCTCTGTTGCTCTATATCGCAGCCACAGGACAAGTCGTCAGTACTGTGCTAACGGTCGAGCGGGAAGAAGAAGGAAAAACACTCAAAGTTCAGCGCCCAGTGTATTATTTGTCTGAAGTCTTGACTCCATCCAAGCAGAGATATCCTCATTATCAGAAGCTTGTGTATGGAATATACATGACCACAAAGAAGGTTGCTCATTATTTCTCTGATCATTCCATCACAGTCGTCAGCGACGCTCCACTATCAGAGATTTTGCACAACAGAGATGCAACTGGTCGAGTGGCCAAATGGGCGATTGAACTTCTTTCCCTTGATATCAAGTTTGAGGCAAAGAAAGCCATTAAGTCCCAGGCAATAGCAGATTTCCTTGCCGAGTGGATTGAACAGCAGCAGCCGACTGAAGTTCACTCGGAGCATTGGACCATGTTTTTTGATGGCTCTAAGATGTTGAATGGTTCCGGTGCTGGGGTTGTCCTGGTTTCCCCCAGAGGAGATAAGCTCAGATATGTGCTCCAGATTCACTTTGATTCCTCCAACAATGAGGCAAAATATGAAGCCCTCTTATATGGGTTGCGCATGGCCATTTCACTCGGCGTCCGTCGCCTGATGGTCTACGGCGACTCGGATTTAGTGGTCAATCAGGTGATGAAAGAGTGGGACGTGAGAAGCCCAGCCATGACTGGATACTGCAGTGCAGTGAGGAAGCTGGAAAAGAAGTTCGAGGGGTTGGAGCTCCATCATATACCCCGACTGAAAAATCAAGCAGCTGATGATCTAGCAAAGATAGGTTCCAAGAGAGAAGCCATCCCGAGTGGTGTGTTCTTGGAGCATATACACACTCCGTCAGTCAAAGAAGATCCTTTCACCGAAGAAACTCCACAGCCCAAGAGTGCCACAGATCCGACTGAAGTTGAAGTCCCAGCGGTGGTCGACTTGATCATGGAGGTTTTGGTGGTCATTCCCGACTGGACGATTCCGTATGTCGCATATATCCTGAGGAAAGAGCTCCCGGAGGATGAGGAAGAGGCTCGACAGATCGTCCGTCGATCTAAGGCCTTTACCGTAATCAAAGGACAATTATACAGAGAAAGCGCGACTGGAGTTGGTCAGAAGTGCATAACACCAGAAGAAGGTCGACTCATCCTCAATGATATTCACTCGGGGACCTATGGTCATCATGCGTCCTCTCGGACCATCGTGGCCAAAGCATACCGAGCCGGATTTTACTGGCCAAAGGCGAATGAGATGGCAAAAGAGATAGTGGATAAGTGCGAGGGATGTCAATTCTACTCGAATATGTCACACAAGCCTGCGTCGGCTCTGAAGACCATTCCACTCGTCTGGCCTTTCGCAGTATGGGGATTGGACATGGTCGGTCCTTTGAGAACAGGACGAAGTGGCTTCACGCATGTACTGGTGGCAGTCGACAAGTTCACCAAGTGGATCGAGGCTAAACCAATCAAGAGCCTTGACACCGGTACTGCTGTTAGCTTCATCAGAGAACTAATATTCAGATATGGAGTCCCACACAGCATCATTACGGATAATGGGTCGAACTTTGACTCAGAGGAATTCAGAGCTTTCTGCAACTCCCAGGGCACACGGGTCGACTACGCTTCAGTCGCCCATCCGCAGTCGAATGGACAAGCAGAGCGAGCTAATGGACTGATTCTTAAGGGATTGAAGCCTCGGCTGATGCGTGATCTCAAACACGCGGCTGGAGCTTGGGTCGACGAACTTCCCTCAGTACTCTGGGGACTGCGGACCACACCTAATCGGTCGACCGGAAGAACTCCATTCTTCTTGGTCTACGGAGCTGAAGCAGTCTTGCCGAGTGATCTTCTCCACAATGCTCCTCGAGTTGAAATTTACAACGAAGCAGAGGCTGAACAAGCGCGGCAAGACGCAGTCGACCTTTTAGAGGAAGAAAGGGAGATGGCTCTGATCCGGTCGACCATCTACCAACAAGATTTGCGTCGTTTCCACGCCAGAAATGTGAGAGGTCGAGCCTTCCAGGAAGGAGATTTGGTTCTCCGAGTGGATCAGCACAAACCACACAAGCTTGCTCCTTCTTGGGAAGGCCCCTTCATCGTCACCAAGGTTCTCCACAACGGGGCGTACCATCTTTACAATGTCGAGCATAATATCGACGAGCCCCGAGCTTGGAACGCGGAGCTACTCCGCCCATTTTACACTTAAGTTTTATCACTCGGATGAGATGAAATAAAGTACTTCTGTAGTTCATGGACCTCACAATAATAGTGTCATAGTTCCTCCATAATTTTTGTCACTTTTTATTTTGTCCAATAAAAACCCCCCTCAGTGGGTGACTTGGCTGCGAATCCGTTTCGCCTAAGTTTGTAAAAATCCTACCGAGTGGCGAGCCAGACTCCCACTCGAAGGCTTAGCTGCGAATCTGTTTCGCCTAAGTTATCAAAATCCTACCGAGTGGTAAGCCAGCCTTCCACTCGGGGGCTTAGCTGCAGCCCTGTGCTCGCCTAAGTTATAAAAATCCTATCGAGTGGTAAGCCAGCCTTCCACCCGGGGGCTTAGCTGCAGCCCTGTGCTCGCCTAAGTTATAAAAATCCTACCGAGTGGTAAGCCAGCCTTCCACTCGGGGGCTTAGCTGCAGCCCTGTGCTCGCCTAAGTTATAAAAATCCTACCGAGTGGTAAGCCAGCCTTCCACTCGGGGGCTTAGCTGCAGCCCTGTGCTCGCCTAAGTTACGAAAATCCTACCGAGTG
>NC_041388.1:81653502-81669297 GCF_002162155.2 Triticum dicoccoides
GCAGACCTGTGCTCGCCTAAGTTACAAAAATCCTACCGAGTGTAGAGCAACCTTCTCACTCGGAGGCTTAGCTGCAGTCCAAGCACTCGCCTAAGTTATCAAAATCCTACCGAGTGTAGAGCAACCCTCTCACTCGGGGGCTTAGCTGCAGTCCAAGCACTCACCTAAGTTATCAAAATCCTACCGAGTGTAGAGCAACCCTCTCACTCGGAGGCTTAGCTGCAGTCCAAGCACTCGCCTAAGTTATCAAAATCCTACCGAGTGTAGAGCAACCCTCTCACTCGGAGGCTTAGCTACAGTCCAAGCACTCGCCTAAGTTATCAAAATCCTGCCCAGTGCTCGCCTAAGTGGACTGAAGAATAAGTCGATTGCAGTAAAGGCGCCTTGCTTTGAACCTGCAAAAGACATTTCGGGCCAAAGGCAATCATATTCAAGCACCAAATTCAAGTTTGAATCGATATCTCAAGGAACCGAGAGTGCTCAGGCGTTAAGCCTGTTAAGGTTTATCGGTTACAATTCCACTCGGCATACCGAGGCAAATTTAAAAGCGTCGAGCCAGAAGAAGTTTTTTACCCCTCCTGTGGAGGGCTGGAAGGAGCAACGAATTCATCAAGGTCAATTCCGTCGGCGATCCGAGTGGCAGCTGCAAGGAAAGTTTCCATAAAGGACCTGAAGTCGTGCTTCTTGGTATTGGCCACCCGAAGGGCCGCCAGCTTCTCTTCTCGTGCATCCTTACAGTGGACTCGGGCAAGACACGGAGCAACATCTGCACCACACCGAGCCGAGGACTTCTTCCATTCCTGCACTCGACCAGGAATCGTGTTCAACCGGG
Organism: Triticum dicoccoides; assembly: GCF_002162155.2. NCBI lineage: Eukaryota > Viridiplantae > Streptophyta > Magnoliopsida > Poales > Poaceae > Triticum > Triticum dicoccoides. Next base: position 81,654,335 of record NC_041388.1, read on the forward strand.
CCATCAGCGATTCAAGGTCATTCTGAAGTGTCTCCTCAGGCCAAAGCATCGAGTCGATGCGAGATGTGGCAGCCTTCAGCCTTGCGAGATAGTCCACGACAGCTGCAACACGGGACTCCAGTCGGAGAACATCCATGGCAACTTCATCGTTCACCGGAGAATTGACGGGGTCGAGGTTTGGCTCCAGCCGGCTAGTTTCTTCTTTGAAGTTTTGACAAAATTCTGCAAGGGTGATCACTAAGTCAAGGAGATGGTCGAATGGAAAATCACAATTGGAAATGTCTGCCAAGCATAGAGGTTTACCTTCAAGCATGAGAAACAGCTTCTTGGCAAGTCCACTCAGGAAGGCCTCCAGATCAGTTTTCTTCCCAGTCAATTTGGCGACTTGGTCGGTCAGGGCAGCTTTATCGGTTCTCAGTCGACTGACCTCCTTGTTGGCAATCCCAAGAGCAGCTTTCAGATTGGTATTGTCTTGTTCGAGCTTGGTGACTGAAGCTAACTTCTCGTCAGCAAGCTTGATCTTCTCAGCTAGCTCAAGGTCTTTCTTCTGTTGGGCCTCCCTTACCTTACCTGCAAGTTACAGCAAGATCAGATTTTGAAACAAGCAAGGGGAAAAGCAGTCGTCAGGGTCTCACCAAACATACCTTCGGTCTCCTCCTTTGCCTTTGTCAGCTTCTCCTGAACCAGCTTCAAGCTCAGCTCGACTTGAGTATGCTTGTGCTCCAGCTCTAAGTAGCGAGCCACAAGATCACAAGAGTTCTGCAAAGAACCAATCGACTAAATGTCAAATCTAATTCACTACCGAGTGAAAAAGGGAAAAACTCACGTTTCTAAGACTACAGCCGAATACAAGCATTCGACCGTAGTCTCGGGGACTACACCCAGTGGGTGCACTCAGCGTGCCCCCACTAATCCTGTTGAAGACAATGTCGACCAGTCGACCTCAAAAAAAAGATGTATTCTCTAAGACTGTGATCAACTGCAAGCAGTCGACCACAGTCTCGGGGACTACACCCAGTGGGTGCACTCAGCGTGCCCCCACCGGTTTGTGAAATCCAGTCGACATAGTCGACTGACAGAAAAATTGACATCATAAAGCCTAAGGCCGACTGCCAGCAGTCGACCTTAGCCTTGGGGACTACACCCGGCGGGTGCACTCAGCGTGCCCCCGCTAATACGGAACTCAATCGACAACACCCAGTGGGTGACTACTATAAATTCCGGAAAGGAAAAGTTTTTGGCAGCATATCCAACAGAACAAACGGTGGTCGACTGACCTGAACATTGCTTTGGAGGGCAGAACTGGCGTCATAAGCTGCCTGGCTCGCGTCCTGGATGGTCTTCAGCTGCTCCATCATGAGTCCCGCCTGGCGTATCGCCTCCTTCGCTGCGCCAGCTTGGTCCTCTGGGACGTGGTGCGTCGTGAAGAGGGAGGGCTGCTGAGCACTCGTCAGTGGATTCGCGAAGGACACCGTGTGTCGAGTGGTGTTCTCTTCCTCCACAGTCAGAATCTCAGGCGCCGTCACATCCTGAGGCACCTTGCTGGTGGACGCTTTCCGACTCCTCCTGTGCTTCAGCGGCTCTTCATCCTCATCATCATCAGGAAGATTGATAACAGTATTGGGTGGAGCTGCGGAGAAGAATCAGGATCAGAGATCGCGAGTCAGTCGACTAAGAACGGCGTTAAGAATACAGTACCTGGGTTCGAAGTTGCTGCGTCCTCCATCTCGTGGTCATCAGCCCGGGCCGAGGTTTCACAAGTAGCAGCACTGCAACTCCAAAGGATCAGTCGACTAACTTCAGCGTCGACCAGAGACAAAGTTCACACAAAATGAGAAGATTCAAACAACACGATTACCCTGATATGGTAGGGATGGACACCTTCATCTTCGGTAGGAGCTTGATCGGCTTCGACGAGGCCGCCCTGGGCTGCTTCGGCGCCTTTTCAGTCGGCACCGGAGAGGTGGTCCGAGGGCGCTTGGTCGACTGAGTGGCGGTCGCAACCCCCTTACCACGTTCAGTCGAAGGGTCGTGGACAAGCTTCGACCGCCTTTCTAAGCGCGGTGGTACGACCTCCTCCTCCTCTTCTTCCTCGTCCTTGACGTCATCTTCATCACCGTCATCATCATCGTCGTCGTCATCATCCTCTGCAACATCCGAGTCCCATTCCTCCTTTTCCTGGCTCTCGCCCCCGCTCGCCTCGCCCTCCTCAGTCGAAGCTTGTGCCCCATTGGGCATCGAGTACAGCTCGGTGAGGGCCTAGCAGATGTCTAGACAAGGATCAGTCGACCAGTCGGCAGGGTAAACAGAAATGAATGCGACAAGAGCGCAGTGGAGAGCAGGGCAAGTGTACCTTGTTTGGGTCGCTGTTGTGGTCGAGTGGAGGAATCCTTCTGGCTCCGCGTGGGTTATCCTTGTTTCCGGTAACGGCTACCATCCATCTTTCCAGAGTGACGTCGTCGACTGCTTCTGGATGGACTCTAGTCTCGTCTTCGGTCCCACAGTACAACCACATGCAGTGGCTCCGGAACTGAAGGGGCTGGATGCGACGCCTGAGGAAGACCTCCAGGAGGTCCATGCCCGTCACTCCCTCCCGAACCAGCTGCACCACGCGCTCCATCAACATCTTCACGTCAGCTTTCTCCTCCGGAATCAGCTTCAGAGGGGAGGGCTTGTTCACTCGGTCCATGGTAAACGGAGGGAGTCCACTCGACTGCCCTGGCGTCGACTGGACCTGGCAGTAGAACCAAGTCGACTGCCAGCCTCTGACGGACTCGGGAAAGGTCATGGGCGGGAAGGTGCTCTTATTCCTCACCTGGATCCCCAGGCCCCCACACATTTGGACGACTCGGGTTCTCTCATCACCTGGGCTCGCCTTCTTCACGGTCTGAGAGCGACACGTGAATATATGTTTGAACAAACCCCAGTGCGGTCGACAGCCCAAGAAACCCTCACACATGGACACGAATGCAGCAAGATAGGCAATGGAGTTTGGGGTAAAGTGGTGAAGCTGCGCTCCGAAGAAATTCAAGAAGCCACGGAAGAAAATACTCGGCAGCAAGGAAAACCCACGATCAACATGAGTGGCCAAAAGCACACACTCACCCTCTTCTGGCTGTGGCTGCCACTCCTTCCCCGGAAGCCTCGTAGCTCCGTGAGGGATCAAGCCCTCGTTGGCCATGTCGAGGAGGTCCTTCTCTGTGATGGTCGACTGGATCCAGTCTCCTTGGACCCAGCCCTTCGGCAGGCGGGATCTGGACGAGGACCCTCCACGGCTGGTGGATCTCCCCTTCGCCTTCTCCGACGCCGACGCCTTCTTTGCACGCTCCAGCGCCGCCGTCTTCTCCTTGGCCATGGTCGCCGGCGAGATGCGCGAAGGGAAGTGGTGCGGGGGTGAGAGCGAGCACGCTGGGCGGAGAAGAAGGAAGCAGAGAGAGGGAGAGAATGCTGAGGCGCAGCACAGAAATCCTCGCCGGGCACATTTATAAGGTCTCTTCCGAGTGGATGACAGGTGGGCCCGTCGATCTAATCATATCTGGGAGCAGTTACGCAGACTGGATACGTGGCGAAAAAGGCGGCGCGGAGATCGAGGCGTCTATGCCCCGTCCCATCCAAACGCCGCGGTCCGCCCCGCTTCGCGCGCGTCCCCAAATTTCGCATCCCGCGGAATCCGCGAACAACAAATCAGTCTGTCAGACGCGGTGTTTCCGGCGATCCGTCGCTCGGAGATCGTCGAAGCCCGAAAGATCACTCGACGCAAAAATAGAATGGATCGAGTCGACTGAAGGCAAATTACTCCCTGTCGACGAAGAGATTCTTTGGTCCAGGACAATGCACGACCAGGGCACAAAGGTTAATCGGAAACGACATCAACTCCTTCCTCACTCGAAGCCTCAATCCATTCGGGGGCTAATGATGGGGTTATGTACCTAGGGTAGGGTCATGGACCTGATCTAAGTACCTTACCCAAGGACACCCTTAGAAGAAGTCGCCTTCCAGTTGACCAACGAGGGACACACTCGACTGACTTGAAGGACTCGACCACGAAGACTCACTCGACCACCAGAAGGTCAAGAGGCACTCTGCACTGCAACGGCCTGTAATCAAGTAGACTTTATGATAGTAAAGACACTTTATGTGGGGCATTACCAGTAACGCCCCAGACTTAACTCACCTTAAACCCTCTCCTACGTGGGCTGGCTGGGGTCCTGGCGCACTCTATATAAGCCACCCCCCTCCACAGGCAAAAGGGTTCGGCACCTTGTAGCTCATATACTCATAATCCACTCGACCGCCTCCGGGCTCCGAGACGTAGGGCTGTTACTTCCTCCGAGAAGGGCCTGAACTCGTACATCCTTTGTGCTTACAACCTCTCCATAGCTAGGACCTTGCCTCTCCATACCTACCCCCCACTCTACTGTCAGGCTTAGAACCACGACACCAGCTTCGGGGACTACTGTCGGAGTAATGGGCCACGGGTAGGCCAACCCGAGTCCCATAACCTTTCAAGACATCCAGGCAGGCTGCATCCCTCAAGACCCCAGGGCGAAGAGTCGTCTCCTGAGGAGTCGACGGCAGGGCGGCCGACTGCTCGCTCACGGCCGAGTTCCAGGGACGACTTTCAGAGAAGCCATCTTTGGGGAGTCGGCCGGTGACTCCAGCAAACCCATGACCTCATCAAAGGGGATGGGGCAGAGGCGTGGCTACAGTGAAGCCCACCCCCTCCCCTTACCAAGGGCAAGCATGGCCACAACACGCCATACCCGGGAAGATCTCCGTGCGGCGTGGCACTGTTGCCCGGCCGGCCCTGACATCAGCACCATAGTACCAAGTCCTGCGCCCACGACGGCTTGTCTGTACGGCCTGGAGGCAGCGGGGCCCACCAGTCAGCGAGACCTCGGGAGACGGTGGGAGAACCGCCAGTCGGACCCGTCGGGAGTCGGCCCGGGGGAGTCGGCCGAGCCCTCCCCCGGGGCCCACGCGCCATTAATCAAGATGAGATGGGGAGTGGCCATAGTGATCGCCCGCCAGGCGGCGGGGTTGTTGCCATGACCCCATGACCAAGCCTGCGTCATCAGAAGCACGACTACAGCAATCAGCGGCCGGCAAGACCCGCCCGTGGCGGACGCGGCCTGTCGGCTCCATACCAGACCAGTCGGCGGGGCCCACCAGTCGGCGGGCCCCAGCAGTCGGCGGAGAAGTTGGAGGTCGGAGGCACTAACGGCTGGGCCCGCGCCCAGTCAAATTACCATTGTACCCCTGGGGGTGGGCCTATATAAACCCCCCAGGGCACCCATGCAAAGGGGTTGGATCCCAGTAGTTCTAGACCATACAGATAGAAGGAGAGAGCTAGCATTGCCCTCTTCTACCACCAGAAACAGCTCAAGGAGCAACCGTGTAAACACTTGGCCATAGTGATCATGCGGAGACCCCGCAGAGCAGCAATAGAGGTATTATCTCCCCGGAGAGCCCTGAAGCTGGGTAAGATTCGTCGGCGTGCATGTCTTCGCCTCATCCCGTTTCCAGGCACCGGCGACGTTCTACTCGCCCCCACCATGATAAGCCATCCATTGGCATATGTCGCACCAAACCCCCGACGGTCGGCGTGCATAGAGGGCGCACGGATGACCTTTGCCCGTGTTGAGGCATACTGGGCGGGGATGGATGCTACCAATGTTGTAGCGCGGTATTCGGCTATAGGTCGAAAGGCTGCTGAGCACTATTTTGAAGAAGTTCTTGAGGGTGCCCGTTTGATAGAGACCCAGTGCTAAAAAAATATTATGTTTGAGTGATATGTAATCTCATTGGAAGCGAAATGCTTTTATAAATTTTTATAAGGCTATTTTTATACTTTTGCCTGAAAGTAATATGATGCCTCGTGGGCGGCCGTTTATGTATACATGTGTATAACCTGAAAGATTGCAGTTGTTGGCGTTGTTGGCTTCAGCCCCCACGCATATAATGCGGAGGTGCTCGCAAAAACATGCGTTCACACTTAACCCAATGTCTTGGTCCTATTAAGGAGGTGATAGAGGAGCGAGCGAGGCAACCGGACTATAATGCTTTAGCACTTTCACTTAGTCATAGGAGTTTGACAGTGGGGCTACTAGATAGCCCCTGGTGGCTCCGCACTCTCTCGGTTCTGGGGTGCGTACATGCCTGGCCGGAAAACGGCCCTTCGTTAAGGCGGAGGAATTCTAACATTCCCACAGGTCATCAAGTGGTTGACCAGTCTCACGCTATATCATGACAGTTAGTTTTCGGCTTTCTCTACTGAGGTGCTCGTCCGGATGAACCAGGGCACAATCGCAGTAGTTCTCCTGGTGCTACCTTAGCCGGTAAAGTGGAATGTAAGGCACCAAAACACAGGAGCCGGGCAAACCCAACATTTGACCAAAGACAATGTTTCGGAGCTGATGCATATAGGGCCAAACTCGTGACGCCGAACACTCCCTAAGGTATTCGGTCTTTGTGGTATAAACCGGGCCTAAATAATGGCCTTTGTAAGAAGCCCCTTGTGTCCAGGTACATGCATTATTCTGGCGTGGCCACATGCCAAGACGTCAGCATCCTTCTCAACGGTGGATATGTATCAATAAGAGACAGTAAAAAAGGTTTACGCAGGGTTTTAATCTAAAAAGAATCCTTGGAGCGGGTCCCTGCTGCACGCCTGCGCCTATGTCTCCATTGTGCCGTATCCTGGACGGGTGTAGCACGATGATCGTCTGTAAAAGAGAGGAAGTTAAGTGAAAAAGTTGTCGTGCAAAAAGGATAGTTTTTAAAGAAACCATGTGTAATTCAAGATGATAAGAAATTGCCACTTGTCTGCGCGCGTTGAGCCCCTTGTATTGACAAATAGGGGTGTGACCACTTATTTCCGTATAAATAGCGGTGCCGGACTTCTGAGGTCTTGACGACCTATTGGATGCTTTCGTTTGTCTGGGCGCCTTTAGTGTGCGGCGGCCAAGGCAGCCTTACGCTCTTCGGCGCGCAGAGATCGCTTGATATTTCCGTGCACTGTAATGATGCCACGTGGACCGGGCATCTTGAGTGTGAGGGAGGCGTAGTGCGGTATTGCATTAAAGCGAGCGAAAGCTTCGCGTCCGAGCAGTGCTTGATAGCCACTTTGAAACGGAGCGATGTGAAAAGTTAAATGCTCACGACGGAAGTTATCGGGGGAGCCGAATATAACTTGTAGTAAGAGGGAGCCCGTACAACGAGCCCCTGGGCCTGGCGTTACTCCTTTAAGGGTAGTATTGCTATGGTGAATTTGTGTTGGGTCTAACCCCATCCTACGGATTGTATCCTGATATATTAGGTTTAGGCTACTGCCGCCGTCCATCAAGACCCTTGTGAAGTGATATCCGCCAATTACTGGGTCTAATACCAGGGCAGCCCATCCTGCGTGTCAGATACTTGCTGAGTAATCGCGATGGTCGAAAGTGATCGGTTGAGATGACCAGTGGCAGGACTTCATAGTGATAGGCACTTGGGTATACTTTCCTGGGAGTGCCGTATTGTTTTTTCCCTTGATTATGTGTAACACGTTTACTGTTTTGACTTCTGGTGGAAATTTCTTTTGTTCTGCCGCTCTTGCTTGGGAGGCTCGTCCTCGTCTTCACTTGGTGTATCCTCCCCCTTATGTACGGCGTTGAGCTTGTTGGACTGCTTGAAGACCCAACATTCTCTGTGGGTATGATTAGCAGGTTTACCAGGGGTACTATGGATCTGACATATTTGGTCCAGAATTTTGTTGAGGCTGGACAGTTCATCCCTGGTGCCTTTAGTGGGCGGCTTTTGTCCTGGCCGGGGGCTTTTGAATCCGGCATTTACTGCCGTGCCCTTCGTGCTGTCTTCTTCATTCCGGTGTTTGCTATTGCTGTTGCGCCGTGATTTCCCGTTTCCATCTCTAACTTCAGATGTACCGGGGTCGCTGGTGCTGCATCTGGCTAGCCAGCTGTCCTCCCCCGTGCAAAAGCGGGTCATGAGGTTTGTTAATGCGGCCATCGTTCTCGGCTTATTTTGGCCGAGGTGTCTGGCGAGCCATTCGTCACGGCCGCTATGCTTAAAAGCTGCTAAGGCTTCGGCGTCCGGACAGTCGACAATCTGGTTCTTTTTAGTAAGAAACCTGTTCCAAAGCTTTCGGGCTGACTCGCCGGGCTGCTGAGTTATATGACTCAAATCGTCCGCATCCGGGGGTCGGACATAAGTCCCTTGAAAATTTGCCCGAAAGGCGTCTTTGAGCTCTTCCCAACTTCTGATGGAGCTTTCGAGGAGGCCTTTGAGCCAGTGACGAGCTGGCCCTTTGAGCTTGAGGGGTAGGTACTTGATGGCGTGGAGATCATCTCCTCGAGCCATATGGATATGAAGGATGTAGTCCTCAATCCAGACCCCAGGGTCTGTTGTTCCGTCGTATGCCTCTATGTTTACGGGCTTGAATCCTTCTGGAAATTCGTGGTCCAGCACCTCATCGGTGAAACATAGGGGGTGTGCGGCACCCCTGTAGCTGGGGTGTACCGCATTGTTCGGATGTTTGTTGTATTGCATTGTATGCTGGGGCGCGCTTGCGTGGTCCATAGATGGATCTTGTTACACCGTCCTTTGGGTGCGAGCCCTCGCATTGGTTGCGTGTTGTATGGTGAGCGGCATTGTATGCCGCTCAGTATTGGTGGAGGGGTCGTCTATCCGACCAGGTGGCTGCTTTGATATTTGGTTGTGGGGGTTCTGAGGCCTCCTCATCGAATTCGGGTAGCAACTTCCGCTTTGGGTAGATCTTGGAGGGGCGATTGTCGCCATACCTTGCTGCAGTGCTGAGTATTTTACTCCATCTGAATTGGAGTGTGTCTTGCGCGGCCTTGAGCCTTTGCTTCTGCTTTTTCAGGCTCCTCGTGGTGGCAACAAGCCTTTTACGGGCAGTCTGCTGCTCCGGGTGCCTGTCCGACGTTATGTCGTCCAGACCATGATCATTGATAGGATTTGTTTGTTCGGTTTGATTATCCGGATTGCCGTTGTTCGGCAGCGGTTCGCCCTGCTCCAGCGCTGGGTCTGTGTGATCGCTATTTCTGTCAGGGCAGGGTTTGGGGCGGTGCTTGCATCGCCGCTTTGACTGCTTTTCGAGGGAATAAGCCTTTAGTGCGTCCCTCCGCTCCCCGTCGTCATCTTTTGGTGCGTCCACCATGTATACATCATGTGACGAGGTGGCGTTCCAGGGCCCAATAGGCGCTGGTTCTTCATCGTCTCCTTCATCAGCGTCCATACCGTCGATGTCTTCGGAGTCAAGGTCGAGCGTGTTGGTTAAGTCGTCGACAGTTTCTACAAAGTGGGTGGTGGGTGGGCTTTGAATTTCTTCATCGTCCGTACCCCAACCTTGCTGACCGTAGTCCGACCAGGGCTCTCCTGATAAAGAGAGAGACTTCAGTGACTTCAAGATATCACCGAAAGGCGAGTGCTGAAAGATGTCCATGGCAGTGAACTCCATGATCGACGCCCAATCGGATTCGATCGGCAGGGGCGCGGAGGGTTCGGAGTCCGGAGAGGAGTCCGACTCCTTGGATTCACGAGTCTCGCAGAGTACGGGGCTGGTGCTTGGCTCAATCGCTGTTGGGGTCGCAGCCCCCAAGGTGGCGTCCAACCAACCATCCTCGATCGGCGCAGTTGGCTTCAAATTAAGGGTTGGAGCCAATGCGGGTGCGGCCTCCAGGGCACTGTTCGGCGGCAGAGCTAAATCACGCTCGTCGTGACAGTGCGGCGCGCTCGGCAATGGCTCGAATCCGTCGAAGATCAAGTCCCCGCGGATGTCAGCCAGGGGGGCATAGCTTTCGATCTGCTCCAGACGGCCAAGCGAATTGGCCCGCAGTGCGAAGCCGCCGAAGACGAAGATCTGTCCGGGGAGGAATGTCTCACCCTGGACTGCATCGCTATCGATGATCGTAGGAGCCATCGAGCCTGACGGCGACGACACAGAGGAACTCTCAATGAAAGCACCAATGTCGGTGTCAAAACCGGAGGATCTCGGGTAGGGGGTCCCGAACTGTGCGTCTAGGCCGGATGGTAACAAGAGGCAAGGGACACGAAGTTTTACCCAGGTTCGGGCCCTCTCGATGGAGGTAAAACCCTACGTCCTGCTTGATTAATATTGATGATATGGGTAGTACAAGAGTAGATCTACCACGAGATCGAGGAGGCTAAACCCTAGAAGCTAGCCTATGGTATGATTGTTGATGTGTATGTTGTCCTACGGACTAAAACCCTCCGGTTTATATAGACACCGGGTAGGGTTAGGGTTACATAGAGTCGGTTACAATGGTAGGAGATCTGCATATCCGTACCGCCAAGCTTGCCTTCCACGCCAAGGAAAGTCCCTTCCGGACATGGGACAGAGTCTTCAATCTTGTATCTTCATAGTCCAGGAGTCCGGCTGAAGGTATAGTCCGGCTATCCGAACACCCCCTAATCCAGGACTCCCTCAGATGCCGTCATCAACAGTCTCCGAGGGGCACCCAACCGTCTTGTGCCTAGTGATGAAATGTCTGGGATACTCAAGGCACACGATTAGTCCGCAAACACGTTGTCATCAATCACCAAAACACCTTAGGGATAAATATGCCCTTACAATCTCCCCCTTTTTGGTGGATTGATGACAATACGGGATTTACACAAGGGAAATAATATTAAGCAAACGCAAACCCCTCCTCCCTAGAATATAGACGGGCTCCCCCTAGATGTGTGCCAACTAGATGGGTGCTTTGGACTACACGACACACATACTCGGATCAAAGCTCCCCCTATATTATGGAGACAAGGCATATCTAGAAATAGGAAGGCTAACACTAGACAAGATAGCACAAACATAAGTTAACTAAGATAGATAGAGTGCATATGTCTTACACCATATGTAGGATAAGTCTTGAAGGCACAAACCAAAACAAAGGCAAATGAGGCAAACGAGGTTCAAACGACAAAGCAAACACACCAAGCACGACACAACGCAAATCCCTACACTCTCTCCCCCTTTGGCATCGAGACGCCAAAAAGGCAGAGAGGACACCTACACACACGGGATGGCTCAGGCAGAGAAGTCATCCCACTGCTCCTCGTGCTCCTCGTCAGACTCGGCGGCGGGGACAGTCTCCTCGATGTCCTCCTTAGAACTAGTCCACTGGTACCCCTGCTTGGCCATCCATGCAGCCTCAGGCATGATGACATCCTCAGAACCGCCAGAGACATCCTCTCCAAAGAGCCTCATGACCTTCTTGTCACGGCAGCGACTCTCCTTGTCTGCCCCGTGAGTCCTGTACTATCCCTTTGCCTGCATGCAGAAGAGAGTCTTCATCTTGTCCTTTAACTTCTTGGTCCACGACGGCTCAGAGGAAGGTGTGGTAGACCTAGCAGCACGGTCCTCAGCAACATGCTCTGCACCAGCCTCCTCCTCACCAACAGCCCTCCTAGCAGAAGAAGCCTTAGCACGGGTGGTAGTGTTGGCCCAGTTGGGGCTTGACATGGAGACTGATGGACTCATGCCGAATCCAGTCCGGAGCAAGAAACTCATCACCAGGGTACATCTTCTCCCAAGTTGTGGAGAGCAACAGAAACAGGTACGGTCCATAGATAGGTACCTTGCAAGTGAACATGGCAAACCGAAGCTCACACCACATGATGTGTGAGACATCCAGTGGCTGAGTCTGAGACGAACGTGCCTCCACACACAGGAGCAACATGTCCACTAGATAGGAATGAACCTTGTCCTTGTCGCCAATGCGTGGGAACAGAGTGTTGCGGAAGATGCGATGCATGATATCCAGAAAGGAGTTCAGTACCCAAGTCGATTTGCCATTGGGGAGCACCTTCTCAACAAGGAATGGCTAAAGCAGGTTCTTGTTAGCAGACTCAGAGTTGGCATGGGGGCGAACACCAACGGGTGTGTGAAGCCCGTCATCAGGAATGTGAAGCAGATCCATGAACTCTTTCCATGTAGCAGACAACTGACGGCCGTTGGTCATCTAGGTCATCCTCCGCTCATCCCCGGGATGCAAGTAAACCGAGGCAAAGAACTGACAGATAAGCTCAGGGTCATAGTCAAGGTGAAAGGAGATCACATGCTCAATAGCAAACTGCTCCACCAAGTCCAGAGCCTCTCCAAAATAGTCACGAAACTTGTCCTTCCACATGTGATTCATGTCTATCCACTTGACATCCACGAAGGTATTCTGCTTGTTCTTGATCACATCCAGATAGATGAGAGCCTGTTGCTTGGTCCAGAACAACTTGGTGCCTCTGAGGACAGCCCGAGGATTCACATAGGGATTGATCTTCCGGCGTTCGACATACTCATTGACTGAAATCTCGTCCATGCCCTTAGCAGGTTCCTTTTGCTTGCTGGCAGTGGTCTTGACATTGCGCTTGGGGGCATTTGAGCCCTCTGGTGCTTCATCTTGGGGATTGCGCAGACGCTTGGAGCCAGTGTCACAACTGGGATTGGAGCGGTGAGAGCCACCACCTGAGACACAAAAGGCAAAACACACATGACAAGCAAGAAGGATCAATGGAAAGACCACAACACAACAAAAGAAACATGTAGGAAGCACACAAGATAATTGCCATGAGAGAGATTTGACCCCTACGGTAGAACAACCAAGTGTTGCGGTACTAAGATTATAGTACTACTCCTAGTCACGGTAGTACCGTGTAAGAGCACGGAGTACCGGGTCTGGGAGCGGTAGTAGGATCTTAGTGCCACAGCTAGTGCGGTAGTACTATACCTGATGGGCGGTAGTACCGCACTATAGCGCGGTAGTACCGCACCTGAAGGGCGGTAGTACCGCACGAGCGGTAGTACCGCACGAGAGCCGCGGTAGTACCGCACCACGTTAGATCCGAACAGGTTCAAATCTGAGAAAGCCCACGAAACCATGGCTGTACTACGGTTGGACAAATCTATCACAGGACAATATCTCAAGTATAATTCCTACGCAACACGACTCTCCTACATGCTACTCTTGCATAGGTTTGGCCTAAAATCTCAAGAACAACAAGCAGCTCCCCAAAAACCTAGAAGAGAGAGAACAACCAAGAAAGAGAGGGATTTGGGGAAAAACCTTGGTCCATGGAAGGAGGAAGTGGTGGGGAACGATCCCACCGGTCGGAATCCGAGGAGAGTGGCCGGAGACGGAGATCCGGCGAGGACCTCCAGCGCCGTTCTTGAGCGAGAGAGAGAGAGACGTGGGGAGAGAGATAAATGAATGGGTATGGGGAGTTGGGACTCCCCTGCCCGAGGCATAACCCCCACGCCCACTCGATGGTGTGGTAGTACCGTGCGTCATCGCGGTAGTACCGCTCGGCGGGAGTACCTCACCGGAGCGGTAGTACCGCTCTACTGAGCGGTAGTACCGTGCCCTCTCAACGTGGTAGTACCATGGGGCTCAAAAAGTTGCAAGTTTCAAGTAGGTCTTTGTACGAAAACTTCAAGGCAACACAACACCACAAAACCACGCGACACACGAAGGCAGAGAGGCAAACGACAACACGAAACAACCACGAGACACCACCTCTTCCAAAGAGAGGGCGGTGGCTGGAGCCACCTATGTTTGAGTCAATTGGTATGGCACCGCGAAGAATTATCCTTGGGCCCATGACCAAAACTCGTCTTTGAGGCTCAAGTACCATCAAACAAGGCTAATGTGAAAGACTTGATCAATTTATGCATAATGGGAGAGAGAGAGTTCATTGAGAGAACAACACTCCCCCTATGTCCATGCCTACATCTAAACAAGACAACAAGTTGAGTATGGTGGGGTGTGAAAGTGTTCAAGCAACATTGCTCGAATCAATGATATTTAGCTCATGCCTTAACTCGCGAAATCTTGCTTCATCCAAGGGCTTCGTGAAAATATCTGCAAGGTTATCATGAGTGTTGACATAGTTGAGCTCGATCTCTCCTCGCCTAATGTGATCCCGGATGAAGTGATACCGGATCTCAATGTGCTTCGTCTTGAAGTGTTGCACCGGGTTGAGAGAGATCTTGATGGCACTTTCATTGTCACACCAAAGAGGCACTTTGTCACAAATGACACCGTAATCCTTTAAAGTTTGCCTCATCCATAAGAGTTGTGCACAACAACTACTGGCCGCCACATACTCCGCTTCGGTGGACGAGAGAGACACACAACTTTGCTTTTTGGAAGACCAACTTACCAAAGAGAAACCAAGGAATTGGCACCCTCCGGAAGTGGACTTCCTGTCCACTTTTTCTCCCACCCAATCGGAATCCGAATACCCTACAAGCTTGAAGTTTGCTCCTCTTGGGTACCATAAGCCAAAGTTTGGGGTATGAGCCAAATATCGAAAGATTCGTTTGACCGCCACATAGTGACTTTCCTTAGGTGCGGCTTGAAACCGTGCACAAATTCCCACACTCAACATGATATCCGCACTACAAAAAAAGACACATCGTGACATTTTGGGCCGAACGAAATTTTTTTCTGTCATACATATGACACTTCTATGACGATAATTGTGACAAAACCCGGTATCATCATAGATGTGGTGGGCTCCTACTTCTATGACAAAAAATCATGATAGAAAATTGGCTTCTCGTCCTGGGCGGGCCGGAGACGCAGCTACATGACATTCTTTGGGCCGTCCATGATGGAAAAAACTATGGTAGAAGCGAGGGGGAGGAAAATTTCGGGGAGTTCCCAGTTACGGTGGGAGGTCGGGGGCCGAGCGATGCGCGTTTCTCTCGTACACATACGCGCGTGTGTGCGAGGCATTGGCTCTAACTGAACCCGAGCGAGGCGTTGGGCTCTAACTGAACTCGATCGATTTCACTGCAGGCTACGCGTTACTGAACCCGAGCGATCGATCGATGGCTATTAACTGAACCCGATCGAGCAATTCCTTCGGTACTGCTGCTAACTGAAGCTGATCGATGCTGCCTCTGGATGAACAGTGAGCGTTGCGAGGGG
>NC_041388.1:81669676-81713454 GCF_002162155.2 Triticum dicoccoides
TGGAGGGGTGGTTGAACAGGACCCCGTGGTGTGGAGGGCTGGATGAACAGTAGACGGTGGAGGGGTGCCCGTGGAGGGGTGGTTGAATAGGACCCCGTGGTGTGGAGGGCTAGATGAATAGTAGATGGTGGAGGGGTGGTTGAACAGTAGCCGGTGGAGTAGCGCGCGGTGGAGGCTGGATGAACAAGAGCCCGTGGATGTACAGTCGTAGGTGGAGACTGGAGGAGGTCGACGGTGGATGAACAGTAGCTCGTGGAGGCTGGAGGGGGTCAACGGTGGAGATGAACAGTATCCCGTGGAGTCCCGTTTTGCGGTACGCCACACCCCTCCCGATGAACATGACCCCAGTTTCGACCGTAGCGCTCCAACATAAGTCCGTTTCCTCCGTTTTGCGGTACGCCGCACCCCTCCCAATCAACATGACCCCCTTCGACCGTAGGAGGTCCGTTTCCTCCATTTTGCGGTATGCCTGACCCCTCCCGATGAACAGGATCCCGTTTCGAACGTGGCCGGTCGAACACAAGGCCGTTTCCTCCGTTCTGCGGTACGCCAGGCCTCGTTTCCATCGCCTGTTCCGTCCAAGCCCTCCCGATGAACATGACACATTCCGTTGCCTCCCCATGAACACAATGCATTCCGTTGCCTCCTCATGAACACGACGACGACGCTGTTTCTCCGTTCCGACCCAGCCATGTACACGAGCCCTGGCCGTACGTATGCGCGAGTAGGCGTTCGAGACCCCTCCCGTATGTACACATACGTGGCCGTATTTTCTTTCTTGCACCCTAGCCGCTGTACGTACGTGTAAATGCTACGTGCGCGCCTCTACTACGACATGTGCGCACCTCTACTACGACACGTGCGCGCCTCTACATCGACCAGTATGTACGTACACGTTCGTGACCAGAATGACAACGCTACGTACGTTTCGACCAAGTGGGTCCCGACTGTCAGGCACTTCTTTGTGTGCGAAGATGTAGCTGGTGGGTCCCAGCAGTCAAGGGGAAATGTTTTTTTTTCGCGAAATACGGTGGCCCGTCTGGTGGGTCCCGCTGTCAGGTGGAGGAATAATTATGTTGCACGTAATAAGGAGGCACTTCCTTGTTGCGGCCGTGGACCCAGCTGTCAGCCTCTCCACGTATAGTCCACGTCCGATGGAAGCCGTTCCTTGACCACGTTGACCAAGCCGCGCCGAGAGCACCAGGGCGGTGGACGACGGCGAGGCCTAGGAAGGGGACGATGCGGAGCCGGGGAAGACGCGGCAGTGGATGCCCACGCGTAGAGGAGTATGAGGGTTCACTGGTTCACTGTGGTGTGAGGCTGCCGTCGCCGCAGAATAACAGGGGGTGTGGGTGAGTAGAGGGATGGCCTGGACAACGGTGGGAGTAGTAGGGGGCGGTGAGGCCTCCGCCGCATCGCAGCCGGCCACGGGAGGCAGGAGCATGAGGCACGACCGGCGCTGGTTTGGGCGGCTGGAGCAAGAAGACCAGAGGTTGAAGAAGCACTACGGCCGTTGGATGGACATCGTACGGTCACTGGAGCTAGAATCATGCATATTGACTAAGTTGACAAAGTCCTCCGTCCCCGTCAACTTAGTAGGCCCACAAGTCTGCCTGCCACTATACTGGGTCCCAGCTAACAGGGGGAGTATTCATTTTTTTGTGCGTAATAAGGAGGCACTTCCTTGTGTGCGAAGATATAGCTAGTGGGTCCAAGCTGTCAGCGGAGGTAATGTTTTTTTTCACGAAATACAGAGGCCCTTTCGGTGGGTCCCTGATGTCAGGTGGAGGAATCATTATTTTGCGCGTAATAAGGAGGCATTTCCTTGTGTGCGGCCGTGGACCCAGCTGTCAGCCTCTCCACGTAAAGTCCACTTCAGATGCATGTCGGTCGTTGACCACGTTGACCAGGCCGCGCCGAGAGCACCAGGGCGGTGGACGACGGCGAGGCCTAGGAAGGGAACGACACGGAGGCAGGGAAGACTCGGCAGTTGTTTCCCACGCGGAGGGGAGTACGACTGTACGAGGGTTTACTGGTTCGTCTGCCTTCGCCGGAGAATAACAGCAGGTGTGGGTGAGTAGAGGGATGGCTAGGCCAGTGATGGGAGTATGGTGGGGCCGTGAGGCCTGCGCGGTAGCAGAGCCGACCGCGGGGAGGAGGGAGCAGGCAGTCCCGCCGGCGCCTGTTTGAGCGGCTGGAGCAGGAGAGCAGAGATTGAAGAAGCACGACGGCCGTTGGATGGCCATCCAACAGTCACTGCTTGTGCGTCAACCTTTTTTTAGGAAAGCCTCAAATCCGTGGAAAACAGCATACGACCATTTGCTAATTCTTAAGGTTTTTTTGGAGCCCATATTCTTTTTGTTAGCATTACAGCCCATATTGTGGACACGGTTAAAAAATTATACAAAATTTTGCATATTTCGGTGCGGTCCGAATGTTTTTAATCCCGAAATTTCGACTCACATTCATACTGATTTTAAAAATAAATGAATATCAATATAAAATCCAACAAATTCTCCATGCATAAAAATTAATGTAATTTAAAATCTCGAAATGAAAAAATAGATATTTGAAACTAGTTCCGGTTTAATGTGTTTTAAAAATGTACATCCCATTTCTCCTTACTGATGGGCCATTTTCTCGGCCAGCCGAATGAAAGCTCTCCTCGTCTTGAAAGATTTGCAGCCCAACAGGCCTGACAAAGCGACTTACTTGGCAAATCACAAAAAAACTGGGTTGTGGCCATGGACCCAGCTGTCAGTCCATTTGTTTTTTAGTCCATTTGGTGGGCTGGGTGAAACAATGATGTAGCATCTATGCAGCCCATTTAAATCCCAGTTGCATTTTTCTCGAAAGTCGTGGACTTGCTGGGCTGGGTGAAAATATCATGTAGGGCTAGATGGAGAAATGTTATAAAAACATAAACACATGATTGCACGTCAGTAAAATCTTTGCAAGCTTATGTACGCAATCACTGGGAGTTAACTTGCCAAGTTATATATAAACAATTATTATTATTATTTTGTAAGAACTTTCAACTTACGAAATAAAATATCATTTTAATTCGATGAGTTAATAGTACATGGGGTAGTATTATTTTTTACGCTAGACGTGGGACAGTTGAGTTGGTTCTAGGGGAAAGTACTAGGAGAAAACTCAATTTACATCGAAAAAGAAAGTGGGAGAAAATTCAGAGACCTGCTGGGTCCACCTGAGGAGGGGAATATGTTGGGAGGAAGGAGATTCAAAGCACGGCAGCCGAGTGAACTAGTTTTTTTACGGACAAGTGAACTAGTTTACATACATAAGCAAATTGCCGCTAAAAACAACAATCAGGTTAATGGGTTCTTAAAAGAAATATTTCAGACAAAATAGATAATTAATTATGACACATAGGCTAATGCATGAAACACTCACATGATAAAGGTGCTTATAAACAGATAAAGTACAACATCTAGACCTTCCTGGCACGCTTGATCATGACGCTGCGGTTGTCAGTGTACTCGTCGGTTACGGAAGCAGACATGTCCTCATGTCCAAGATCTGCATGTACATGTCATAGCATGCGTATGCGCCCTTGGCCGCATAGGTTATGTAGGCTAGATTCAGAGGTACCTCCCAGATGTTCAGGTCGTCTTCTTTCATGTTGGCGTATCAGGGGTCGATGATGGTCTCAGCGAGGTCAACCACGGAGTCCTTCTCCTGCCCGTTGCTGATGATCTTGTATTGCTTCTGGATGTCGACAAGCTTGTTGCACCAGATGGCCGAATCATCGCATTCTTCCTTCTCTCCACCGTAGCGAAGGTGCAGTCGGCGCTGCCGATGAAACGGGCGAATGCTCTAGAACCTGGTGCAGCCATAGGACTGAGGCGAGGCAGAGCTTCACCGAGTCCGTATCGTTGGTGTACATCACATTCAACTTGGTGCAGCCATAGGACTGAACGACGAACTCAAAGGGGAACTCCTTGCTGAAGTCCATATCTAGCAGGCTCACCCCTCGGATCGCCATTGGAGTCTCTTTGAGTGAACGAGTGTGTAGGCGGCGGCAGCAGTTTGTTTTGCAGCTCTTGGGGAACTGGATTCAACAGTAAGCTGAGTGTGTACAGGCGGTAACAGTTACTACCCCTCCCTCGTCCGCTGCACGCCCGACAGAAGATGCACCCTCGGCCACACGTCGGTTCACGAGCGGGTCTGTATTGGTACTGTAATAACAGGAGTTAGTGGTCACTTTACTTAAATTTAATTAGCTTTAATAGAAATTTGTACTTAAAACAAGCAATGCATTCGCTCGTTCTATTAGTGCCATAGGATCAACATGCACAACAATTAGAATTATTATTCTCAGGACGCACACGATCATCACATTTGTCACACTTTCACAAAAGATAATACTACCGAGTTTGAACTGTTTGTTATGGTTGTTGTCCGCTGCATCATCATGCCGTGTTTTCTAGCTTGCAAGATTCAGAACCAACAAATAAGATCCAAATAATAAGTACAACAAAGATGCCTACACATCTCATTGATTCCCAGCTTGCAAGATTCAGAACCAACAAATAAGATCCAAATAATAAGTACAACAAAGATGCCTACACATCTCACTGATTCCCAACTTGCAAGATTCAGAACCAACCCATTAGAGCCTTTTGATAAAGTGAATATCAGGATTAAATCCATCTTGGCTAGCCATGTCATACAATCGAAGAACTTGGCGAATGCTCTTTACCGTCACAACATCTGTAGTTGAGTATTCCTGTTTGCACAGCATGTTTGCACAGCACAAACAAGGAGACAGGAGAGCATGATTTCGCTTTAATAGCGGCCTCCTTGAACTCAACCTCCAGCTCTACTTGGATGAGGTCTTCCTGGAGTTCCATGATTAAATTCATGCGCCTTTTTCTGCAGTTCACCTGAAATGAAGCAAAGATTGCATCATTCAGCTACCAAGAAGTACTTGCTGTTGTGAGCTGGCAGGTTCTTCTTTAGTAGTTGCAGTAAAATTGAGGAACATTAAGGTTGGCTGTCCGGCTCATGTAAGGTGCAACTATAATTTTCTTATCCTTTTGTGCAGTTCCACTAAAATAAAGTGCCATTGTGGTGACAGTGACGACTCCATCTTGCAAAGGCTAATAAAATGTTGCACGAGATTACCGGCAGAACTTGATGGAGATTTTGGAAACTCCAATCACCATTTTGTGCAGTTCCACCAAAAATGAGAGATGTTGCCCACGTGACATTTTAGTTGAACTTCACAAGACACTCATTCCAAAAAAAGTGTTTTGTGCAGTTCACCAAAAGGTCACAATAGCAACAAGGTGAAATGGATATCCCTATCTGCACAAAAAGATAGAAAGTAAACAGTTGCTGGCCAATAAGAATATATGAAACATATACAAAATGATAATAAGCATCTTAACTATGTTCATGGCAATCACGCAAGTACGGTAGAAATTTTAAAACGTCAGCAATGCTTCATGTTACCAGAAGCATTACGATCAACAATGAGATTCCTCAAATATGGGATTAGTTTAATGGTGGCATTGCTTGTTTACCCGACACAGTAAATCAACAGTAGCTAAAGAGTTGGTTTAAGGGCATGGGACCGCGGGGACACCAGGACACTCAGCAGCGTAAAGGAGCAACTTACTTATCATAGTGGGGAAAACAACAGGAGTGCCATTTGTAACACAGTTTAATTGCATCTTATCACTGGAGGCATTAGATTAACAATAACACTGGTTAGACATGTCCCTAAGGTAACAGTGTGATCGCTTCATTTTACATGCACCCTTACATTAACAACAACAAAAGGTTGGTATAAGGACATGCGACAGTGGATGCATCAGCACAATGTACCTACAAGGAGGCATAAAGTGGTGATGCCGAGTTTGTTCATGCTATGTGAGGGCAGCAAACCTAATCCTGGAGACCTTGTACTATTTGAGGGCAGCAAATCTAATCATGGAGACCCTTTACTATGTGAGGGCAAAAAATCTAATCCTGGAGACCTTTTACTATGTGAGGGCAGCAAATCTAATCCTGGAGACCTTTTACTATGTGAGGGCAGCAAATCTAATCCTGAGACCTTTTACTATGTGAGGGCAACAAATCTAATCCTGAGACCTTTTACTATGTGAGGGCAGCAAATCTAATCCTGGAGACCTTTTACTATGTGATGGCAGCAAATCTAATCCTGGACATACTCTATTGACTTGTCCACCAGCCGCCACTTTCTATCCTTTTTTCAACCAATAATAGATCTCTTCCTTATCCAGTTTGTACTTCATTTTCCCATTATTTCCCTTTTCAACCAAGAGACTGGTTGGGTATCCGGTCTCTACTACTTTCACCATATTATTTCCTCTTTGAATCAAGTCCTAGATTCATGCTACAACTTTCCCCCCTTTCTTCATTGTTTGAACAAAGCCCTAGATTCGAATGCATGAAGTAGCTTTACCTCTAATAATACTAAAAATTTAGGTGGCTTTGGAAGAGCTGATGGGAGTAGAAAAAGATGCACATGCAAACACGTGGGGAGCAGGGGCAGTAGAGCAAGGCCGCTTTCGAAGAACTTATACCTGAGGGTCACCGGGATGTCGGTGGCGGCATGTCGGATCTGCGAACAATACGACAGGGAGGAAGAAGGGTCGGAGGACCTACCGAGCCGCTGCTGTGTCTGAGAGAATGGCACGGGCAGAGGATCGGGCCCCTCCGGCAGCTGTGGGTTTCCTCCCTCGGCGGCGATGACCGTTTGAACGATGCCTGCGGTCGCCAGCACCGTCTGGAAATGCTGCGTGGTGCGGGGCCGCAGGCTGGCGCCTTGGATGATTTAGCACAGCCAACGGCCGCTCGCGTCCATCGCCTCCATAGGTGCTAGTGGCTTCTGGTCACTTGGTCTTGGATTGGAGTGAGCAGTTGCGCAGAGACTCGGGAATATATGGATTGGAGTGGTGGGGCTATACTAGCAAGTAGTTGTACGTACTAGTACAATAGTGGGCTCACATAGCAATTTTGTCTCATGCAAGAGCCTGGCTATATGTGTGCTCCAATGTTCGCAACTGCAACGTTCGGTTTGCACTTGGCTCTTCGCCTCTTCGAGAAGACGAACAATGATATTACTGAAGGAAATATGCCCTAGAGGCAATAATAAAGTTATTATTTATTTCCTTATATCATGATAAATGTTTATTATTCATGCTAGAATTGTATTAACCGGAAACATAATACATGTGTGAATACATAGACAAACAGAGTGTCACTAGTATGCCTCTACTTGACTAGCTCGTTAATCGAAGATGGTTATGTTTCCTAACCATGAACAAAAGAGTTGTTATTTGATTAACGGGATCACATCATTAGAAGAATGATGTGATTGACATGACCCATTCCATTAGCTTAGCACCCGATCGTTTAGTATGTTGCTATTGCTTTCTTCATGACTTATACATGTTGCTATGACTATGAGATTATGCAACTCCCGTTTGCCGGAGGAACACTGTGTGCTACCAAACGTCACAACGTAACTGGGTGATTATAAAGGTGCTCTACAGGTGTCTCCAAAGGTACATGTTGGGTTGGCGTATTTCGAGATTAGGATTTGTCACTCCGAATGTCGGAGAGGTATCTCTGGGCCTTCTCGGTATTGCACATCACATAAGCCTTGCAAGCATTACAACTAATGAGTTAGTTGCTAGATGATGTATTACGAACGAGTAAAGAGACTTGCCGGTAACGAGATTGAACTAGGTATTGAGATACCGACGATCGAATCTCGGGCAAGTAACATACCGATGACAAAGGGAACAACGTATGTTGTTATGCGGTCTGACCGATAAAGATCTTCGTAGAATATGTGGGAGCCAATATGAGCATCCAGGTTCCACTATTGGTTATTGACCGGAGACGTGTCTCGGTCATGTCTACATTGTTCTCGAACCCGTAGGGTCCGCACACTTAAGGTTTTGATGACAGTTATATTATGAGTTTATGCATTTTGATGTACTGAAGTTTGTTCGGAGTCCCGGATGTGATGATGGACATGACGAGGAGTCTCGAAATGGTCGAGACATAAAGATTGATATATTGGAAGCCTATATTTGGATATCGGAAGTGTTTCGGGTGAAATCGGGATTTTACCGGAGTACCGGGAGGTTACCTGAACCCCCGGGAGGTATATGGGCCTTAGTGGGCTTTAGTGGAAGAGAGGAGAGGTGGCCAGGGCTGGGCCGCGCGCCCCTTCCCCCCTAGTCCGAATAGGACAAGGAGAGGGGGGCGCCGCCCCCCTTCCTTCTCTCTCTCCTCTTTCCCCCTTCCCGAATCCTATTCCTACTAGGAAGGAGGGGGGGAATCCTATTCCCGGTGGGAGTAGGACTCCTCCTGGCGCGCCCTCCTCCTGGCCGGCCGCACCCCCCCTTGATCCTTTATATACGGAGGTAGGGGGCACCCCATAGTCACAAGTTGATCCACGTGATCATATTCTTAGCCGTGTGCGGTGCCCCCTTCCACCATAATCCTCGATAATATTGTAGCGGTGCTTAGGCGAAGCCCTGCGACAGTAGTACATCAAGATCGTCACCACGCCATCGTGCTGACGGAACTCTTCCCCGACACTTTGCTGGATCGGAGTCCGGGGTTCGTCATCGAGCTGAACGTGTGCTAGAACTCGGAGGTGTCGTAGTTTCGGTGCTTGATCGGTCGGGCCGTGAAGACGTACGACTACATCAACCGTGTTGTGCTAACACTTCCGCTGTCGGTCTACAAGGGTACGTAGATCACACTCTCCCCTCTGGTTGCTATGCATCACCATGATCTTGCGTGTGCGTAGGAATTTTTTTGAAATTACTACGTTCCCCAACAGTGGCATCCGAGCCTAGATTTTATGTGTTGATGTTATTTGCATGAGTAGAACACAAGTGAGTTGTGGGCGATATAAGTCATACTACTTACCAGCATGTCATACTTTGGTTCGGCGGTATTGTTGGACGAAGCGGCCCGGACCGACATTATGCGTATGCTTACGCGAGACCGGTTCTCCCGACGTGCTTTGCACAAAGGTGGCTAGCGGGTGACAGTTTCTCCAACTTTAGTTGAACCGAATGCGGCTACGCCCGGTCCTTGCGAAGGTTAAAACAGCACCAACTTGACAAACTATCGTTGTGGTTTTGATGCGTAGGTAAGATTGGTTCTTGCTTAAGCCCGTAGCAGCCACGTAAAACTTGCAACAACAAAGCAGAGGACGTCTAACTTGTTTTTGCAGGGCATGTTGTGATGTGATATGGTCAAGACATGATGCTAAATTTTATTGTATGAGATGATCATGTTTTGTAACCAAGTTATCGGCAACTGGCAGGAGCCATATGGTTGTCGCTTTATTGTATGCAATGCAATTGCGCTGTAATGCTTTACTTCATCACTAAGCAGTAGAGATAGTCGTGGAAGCATAAGATTGGCGAGATGACAACAATGCTACGATGGAGATCAAAGTGTCGCGCCGGTGACGATGGTGATCACGATGGTGCTTCGAAGATGGAGATCACAAGCACAAGATGATGATGGCCATATCATATCACTTATATTGATTGCATATGATGTTTATCTTTTATGCATCTTATCTTGCTTTGATTGACGATAGCATTATAAGATGATCTCTCACTAATTATCAAGAAGTGTTCCCTGAGTATGCACCGTTGTGAAAGTTCTTCGTGCTGAGACACCACGTGATGATCGGGTGTGATAGGCTCTACGTTCAAATACAACGGGTGCAAAACAGTTGCACACGCGGAATACTCAGGTTATACTTGACGAGCCAAGCATATACAGTTATGGCCTCGGAACACGGAGACCGAAAGGTCGAGCGTGAATCATATAGTAGATATGATCAACATAGTGATGTTCACCAATGAAACTACTGCATCTCACGTGATGATCGGACATGGTTTAGTTGATTTGGATCACGTGATCACTTAGAGGATTAGAGGGATGTCTATCTAAGTGGGAGTTCTTAAGTAATATGATTAAATTGAACTTAAATTTATCATGAACTTAGTCCTGGTAGTATTTTGCAAATTATGTTGTAGATCAATAGCTCGCGTTGTTGCTTCCCTGTGTTTATTTTGATATGTTCCTAGAGAAAATTGTGTTAAAAGATGTTAGTAGCAATGATGCGGATTGGATCCGTGATCTGAGGTTTATCCTCATTGCTGCACAGAAGAATCATGTCCTTGATGCACCGCTAGGTGACAGACCTATTGCAGGAGCAGATGCAGATGTTATGAACGTTTGGCTAGCTCAATATGATGACTACTTGATAGTTTAGTGCACCATGCTTAATGGCTTAGAATCGGGACTTCAAAGACGTTTTGAACGTCATGGACCATATGAGATGTTCCAGGAGTTGAAGTTAATATTTCAAGCAAATACCCGAGTTGAGAGATATGAAGTCTCCAACAAGTTCTATAGCTAAAAGATGGAGGAGAATCGCTCAACTAGTGAGCATGTGCTCAGATTGTCTGGGTACTACAATCACTTGAATCAAGTGGGAGTTAATCTTCCAGATAAGATAGTGATTGACAGAATTCTCTAGTCACCATCACCAAGTTAGTAGAACTTCGCGATGAACTATAATATGCAAGGGATAACGGAAACGATTCCCAAGCTCTTCGTAATGCTGAAATTGACGAAGGTAGAAATCGAGAAAAACATCAAGTGTTGATGGTAGACAAGACCACTAGTTTCAAGAAAAGGGCAGAGGGAAGAAGGGGAACTTCAAGAAGAACAACAAACAAGTTGCTGCTCAAGTGAAGAAGCCCAAGTCTGGTCCTAAGCCTGAGACTAAGTGCTTCTACTGCAAAGGGACTGGTCACTGGAAGCGGAACTGCCCCAAGTATTTGGCGGATAAGAAGGATGGCAAAGTGAACAAAGGTATATTTGATATACAGATTATTAATGTGTATTTTACTAGTGTTCGTAGCAACCCCTCGGTATTTGATACTGGTTCAGTTGCTAAGAGTAGTAACTCAAAACGGGAGTTGCAGAATGAACAGAAACTAGTTAAGGGTGAAGTGACGATGTGTGTTGGAAGTAGTTCCAAGATTGATATGATCATCATCGCACACTCCCTATACTTTCGGGATTAGTGTTGAACCTAAATAAGTGTTATTTGGTGTTTGCGTTGAGCATGAATACGATTTGATCATGTTTATTGCAATACGGTTATTCATTTAAGTAAGAGAATAAATTGTTGTTCTGTTTACATGAATAAAACCTTATATGGTTACACACCCAATGAAAATAGTTCGTTGGATCTCGATCGTAGTGATACACATAAACATAATATTGAAACCAAAAGATGCAAAGTTAATAATGATAGGGCAAACTTATTTGTGGCACTGCCGTTTAGGTCATATTGGTGTAAAGCACATGAAGAAACTCCATGCTGATGGGCTTTTGAAATCACTTGATTATGAATCAGTTGATGCTTGCGAACCATGCCTCATGGGCAAGATGACTAAGACTCCGTTCTTCAGAACAATGGAGCGAGCAACAGATTGGTTGGAAATCATACATACTGATGTATGTGGTCCGATGAATATTGAGGCTCGCGACAGGTATCATTATTTTTCTGTTCTTCACAGATAATTTGAGCAGATGTGAGTATATCTACTTGATGAAACATAAGTCTAAAACATTTGAAAAGTTCAAAGAATTTCAGAGTGATGTGGAAAATCATCGTAACAAGAAAATAAAGTTTCTACGATCTGATCATGGAGAAGAGTATTTGAATTACGAGTTTGCTCTTCAATCAAAACAATGTGAGATAGTTTCACTACTCACGCCACCTGGAACACCACACTGTAATGGTGTGTTCGAACGTCGTAATCATACTTTATTTGATATGGTGCGATCTATGATGTCTCTTATAGATTTGCCACTATTGTTTCGGGGTTATGCATTAGAGACAGCTACATTCACGTTAAATAGGGCACCATCTAAATCCGTTTGATATGACACCATATGAACCATGGTTTAGCAAGAAACCTAAGCTGTCATTTCTTAAAGTTTGAGGTTGCAATGCTTATGTGAAAAAGTTTCAACTTGATAAGCTCAAACCTAAATCAGAGAAGTGCGTCTTCATAGGATATCCAAAGGAAACTATTGGATACACCTTCTATCACAGATCCGAAGGCAAGACTTTTGTTGCTAAATTCGGAAACTTTCTAGAGAAGGAGTTTCTCTCGAAAGAAGTGAGTGGGAGGAAAGTAGAACTTGACGAGGTAACTGTACCTGCTCCCTTATTGGAAAGTAGTACATCACAGAAACCTGTTTCTGTGACACCTACACCAATTAGTGAGGAAGCTAATGATAATGATCATGAAACTTCAGAACAAGATACTACTGAACCTCGTAGATCAACCAGAGTAAGATCCGTGCCAGAGTGGTACGGTAATCCTGTTCTAGAAGTCATGCTACTAGATCATGATGAACCTATGAGCTATGAAGAAGCGATGGTGAGCCCAGATTCCGCAAAATGGCTTGAAGCCATGATATCTGAGATGGGATCCATGTATGAGAACAAAGTATGGACTTTGGTTGACTTGCCCAATGATCGGCAAGCAATTGAGAATAAATGGATCTTCAAGAAGAAGACTGACGCTGACGGTAATATTACTGTCTACAAAACTTGACTTGTCGCAAAAGGTTTTCGGCAAGTTCAAGGGATTGACTACGATGAGACCTTCTCACCCGTAGCGATGCTTAAGTCTGTCCGAATCATGTTAGCAATTGTCGCATTTTATGAAATCTGGCAAGTGGATAAACAAAACTGCATTCCTTAATGGATTTATTAAAGAAGAGTTGTATATGATGCAACAAGAAAGTTTTGTCAATCCTAAAGGTGCTAACAAAATATGCAAGCTCCAGCGATCCATCTATGGACTGGTGCAAGCATCTCGGAGTTGGAATATACGCTTTGATAAGTTGATCAAAGCATATAGTTTTATACAGACTTGCAGTGAAGCCTGTATTTACAAGAAAGTGAGTGGGAGCACTACAACATTTCTGATAAGTATATGTGAACAACATGTTGTTGATCGGAAATAATGTATAATTTTCTGGAAAGCATAAAGGAATATTTGAAAGGAGTTTTTCAAAGAAAGACCTCGGTAAAGCTGCTTACATATTGAGCATCAAGATCTATAGAGATAGATCAAGACGCTTGATAAGTTTTTTCAATGAGTACATACCTTGACAAGATTTTGAAGTAGTTCAAAATGGAACAGTCAAAGAAAGAGTTCTTGCCTGTGTTGCAAGGTATGAAATTGAGTAAGACTCAAAGCCCGACCACGGCAGAAGATAGAAAGAGAATGAAAGTCATTCCCTATGCCTCAGACATAGGTTCTATAAAGTATGCCATGCTGTGTACCGGATCTATTGTATACCCTACACTGTGTTAAGCAAGGGAGTACAATAGTGATCTAAGAGTATATTACTAGACAGCGGTCAAAATTATCCTTAGTGGCATAAGGAAATATTTCTCAATTATGGAGGTGACAAAAAGGTTCTTCGTAAAAGGTTACGTCGATGCAAGTTTTGACACAGATCTGGATGACTCTAAGTCTCGATCTAGATACATATTGAAAGTGGGAGCAATTAGCTAGAGTAGCTCCATGCAGAGCATTGTAGACATAGAATTTGCAAAATACTTACGGATCTGTATGTGACAGACCCGTTGACTAATATTATCTCACAAGCAAAACATGATCACACCTTAGTACTCTTTTGGGTGTTAATCACATAAATGATGTGAACTAGATTATTGACTCTAGAAAACCCTTTGGGTATAGGTCACATGACGATGTGAACTATGGGTGTTAATCACATGGTGATGTGAACTATTAGTGTTGAATCACATGGCGATATGAACTAGATTATTGACTCTAGTGCAAGTGGGAGACTGAAGGAAATATTCCCTAGAGGCAATAATAAAGTTATTATTTATTTCCTTATATCATGATAAATGTTTATTAATCATGCTAGAATTGTATTAACCGGAAACATAATACATGTGTGAATACATAGACAAACAGAGTGTCACTAGTATGCCTCTACTTGACTAGCTCGTTAATCGAAGATGGTTATGTTTCCTAACCATGAACAAAAGAGTTGTTATTTGATTAACGGGATCACATCATTAGAAGAATGATGTGATTGGCATGACCCATTCCATTAGCTTAGCACCCGATCATTTAGTATGTTGCTATTGCTTTCTTCATGACTCATACATGTTCCTAAGACTATGAGATTATGCAACTCCCGTTTGCCGGAGGAACACTTTGTGTGCTACCAAGCGTCACAACATAACTGGGTGATTATAAAGGTGCTCTACATGTGTCTCCAAAGGTACATGTTGGGTTGGCGTATTTCGAGATTAGGATTTGTCACTCCGAATGTCGGAGAGGTATCTCTGGGCCCTCTCGGTAATGCACATCACATAAGCCTTGCAAGCATTACAACTAATGAGTTAGTTGCTAGATGATGTATTACGAACGAGTAAAGAGACTTGCCAGTAACGAGATTGAACTAGGTATTGAGATACCGACGATCGAATCTCGGGCAAGTAACATACCGATGACAAAGGGAACAACGTATGTTGTTATGCGGTCTGACCGATAAAGATCTTCATAGAATATGTGGGAGCCAATATGAGCATACAGGTTCCGCTATTGGTTATTGACCGGAGACGTGTCTCGGTCATGTCTACATTGTTCTCGAACCCGTAGGGTCCGCACGCTTAAGGTTTTGATGACAGTTATATTATGAGTTTATGCATTTTGATGTACCGAAGTTTGTTCGGAGTCCCGGATGTGATCACGGACATGACGAGGAGTCTCCAAATGGTCGAGACATAAAGATTGATATATTGGAAGCCTATATTTGGATATCGTAAGTGTTCCGGGTGAAATCGGGATTTTACCGGAGTACCGGGAGGTTACCGGAACCCCCCGGGAGGTATATGGGCCTTAGTGGGCTTTAGTGGAAGAGAGGAGAGGTGGCCAGGGCTGGGCCGCGCGCCCCTTCGCCCCTAGTCCGAATAGGACAAGGAGAGGGGGGCGCCCCCCTTCCTTCTCTCTCTCCTCTTTCCCCCTTCCCGAATCCTATTCCAACTAGGAAAGGGGGGGGGGATCCTACTCCCGGTGGGAGTAGGACTCCTCCTGGCGCGCCCTCCTCCTGGCCGGCCACACCCCCCCTTGATCCTTTATATACGGAGGCAGGGGGCACCCCATAGACACAAGTTGATCCACGTGATCATATTCTTAGCCGTGTGCGGCGCCCCCTTCCACCATAATCCTCGATAATATTGTAGTGGTTCTTAGGCGAAGCCCTGCGACAGTAGTACATCAAGATCGTCACCACGCCGTTGTGCTGACGGAACTCTTCCCCGACACTTTGCTGGATCGGAGTCTGGGGATCGTCATCGAGCTGAACGTGTGCTAGAACTCGGAGGTGCTGTAGTTTCGGTGCTTGATCGGTCGGGCCGTGAAGACGTACGACTACATCAACCGCATTGTGCTAATGCTTCCGCTGTCGGTCTACAAGGGTACATAGATCACACTCTCCCCTCTCGTTGCTATGCATCACCATGATCTTGCGTGTGTGTAGGATTTTTTTTGAAATTACTACGTTCCCCAACAGTTACTACTACTGCTTCTACAGTGCCGAATCCACTGCTACATGTCCGTCCACCACGAGCGGGACGGATAGCTTGTTGTAGAAGTACTACAAGGCAAAAGCCTGTCCTTGTTTGCGAGCAACCGCACGCATGGGTGAGGGAGAAGGCGTGTAGTAAAATCAAGCTTCTCCTCGTTGTACGAGTTGACGCGACACATCATAGCACTGGCCCCACATGCTTGCCTCAAAACCTGGCTGAAAGACCCGCAGTGTACAATATATTTGCTACAACCTCTAACATTTACCCACCACAAATTAAAATATATGTGGCCGTATGCATCATTCTGATGCAGAGGCCGGGGAGTCCCCCCTTTTCGAAAAAAAACAAATTAAAATATATATTCCTGTCTTGATCAGATGAGAGTGCAAACTACAATCACCAGGGTGTCAGGTAGGTCTAGAAGACTATTGTTATTTAAACTTCAAGACGGCCACATAGCATGGAGCCGACCCCAACGATTTTAAGCTTACAGGCATGGTACACGCTATCCTAGACTACTCTACACATGAAACTACCACACGAGCGTTCGGGCTGCGCTTGGCTCTTCGCCTCTTCAGGAAGTCGAACAATGATGGTGTACTACTGCACTGGAGGAGTACTACAGTATGCTTCTGGCCATCTGACATCGATTGAACTGCTGCATGTCCACCGCGTGCGGGAGGGAGAGCGTGTAGCGAAAGCTTCTCCTAGTCTTGCCAGCCACCACACTCATGGGCGAGGGAGGGAGGCTTCTGCCTTTGCGTGTATGACAGGTGGGCCCGACAGGTGTGTGGCCAACCTGTCATACAGCCAAAGGCGGGTGTAGTCAAGTCCGCGAGGGAGAGGATAATCAAACTTCTGGTTGATGTACGAGTTGACGCGACACACAAAGCACTGCACTCGATATATTTCAATAATTTGCGTTTACCGATGCATTAATTACAATGCATGCATGCATGCCGTGACTCTCCTTTTGATACTTGCATGTGTTGATTTAATGCACCTTGAAGTAGTATAAAATATGTGACGATAAAGCTTTGTAATACCCCGGCCCAAGTCGAGAGATGGTTGTGCACGAGGAGGGCGAGATCATGCAGACCGAACAGGACCCGACGATGGAGCTCTCTAAGGTGGTCTTTGGTTCTCTAGTCCTAGGACTTTTTCTAGTCCCAACTAAAAAGTTCCTAGTCCCTAAAAAGTCCCTCCCTGTTTGTTTCCAGAGACTAAAAAGTCCCTAGTCCCTTCCTAGAGGTTATTAAATGACCATGTTGCCCCTAGTATATAGAAAATAACAATCAAACAACACCATGGGGTGGCGGGCCAATGGGTGCATGAAGGGGCATTGTTGGAAAAGTCCCAAAAAGTCCCAAAAAGACTCTCCTTGAGAGTCTTCTTCATTTAGTCCCAAATGCATCAGAGCGGGGGCGTCCCCACTACCGCACTACGTGGTCAAGCTGTGGGCGAACGGCCCGCCGGGGGAGCCCAAAGGCACGACTAACGCCGTCAAGGTGGAAATGGAGGTGGCAAGCAACAAGGATCTCGGCGACGTCGACGTGCAGGAGCTCACCTTCTTGACAGTTCCGCCCAAGCTCCTGGCCGGGGCTAACCTTGTGTCCCTCCACATTCAGATTGACAAGCTCACGTCCTAAATGTTTCTACATTGCCTTCTATTTATCTTAGTAATATGCTAATATAGGGATTACCTTGGTCTACTCTAGCTTAAGAAATGGTGGGTTTTGGTGGCGATGCAACAATTACTTCGACATCAGATCAGTAATTTCCAACAGTCGAACGGATATTTTGTGTCCGTTGGATATAAAGTTCCTTTGGGTAAGAAGTACTACTTGTCATCAAAATGGATAAAAGGATGTAGACGTATTTTAGTTCTAGATACCTTAATGGTGGAGTACTACAGTATGCTTCTGGCCATCTGACACCGATTGAACTGCTGCATGTCCACCGCGTGCGGGAGGGAGAGCGTGTAGCGAAGGCTTCTCCTAGTCTTGCCAGCCACCACACTCATGGGCGAGGGAGGGACACTCCCGCCTTTGCGTGTATGACAGGAGGGCCCTACAGGTGTGTGCCAACCTGTCATACAGCCAAAGGCATGTGCAGTTAAATCCGCGAGGGAGAGGATAATCAAACTTCTCGTTGATGTACGAGTTGACGCGACACATGAAAGCACATCACTCGATATATTTCAATAATTTGCGTGTGTGACTCCCAGATGCAGAGGCTGGGGGTCATCATCCTCCTTTTCGAGAAAAAATAGAGCGTGTGTGAAAGGACGAGTGCGTGCGTGCACCTCTTCTCTTCCTGTATAACGTACTACTAAACTCAGAGTACAAGTTTTTGTGGGTGGCACGATGGTGCGTGCGAGAAGTCCCGAGAGATAGGTTTAATGCATTAATTGAAATGCATGCATGCATAAAGTACATGCATTGGTCAATTTTCTCTTAATACTTGCATGCAATGATTTAATGCACCTTGGAATCTGAACATATGTTGGGGACAACCAAATTGAGCCTTATAAAATGGAAAAACTAAAATTTTGAGATAAGCCCTATAAAACCGGAAAGGAGGGAGTAGAAAAAGAAGTACTCCATCCGGGAATAGTGCCGCACTTCGAAACTAGAACCGTTAATAAATTTTGAGCTTGCATCTCGTCACATTCCAAATTACTCCACGCTATATTGAATTGCAAACCTGTTCACACCAATCACAACCTAAACGGTTTCCCACTTAGGAGCGTATTAGTACTCAGTTATAAATACTAGTATGCCAAGATGACTGCACATTCCTCCTCAACTCCTCATCCACAAAAACAAACAAATCATTCAGCATCCTTCCCTTGTGTCTGCCATGGCCAGCGTGAGTTCTGGGTCGAGAGATTGCCACCAGGGAGAGGCGAGCATGGAAGCGGAAACACGAGAGATGTCCCGCCTCGCTGCGAGAGCAGCTGACATGTCCCGCCGCGCGGAAGTAGCATCACAGAGGTCCCGCCGTGCCGCTGAAGCAGCACGAAGGTCCCGCCGCGCCGTCGATGCAGCAGACTGGTTCGGCCGCGCCGCGGAAGCAGTAGAGATGTCCCGCCGCGCTGCGGCGGCTTGGGAAAATTTCTTGCGGGCACGCGACGACTATTACAGGCGCATGCATGCGATCGTCCATAGCCAGACGGATCAGATCTCCCGCTCAGCGAGGTTGCAGGACGACATGGTAGCCTCGTTTGAACAAGCTACCAACGTCATCCGGCAACTAAGGGAGGGCAATGAGAGGCTCCGGGCCGAGCGTGACCTGCCGAGGGAGAAGATCATCCGAAGTGCAGACCTGTAGGAGGAGACTAGTGCCTTGTTGAAGAAACTTATGGACGAGAATGACATGCTCCGCAATGAGCGCCAAAGGCTGGTGGAGGAATCCGTGGATGTTCTCAAGCAGCGTCTTGAGGACACGAAAGAGCTCATTGCCGCTCGCTGCGGAGACTAGTTTCCTGGTTTCTTTTGATGTAATAATCGGTTTAGGATGTGGATTGTGTTGTCGGTTGTGAAATGTTGGGTTCTAGCGCGGATGTTTGGCCTTTGTTGGCCTCTTGGGATGTTGCGATTTCAATCTGGTAGCTTTTAGTCCGTCGTGTTAGGCTGGAGTTGTGCTGAACTTGTGAATTGTGGTGGTTTTTAGTAATGAAAATCGGAAGGGGCAAGCCCTTCTTTGATAAAAAAATTAATCGTCCTTATATATTCATCAGTCTTGCTATAAGTCACAGTAGATGCTATATAGGTGCGTCGGATCTTACATCAAGATCCGTGCTTTCAGATTTTCTTTTTTCTCTCTTAAATCTCAGTAGATGCTATATAGGGAGCATAAGAAGGACTTGCATATGGTGTTCATTGACTTGGAGAAGGCCTATGATAAGATACCGCGGAATGTCATGTGGTGGGCCTTGGAGAAACACAAAGTCCCAGCAAAGTACATTACCCTCATCAAGGACATGTACAATAATGTTGTGACAAGTGTTCGAACAAGTGATGTCGACACCGATGACTTCCCGATTAAGATAGGACTGCATCAGGGGTCAGCTTTGAGCCCTTATCTTTTTGCATTGGTGATGGATGAGGTCACAAGGGGTATACAAGGAGATATCCCATGGTGTATGCTCTTTGCGGATGATGTGGTGCTAGTTGACGATAGTCGGACGGGGGTAAATAGGAAGTTAGAGTTATGGAGACAAACCTTGGAATCGAAAGGGTTTAGGCTTAGTAGAACTAAAACCGAGTACATGATGTGCGGTTTCAGTACTACTAGCTGTGAGGAGGAGGAGGTTAGCCTTGATGGCCAGGTGGTACCTCGCAAGGACACCTTTCGGTATTTGGGGTCTATGTTGCAGGAGGATGGGGGTATTGATGAAGATGTGAACTATCGAATCAAAGCCGGATGGATGAAGTGGCGCCAAGCTTCTGGCATTCTCTGTGACAAGAGAGTGCCACAAAAGCTAAAAGGCAAGTTCTACAGGACGGCGGTTCGACCCGCAATGTTGTATGGCGCGGAGTGTTGGCCGACTAAAAGGCGACATGTTCAACAGTTAGGTGTGGCGGAGATGCGTATGTTGAGATGGATGTGTGGCCACACGAGGAAGGATCGAGTCCGGAATGATGATATACGAGATAGAGTTGGGGTAGCACCAATTGAGGAGAAGCTTGTCCAACATCGTTTGAGATGGTTTGGGCATATTCAGCGCAGGCCTCCAGAAGCTCCAGTGCATAGCGGACGGCTAAAGCGTGCGGAGAATGTCAAGAGAGGGCGGGTCGACCGATTTTGACATGGGAGGAGTCCGTTAAGAGAGACCTGAAGGATTGGAGTATCGACAAAGAGCTAGCTATGGACAGGGGTGCGTGGAAGCTTGCTATCCATGTGCCAGAGCCATGAGTTGGTTGGGAGATCTTATGGGTTTCACCTCTAGCCTACCCCAACTTGTTTGGGACTAAAGGCTTTGTTGTTATTGTTGTTGTTGTTCTCTTAAATCTCAGTCGAGTGAGACATAGCCACGCCATTAAACAGAGGCTCGGGCGCCATTAATGGAGACCTTGGGAGAGAGATGGACGGCAAATGGAGGTCAAAGGGCTCTCCTCCCGATAAGCACGCGCAGGGGTCTGATCGCACGCCTCTCGTACTCAAATAGCTACCCTGCACGTCGCCTCCTAGCTAATAAAAAAGGGGACGCGTGGCGTCACGTAAATGGTACTAGTAAGTAGAACACCCACGGTTTCAATAATACTTGTGTTTCTGATTGTAACGTGACAACACTTCTTCCAAAATGACTTTGTTGATTGTTAATGTGTGCGCCTTTGCGAATCGGACTGCAAATTTACCACGGCATGTTGGTGCCATGTCATGGCACCAAGCCAAGTTTCATTATTTTCATGCATGTTTTGGATTTACAAGAATTAAGAAACTAAGTTTCTCAATGTTTCCAACCCAGCCACGACGCCCACAATTTTGAATTTCATTCCCATTTCTTGCATGGAACCTAGAAATTTACCCGAGGACACACATGTGATTTTTCAACCAACTTTGGTGCACTGGAACATGTGCTTGTATTTCAAATTTGAATTGTGCACACAAAGGTGACACGTTCCCTTCCAGAACCACGAGCCTTCTTGAGAGAAGCTCCGATTTGCAAGAAGCTTATACCAAAATTTGTTCCTATTCGGCCAATTTTTTTACCACCGCATGGTACTACCATGACATGACACCATGCCAAGTTTCATGATTTTAAAACCAAGTTTCTCAATGTTATCGACCGAGCCACGATGCCCAGATGTTTGAATTTTATTCTCATTTTTTGCATGGGACCTACTCCCGCCTTCCATCTATATAGGGCCTAATGTGTTTTTCAAGACAACCTTTGACTATTGACAAGATTAATAGCACATGAGATGTATACTATGCAAATTATATTATTGGAAGCTCCTTTGACATACAAAATTGAAGGTATGCTTTGTGTAAGTTGCATGTCATATATTATTGCTCTAACGTTTGGTCAAAGTTAGCCTCGAAAAACGCATTAGGACCTATATGCATGAGAGGAGTCGACTTCGAGAGAACGTGTTTGTTCGAGAGACACCGAGGAAGACTACTACATATCGATGGTGCATGTAGGCGGGAATTAAACTAAGGGATGGTCTTATTGGTTTCGGGGATATAGGGGAAGAGTGAGAGGCGAGGGGGGGGTAGCTAGCTAGCAGGAGATTGTTAAGTGTGAGTGTGTGTTTTACCCACCTAGGCGGAAGTTATGTGCACAAAAGAGGAGAACAATTCGATGTGGCATTAGGATTGAGGGTAATTAACTACGTATGGAGACATAGAGACCTTGAACGTGCATGTGTGAGAGGTATACATGTATACGCGGGATGTGTGTGTGTGCGCGCGCGCATGATCGAGATAAAAGAAAGAAGACATAAGTCATAAGATCAACGACATGGGAGAGACGGATCGGTATGACAATATGCATGCATGTGAGAATGCATGGAAGAAGTCCCGACAATTGAGCATGTGTTTTTGTCTTTAAGAGATAGTGGCGTGGGCTGGAGCATGCATCTATGGCGAGCAGAGGGAGTGAGGCGCAATGATTGTGCAAAAGAGACAAACCTATAAATGCATATGTATGGAGAGACATATATAGTGTGGGCGATAGGAAGCAAGACTCCGTGCGAGAAAGAAATGTTGACGGAGAAACTACAGATAGATATAGACATGGAGATTCTAGCTAGAGGGACATCCGCTAGTTTGGGTGTTGGAGATGACCGTCGGGTGGTTCAAAGGGTGAAGTTATATATGTGTGTGAGAGGGCACTTGACTGCATGTAGAGAGAAACATATGTAGTGTGCGTGATAGGAATCAAGAGTGAGGGCGAGAAAGAAGGTTGATGGAGAAACAGATAAATAGAAATATAAAGATGCTAGCTAGTGTGCGTTAGAGATAGGAGTCGAGTGGATCAGAAGGCTGGGTTATGTGTGTGGGTGTGAGAGAGATAGAGAGAGGGTGCATGTGAGTCACATACAAACAAATATCAAAGAGAAATGAGATCCAGAGAGACGGAGTTTTGTGTCTGCGAGAGAGAAAGATATTTCACAACGAGAGTGATAGCTAGAGAGACATACGAGGGAACGCAAGATATCTCTAGGGAGAGAGGGTGTGTGTGAGCGACATACAAGAGAACAATGGAGAAATATGAGACCCTGGGAGACAGAGTTTGTGCTTGTGTGTGAGAAAGAGGTATTGATGAGGAAGAGTTGTAGGTTCTCATATCTAAGGAGTGAAAGACATCTCTGTATGAGGGGTGTGCGAGTGGCACACATGGGAAAAGTAGAGAGAAATGAGACCCCGGGAGACAAAGTTTTGTGTTTGTGTGAGAGAAAGAGATTCCACATGGAGAATCATAGTTAGAGACACATAGCAGGGAGCGAGATATACTTAGAGAGAGATAGAGAGATGAAGGTCGAGGGAGAGAGTACCGTCAGTGTGTTACGAAGATAAAATATCATTGTCGACATACAGGTAGCACGAGAGATACCTGAGAGAT
Source organism: Triticum dicoccoides (assembly GCF_002162155.2). NCBI lineage: Eukaryota > Viridiplantae > Streptophyta > Magnoliopsida > Poales > Poaceae > Triticum > Triticum dicoccoides. The sequence continues at coordinate 81,692,959 of NC_041388.1, forward strand.
GATGAATGCGTATAGGTCCAGAGAGATAGTCCTATATAAGCATGAGTGATAGCTATATGAGACGAATATCTGGATTAAAGGGGATTCAAATATTTAAACTAGAGATCACGACATCGATAATATCATAACGCAAATTGGTGTATCAAACATGCATATTCATTTGAATTTGGGCACACATGTAATGTTATATAGTTTATCCATATTGGTGATCCATAGATTCTTCAATTACAAAAAATGCATGGTTTATATGCAATTAATGTCTAAACGGGATTACACTATATGTTGCGTGTGTGAAACACATTATACATGTTTGAGAAGTAAAAAAAACCCGCATGAAACACACATTAATTGGAGACAGTTAGCGAGGAATGCATACATTGGATTTCAACATAAAGTGGTTTCAAATATTTGAAAATCCAAATTGATGGATACAACCTTATGAATCTGAGTTCATGCCATTTGTAAACCATATTTATGTATAAATGGTGTTGTGCTTTTGAAAGTATATATAAAAAAATGATGTATATATAATGTAATTCCAATTGAAAATGGATCCCGCCCGAAAAAAATAGAATACAAACGCGATTCGAATTGAGTTGGCACGGTAAACGTGCACTCTGGAAAATTTGAACGAAGCGGGGAAAGTCGCAGTAACCGCCCGGAACCAAAATCCGCGAGATGGAAATCACTGCTGCCTATCCCTGCCACGCAATGCCTATATGTTGGATTTCTATAGGTTTCGATAGGGGTAGGTTTGTAATTTCACCCAAACGTGACGTAACCTCCTCTCACCCGAATTCATACACGGTGGGCGCCAAAACACAGTGTGTCGTCGGCCGAAATCGACTCCCTCCCCGATTCATATTCATACACGGTGGGCGCCAAAAACAAACTCTCGTCGGCAAATATTTGATGTATGCGAGATTACCGTCCTATCCCCGACCGACTAGTGTTGCTGTGATGTAGTAGAAATTTGAAACGAGGGCTAAGTTTGTAAATTTCCTTGCATTTGAGACAAGCGCGCCCTGAATACATGGTTCCCCCTTCCTCTCTACCTCCCTTTTCCCCATTCGTACTCTGTGGGCGCCAAAACACCCTCTCCACCCCACCCTCCTCCGCCCGCCGCCGTCCGCCACCCCATCCACCGCCGTCCTCCTCCACCATGCCGGAGCTGATACCCCGACACCGCCGTCCATTACAAGAGATCAACCTCTCTCATCCATGGCTTCGGACTGGGATCCTTGCATCTCATCCTCTCGCTTCATCCCCGCCGTCGTCCACCTTGCCGGCGCCGCTCCTACGACTGTCTCGTCCACCGTGCCCCGTCGCCACCGTCTACCCTCCTAGATTTGCTTCCACGCCGCCGACAGCCATCGCTACCGCATCACCGTCAAATTCTCAGCAGATGCCTACACGGCGCCGCACCAGAGGCGGTACTCTTTCGTATCTGCTCAACTTATTTAATGCAGCAAGCAAATAGATTGCCACTGCTTTACTCTGATTTCTTGTCTTGGTTGCGAAGTTGCCTTTGTCCGGTTTGCACCTTCAGATCCGCCATGGCACACTCAACACCATACTCGCAATGCTTATGGTTTTCCCCTTTTATATCCCACACTAGTTAAATCACAGTAGACTAACTTTCAAAATTGGGTCAGTCGATTTTTCAGAGCTCGCCGGAGTTTGCCGGTGCGATCGAAGGGGCTTGGGTGGTTGTGGGGCCTCCCCGAACAAAGAAAACTTGACGCGGGTGTGGGTTGGGGTGGGGGTGGCGGAGGAACACAGGCGGTGGGGGCCGGCAGTCCGGCCGGCGGCCCGTGCGGTGTTCTGTATGGGAAGAATCAGAGACGAGGAAGAAGAAGGGTTTGGAGACGTAGGATCTTCATCCAACCGCCTGAAATGGTCGAGAGACAGCTAGGAGTTGCATTCTTAATGCGCTCTGGTTCATCATGTGTGGGCATTGCGCAACCAACATTTTATTATCCAAAATCAGCTTGCTCTTCTTTACCATGTTCCTCTTCCGTTCTTCTTTAATATGTACTCTCTCCGTTCCTAAATACAAGTCTTTGTATAGATTCCACCATGGACTACATATGGAGCAAAATGAGTGAATCTACACTCTAAAATGTACCTGGATACATATGTATGTGATCCATAGTGGAAATCTCTACCAAGACTTATATTTTGGAACGGAGGGAGTATGATAGTAGTACAGTATGTTCCTTGTACTGAAGATGAGCAGAGACATTTGCAGTGTAGAGGTCTATACGGTCAGTTGTGATGGAAACTTTGAGCCTCTTTGATTCGTAGGATCTTGTAAACATAGGAATAGGATTTGTAGTGGCCTGCCCACTTGAATCCTATAAGAATAGCAAGGAAATGCGGGGAGCTGTGTCGCCTTTGAGAGTTACATTGATATTAACAGTACCGCACCTTCACTTGAAGAGAGCTGGTATCCGAAGCCTTTCTAGCCGTACCGGCAATACTAGCACATATATTCCAGCAAGTTCCACTTTGCTGATTTTACTCTGATGCTTAAGGTTTTCCCGTTATATCTACACTATGATCTGTGTAGCTGCTTTGTGTCGCACTAGTAGTAGTCCACTCTTGAAGCTAAACACTGCAATGACTTACAAAATTGGCACCAAGGCATTGAGTGCCATTCTGGATGCAATGAAACTCATACACTCCCCACCTGTTGATTCTTGTTCAGAATATCATCCTAACGACTATTCTAACCTCGAGGAGTCAAAGGCAGATGGCCTGTCCTGTTCACCCATCAAGGTGCCTGTTCTAATTTGGCAATGTTTTATTGATTGCGGGTATCTTGCATATGTTGTCTTGAATTTCTTCTACTTTGTTGCACCGCCATCTGCTTAGTTTACTCATCATATATGTCGAGATGCCATGCCCATCCATTATCAATACATATTCCATCTGTCATCATACCATGTTTTTCCACTCAAATGCTGTTCGTGTGCATCAGACATCAAAAAGGAAGAGCGTGATTGCCGAACCTGAAGGAGAACCAGCAAAGTCCTTGAAAAACATGGTGGTGCTGGAGAAATCAGACAACACCGCACTTATATTGGTTGTACAACCAGTGACACAAAACGTACGACCGACTCCAGTAGACTGTACCCATACTTCACTGGCCACACCACTAGCCCCACCACACAGGACCTGCACTCCAGCAAAAGGTATACCGATTTCATTTGCCATAGCACTAGCTGTACCATAGAAAAATCCCACTCCTGCAAAAAGTACAGCAAGTCCACTAGCCGAAGACCTATCCCAACTGCAGAAACGGCCAATTCCTACAGATTGGAACCCCATTCCGTTTATTCCCAGTTTAAAAGACAATGCTTTCAATGTTGTTAGGGACTACGTGCATATATTCCCATCATGGGAAGATTATTGTGAAGACAAACACCATTTTCACATCTTCCTGTCCAACTTACGTGTAAGTGCTATTATTCATGGTTATTATTTTCCTGTTTTCTGCTGATTGAACACATGAATGATTTACATTACATTGTTGTAACTAGGCGAGGGTCAATCTGGATAGTCATGACGAGCAAAGCTTGCTTGTGCTTTTCAAGGAAGCATTGCAGCAGTATCGGTGTTACCTGAGGAAATCACACTTTGATGGCAAGTCTATAAACGAATTCCTGGTGAAGTCTCCTATGCTAAATTTGGAAGACATTGAATGGAAAAACCTTGTTATGCACTGGTCTCATTCCCAGGATGAGGTACTATCTATGAAATCACATGACAATTTGAACTTCTACTTTTCCGCATGTGCCTTACGGATCTTTTTTGCAGGAAATCTGCTCGAAGAAGAATTCCGGTTTGACAAGAACGACAAGATATCTCAAATATGCTGTCCGCTGCTTTGCTCTTGTTAGTACATGTTGTCCTGTATCATTGTACTTGCATACATACCTGGTTCATTATGTGACTGCAGTATGCATGATAGCTTTCTTATCAATTGTTCTGTCACACCCTAGCTAGTTCAAGCATTAGAGTGTGCATCATGTTTAAATTTCTCTTAAATTTGAAATGGGGAAAGCAGAAACCCCCAACACCCCCTGGAAACAACTAGGGTTTACTAAAATTATTTTCAATGAACCTGAAATGCCCTTCTAAAAAGTTCACCCTCCTTGTCTTGAGTTAAAACCTCTGGCAAAATTGGTGCACAATTTTCTAGGTCAACAGAAGGTCATTGAATTAAATCATAAGTATTTGAATTTGGGAATTTAAATGCTATAAAATAATTTAAATGCTCAAATAATCCTGGAGATAAATGTTTGCTGTTGGAAATAATCTAAACAGAGCCCACAATTATTTTCAGGATTTTTGGAAACGGTTTAGTATTTTATTTAAATCCAGTTGCAGTTAATTAGAAAAACAGAAACAAATAAAGAGAGAGAGAGAGAGAGAGGGAAGCCCACCCGGGCCTTACCTGTGCTGGCCCAGCCACCTGGCTCGGCCCAGCCAACTGGCTCTGCCAGTCGTCGTCCTCCTCATGCCAGAAGGACGCGGAGTGCGTGGCCGGCGCCCGCGGCCACACGCCGGCCACCTCCTGCTTCCGCCGACGCCTGGAGATGCCTAGGGGTGACACGCGACCCCCACGTCCCCTCTCATCCTCGCTCACTCTCCCCTCGTCTCCCTCACCCTCTCCCGCACCATGGCCGACGAGCTTGTCGCCGTCTCACCGCCGTAGTCGCGCTCTCCGTCACCCCCTCGCCTCTCTGACCTGTCCAAAAGCTCCGCCGCGACGCCCTCGCCCTCCCCACCGAGCCACGCATTGCCGGAGGCCCTGCATCGCCGCCATCGGATCGTCTTCAACCTCGGTACCCGCCGGACACCATCCATCAATTCGCCTCGCTCCGGTCGCCCCGAGCCCACTGAGCTGCTCATCGACCTCCCTGTGAGCTCCGCCGCCTTTCCCCTCTTCTTTCCCACGCGTTTGCACCCTCTAGGCCATAGTTCCACCATGGCCGAAGCTCGTCTCCGCTCGAGCTCGTCGCCAGCGTCGCTCCGGCGACCATTTCGTCCTCCCGTGCTATGCAACATTCTTGCCGCATCGTGTAGTGCCTCGCTAGCGCTTCAGTTTCCGTGTTTGCACGCCGCAGCCCACTCCCCGCACATGGCCGAACTCCGGCCGCCGCCTTGGAGCCCGCCGTCGTCATCTCCAGCCACCGTAGGCCCGGCCTGCACCACCACTAGATGCGCGACTGCAAGAGCTCTCCAACGAGCCCAAGAACGGCCTCGCCCGTGCCCTGTGGGCGTTTTCTGAGCTGCGCCACCGTCTCGGGCCTCGCCGGCGCCGAGTCGCCGGCGAGTTTGACCCAGTTTGACTCCTGGGTGGGCCCAGGTAGACCCCCCTGAGTCTATGACAGGTGGGGCCGGTCTGCTAACTAATTTAGGATTAGTTTTAATAAATTTTAATTAAATCAGTCACTGACATGTGGGCCCAGGCCCCACTGACAGCTAATTAGTGTTAATCTAATCCTATTAATTAGCTGAGAGGCTGACAGAAGGGGCCCACCAGTCAGGTTTGACCTGGGCTGGCGCCTTTGACCTGCTGAGGTCAGCATGTCGCAATGCTGATGCAGTAATGCATTTTTTGGATTTATTTTTATTCAGGAATTTCCAGAAAATAGTTAAAACTTCTAAAAATCATAGAAAATCAACCATAGCTCCAAATGCAAAGATTTATATATGAAAAATGATCAGAAAAATTCAATCTATCCATCTGTAATGGTTTCATGCATGACAAAACAAGTTTACCTTGCTGTTTAAGCAGAATAAGGAAATGCACTATTAAGGCCATGTTTAATGAGCTAATATTTGAATCTTTGATTCAAATGAGTTCATTCCTTTCTGTTATAGCTTGCATTAGGCCAAGACACATTCATATTGCCATGTCATAGCATGCATCATATTGTTGCATATCGTCATGTGTTGATTGTGTTCCGATGTGTTCTTCGTGGTAGGTTCTGCCTCCGAGGATATTCACGAGTATCCAACTGAAGGGCAGTATCCCACTACCACTCCATCAGGCAAGCAACCATTGATCATTCCGATACAAACCCATGTTCTCGCTTCTGCTCTTGTTTACTGCATTAAGACAACGCGATTCAAACTGCTGTGTGCTACGGTAGTTGAACCCTTATCCTCTGCATGACCTGTCATTGCCACACTAACTAGATGAAACCCACTAGCATGTGTAGGAGTTGATTGAGCCATGTATGTGATTCCTACCTTGCTATGCCTGCTATGCTTAGAGTTGTGTCAGGTCTGGTTCATCTGGGTGATGGGCCAGAGTGAAATGCTTATGCCGGTAATGTGAGGGATGTGTTGAACATGTTTTGGTAAAGGTATCGATGAGAGGCCATGTAGGAGTACATGGTGGGTTGTTTCATTGAGGTCGTCCCTAAGAACTGAGATCTGTATGTGTGATTTAAGATTCAGCTACTACCATGCATTGGGATCCTTAATTGACCCTCTCGGCTTCTTAACCACCCTAGTACTCTGTCCAGGAGTTGCAAATAGTTTCTGGTGTTTGTAGGTTATGTGTTGGCAGCCGTGCGTAGCGCTGACCGTAGGGGTGGGCTATGTTGCGGTAGATACACCGTGGCACGGTGTATCGAGTCACCCGTTTGGTGTCTCGGGATCCCTATTCACATCGTTCGGGGCCGTATGTGGAAACCTCGGCCGGACTCCCTGCGGATGGAACCTGGATAGGCGATAAACCTGGACTAGAGACTTAAGTGTTTAGGTAGGCCGTGGCTGACACCCTCACTGGGCTTCCGCTTGAAGGTTGCCGAGTACATGTCGTGTAAACGGCGGTAAGTGGTGAAAGCGTGTATCAAGAAGTACAGCCCTGCAGGGTATAAAACTATTCGAATAGCCGCGTCCGCGGTAAAGGACTACTTGGTTGCCTATAAAGTTCATAGACAAGTTAATGGGTACTAATAAAAGACTCAATATAAGTGTGAGTACCGAGGATGGCCCTATCGTAGGATGACGAGGGAGGATCCCCGGTGGAGTATTGTGTTGGTGAGTAGTGGACTCGTGTGCGAAAACTATTTTACTGCTGAAGTTCCGTAGGATAGCTTAGCCAAGAGTCAAAGCTGGCTTGCTGCATTAACCCCACCACCTTCTTGAGAATAAGCATGTATAGTAGGTCCTGATGTTAGACTTGCTGAGTACCTTTGTACTCATGTTTGCTTAATTACTATTTTCAGACGACAACACCGCCCCTCCGATGGGTTCTACGTAGACCTTGACATCGACGAGTGACTAGCCACCCAGGTGGTGATCTTGGCCATGGAGGGCCCTATGTAGATAGACAGGCTTCGAGAAGCCTTCTTTCTTTCTAGAGTCTGTACTCAGACTAGTTGCTTCCGCATGTGCTTGTATGTTTGTATGACTTGAGTGTCGGGTCAGGTGACCCCTATCTGTATGAACATGTTATGTATGGCTCCCTGGAGCCTTTAAATAAAGTACTTGAGTTGTAGAGTTTTGTTGTGATGCCATGTTGTATGTACTCATATCGGGCATATTGTGTGTATGATTGAAATGTTTGGTATGAGTGGGATCCGACAATCTAGTTGTTTATCCTTGGCAGCCTTTCTTATGGGGAAATGTAGTCTAGTGTTCCTCGAGCCATAGTAGTCCGCTACAGCCCGGTTCACCAGAGTCCTGCTAGCCTAGCACTACTGTTCAGGACACTTGACTGGCCGGCATGTGTTTCACTTCGTTCCTATGTCTGTCCCTTCGGGGAAATGTCACGATGTGACTTCCGGAGTCCTGCCTAGCCTGCTACATCCCGGGTTCCCCGGAGTCCTGTTAGCCCAGTGCTACAGCCCGGAATCAATCACTGATGACCGACATGCTCGATGTGATTCATGTATGCCTGTCTCCATAGGTCTGTGCCGCTTTGGGTTCATGACTAGCCATGTCGGCCCGGGTTCTCTGTCATATGGATGCTAGCGACACTATCATATACGTGAGCCAAAAGGCACAAACGGTCCCGGGCCATGGTAAGGCGACACCCGTGGGATACCGTGCGTGAGGCCGCAAAGTGATATGAGGTGTTACCGGCTAGATCGATGTGACTTGGAATCGGGGTCCTGGCATGTTCGCTCCAAATTATCTGATCTGTATGAATGGTTACATTAGTGTAGAATATATCCAATGCCAATGTTTTTTTAGCTCTGCATTGTTCTTGTAAGTACATGATGTCCTTTATCAGTGTACTTATAATGACAAGTAGTTGTTCATGTACCATCACTCTGCAGCTTATTTTCCTTTACCCTCCATTTTCTACACATCAGATCTATATTTACTCTTACCATAAGTTGGTACTGAAGAAGTTTAGCTGCGCATTGCACTTGGTTATGTAGCATCACTCTTCATCTTATCTTAAATATTCTCCATTTTTTTGTATATTATATCATCTATATTTACTCTTAACAAAATGTAGAATAAAGGCAATGCTTTTGAAGAAGATTTTGTGGTAAACTTCTTGAATTGCCCCCCCATCAGCATGGACAAGGCCTTTATAGAGCCTGTCTTCACCAATAATGTAAGTTTGTCCATCTCAAGCCTTCAAACTTTGTTGTATATATTTGGTTAGGCATGACTGCAACAGCTGTTTATTTTTGGTGTTTGCATCGAATTGCTTGTTTAAAGGTTATTATATGTAGTTCATAAACAAAAGTTCGTCCTTTCTCAATTCAAATTTTCAGTTGTACAACCAAGTTCCTTCTTCATACCATGTAAATTAAACTATACAGAGGAAGTGATCTTCTTTTGCACTGCATGTATGCTTCTGTTCTTCATCTATAATCCAGTGGTGTGGTGAACCTACCCACTACAGCACAATGTCTTATTCTGCAATGTCTTAACTATGAAAAATTTCATATCATTCTACTATTATTTAAACCGTCTCTTTATTTTCCAATCCGAAATGGTATAAATTGACAGCACACTAACCATTGATACTTATGAGTTCTTGATCTGTAATCCAGTGGTGTCGTGAAGCTGCCAACTCCTTCACAATGTCATTTCCTGCCATGTCTTGACCTGAACAATACCATATTGTGTTAATGCAAATTTAAACTATGTCACTTTATTCGTCAGTAAGAAATGTGATGAATTGTCAGCACTGATACTTTTATGTGCAAAACCTGTCATATGTCTGCTTGTTTATCTTTCAGAGTGAGGAAGATATAAGTGTTGAACAAGCGCAATCTCATCATCTTGCTCAGCTGCTTGCGCTGCAGCTCCCCAGCAGGGCTAACCTTTCTTGAACCCTATTGAAGTGCTGTCGGTTTTGTATATTATTTTTTCGGCGTGTTTATTTGCACCGATGGCGATCTTTGATGCCCAGTGTATGTAATCTACTGTCTGCTTGTGCTTTATTATCATAGTGGCGAACTTTGATGCCCAGTGGATGTAATATGCCATAATTTCTTTATTGTATAGTATAGGTTTTTTGTTATTCACGATGCTGCAGTTATTTTACTGTATATATATCCTGTCTTCGCAGTAAACCGGCCAAACCGTAAAATTACGGTACATAATCGGGCCGTCATGCAATCATGGTGTAGGTTGGGCCTGAAACGTGCCGATCAGCTCACAGGCCGGCAGCAGCCCGAAATGAACCCCAGCCCATGATTGTGCGAATCAAATCACGGGCTTTTAATAGGCCGAAAAATTGTCTCGGTCCTTGTTTGGCCCATCAGATATTGGCTACGAGCAGGCCGGATGCAAACTGGGTCGTAGTTAGGCCCAACTATATGACGGGCTTTTAACAGGCTGAAATTAATATAGGGCCGAAATGTTAAACGGGCCCTTAACAGGCCAAAACTAATATCAGGCCAAATTACTAAGTGGGCCTTTAGCAAGTGGGCCCAAAAGCATAGTGTCCAGTTGACGGGCCGAATCTGATATGGGCCATAATTAGGCCCAAAACCTCTTAAAGGGCCGGACCTGATCTGGGCCGCAATTTGGCCCAGAACATGGTAGGCTTTTAACGGGCCGAATCTAATATGGGCCACTATTAGGCCCGGAGAGTGGCAGGCCATTAATAGACCGTATCAAATATGGGCCGGCATTTGGCCCAAAACATGGTAGCGAGTTAACGGGTCGGCCTACTAGGGTCCTCAAAATCTTGTGGGCCTACAGCTGGGCTGGCCCATTAATGTCGGCGAAATCTCGTGGGCCTTTAGCTGGGCCAGCCCATTATGATTTGCAAGAATTTTTTGGGCCTTTACCTGGGCCGGCCTATTATGGCACACAAAAATCTTGTGGGCATGTACCTGGGCCAGCCCATTATGGCCCGCGAAATCTTGTGGGCCTTTAGCTGGGCCAGCCCATTATGGTCCACAAAATCTCGTGGGCCTTTAGCTGGGTCGGCCCACTATGGTTCGCAAAATCTTGTGGGCCTTTAGTTGGGCCGGCCCATTTAAACTTGTTGGGCTGTGCCACGTGTCAACGTATCATCGGCGCCATCTGTTCAGTGAGTGGATGACATCTGTCTCGACGATGAGCCGACACGTGTTTCCTCTAGCCAATGATGATTTTACACGTGGAAAATCCCCATTGGTCGGGGCTGTTAATGGGTTATCGGATCCAAAACCCGACCCGATAGCTTAACAGCGTTCCGTTACGGTGGATGCCACGTGTCGGTCACCCTTGATGAAAGCACTTCTGTGACGCACGATTTATCGTCATGGAAGTGGACACTTCCGTGATGATAATTTTGGTAATGTCATGGAACACTTCTACGACATCACATGTATGACTATCTTGATTCTGTCATAAATTTATCATGGATGTACATGCATGACAAAAAAGTGACCTACTGTGACAAACACGTATCATCACGGAAGTGTATTTTTTTTGTAGTGCAAGTCGTTCCCCAACAAGAGCAACTTCACCAAGAAGGCTCCTCCCAAGGCATTGGTGGTACAAGAAGAGTACAATGAGGATGATGACGATGATGAAGATGATGAGTCGGTTGCCATGGCCTTCGTTGCCATTGCAATGACTCCATGGGTGTCTCTCTTCGACTCACCCAATGAGAGCATCACCGCCAAGTGCCTCATGGCTAAAGCCACCAACAAGGTAACCCCCAACATCAAAACTACCATCATTAATCATCCTTATTCGATGGATAGCACTGATGAACATGAGGGAGCTAATGTGGAGGCGAATGAGTTTGAGGCCTTTATGGGCAAACTTAAGGGTAAATCCAAGAAGCACTTTGTTTCTCTCTTGGAACAACTTGGTGAAGCCAATGACATGATCGAGGCTCATGAAGATACCATCACTAAGATGGAAGGGCATAGTCGTGACTATGCCGATGAGATTTCGGATCTTTCCAATGCTCTTGAGGAAGAGCGTGGTCTTCGTTTGGCTCTTGAGGAGTCACACAACGTTGATCATGCTAAGTTAAAGAAATATTATGATCATGTTCTCATTGTTTCTCATGTGCTAAACTCCGAGAAGGCCGAACTTGAGGTTGATCTTGCTAGACTCAAAGAGGAGTTTGATCTACTTGACAAGGCTCACAAGGTCTTGAAGGGTGCTCATGCTAGCCTCAAAGAGTCTCATGATCAACTTCAAGTAAAGCTAACCAAGGACAAAAGCCACTTTTCCTCGTATGATGCTAATTGATAATGCAAATGCTACTAACCCGGTGTTGTGAGCATGTGCATCTTTTTGAGGAGAACGCTAAGATAAAGGTGCAACTTGACAGGTCTTGCGACTTGCATACAAGGTAAGAAGAACCTCAACGACCTCTTGATCAACCAAAAGGGAGTTGTGGCCAAGGAAGGGATTGGGTACGTGCCCGAGTCCAAGAACAAGAAGAAGAATGACAAGACCAAACGACCTCCTCCTCTCATGCAAACCTTTGTGAAGGAGGGAGAGAGTGCTTCCAAGGAGAAGAAGAACAATGCGAAGGGTGGCGGTGTCAAAAAGGGCAATGCCACTTTTTGAGGTACAGCCAAGTGCAATGCGCAACTAAACTTCTTCAGTACCAACCTTATGGTAAGAGTAAATATAGATCTGATGTGTAGAAAATGGAGGCAAAGGAAAATAAGCTGCAGAGTGACATTACATGAGCAACTACTTGTCATTATAAGTACACTGATAAAGGACATCATGTACTTACAAGAACAATGCAGAGCTAAAAAAACATTGGCATTGGATATATTCTACACTAATGTAACCATTCATACAGATCAGATAATTTGGAGCGAACAATTGATAAGAAAGCTATCATGCATACTGCTATCACATAATGAACCAGGTATGTATGCAAGTACAGTGATACAGGACAACAGGTACTAACAAGAGTAAAGAAGCGGACATCATATTTGAGATATCATGTCGTTCTTGTCAAACCGGAATTCTTCTTCGAGCAGATTTCCTGCAAAAAAGACCCGTAAGGCACATGCGGAAAAGTAGAAGTTCAAATTGTCATGTGATTTCATAGACAGTACCTCATCCTGAAAACAAGACCAGTGCAAAACAAGGTTTTTCCATTCAATGTCTTCTAAATTTAGCATAGGAGACTTCACCAGGAATTCGTTTATAGACTTGCCATCAAAGTGTGATTTCCTCAGGTAACACTGATACTGCTGCAATGCTTCCTTGAAAAGCACAAGCAAGCTTTGCTCGACTATCCAGATTGACCCTCGCCTAGTTACAACAATGTAATGTAAATCATTCATGTGTTCAATCAGCAAAAAATAGGAAAATAATAACCATGAATAATAGCACTTACACGTAAGTTGGACAGGAAGATGTGAAAATGGTGTTTGTCTTCACAATAATCTTCCCATGATGGGAATATATGCACGTAGTCCCTAACAACATTGAAAGCATTGTCTTTTAAACTGGGAATAAATGGAATGGGGTTCCAATCTGCAGGAATTGGTCGTCTCTGCAGTTGGGATAGGTCTTCGGCTAGTGGACTTGCTGTACTTTTTGCAGGAGTGGGATTTTTCTATGGTACAGCTAGTGTTATGGCAAATGAAATCGGTATACCTTTTGCTGGAGTGCAGGTCCTGTGTGGTGGGGCTAGTGGTGTGGCCAGTGAAGTATGGGTACAGTTTGCTGGAGTCGGTCGTACGTTTTGTGTCACTGGTTGTACAGCCAATATAAGTGGGGTGCTGTCTGATTTCTTCGGCACCACCACGTTTTTCAAGGACTTTGCTGGTGCTCCTTCAGGTTCGGCAATCACGCTCTTCCTTTTTGATGTCTGATGCACACGAACAGCATTTGAGTGGAAAAACATGGTATGATGACAGATGGAATATGTATTTATAATGGATGGGCATGGCATCTCGACATATATGATGAGTAAACTAAGCAGATGGCGGTGCAACAAAGTAGAAGAAATGCAAGACAACATATGCAAGATACCCGCAATCAATAAAACATTGCCAAATTAGAACAGGCACCTTGATGGGTGAACATGACAGGCCATCTTCCTTTGACTCCTCGAGGTTAGAATAGTCATTAGGATGATATTCTGAACAAGAATCAACAGGTGGGGAGCGTATGAGTTTCATTGCATCCAGAATGGCACTCAATGCCTTGGTGCCAATTTTGTAAGTCATTGAAGTGTTTAGCTTCAAGAGTGGACTACTACTAGTGCGACACAAAGCAGCTACACAGATCATAGTGTAGATATAACGGGAAAACCTTAAGCATCAGAGTAAAATCAGCAAAGTGGAACTTGCTGGAATATATGTGCTAGTATTGCCGGTACGGCTAGAAAGGCTTCGGATACCAGCTCTCTTCAAGTGAAGGTGCGGTACTATTAATATCAATGTAACTCTCAAAGGCGACACAGCTCCCCGCATTTCCTTGCTATTCTTATAGGATTCAAGTGGGCAGGCCACTACAAATCCTATTCCTATGTTTAGAAGATCCTACGAATCAAAGAGGCTCAAAGTGTCCATCATAACCGACCGTATAGACCTCTACACTGCAAATGTCTCTGCTCATCTTTAGTACAAGGAACATACTGTACTACTATCATACTCCCTCCGTTCCAAAATATAAGTCTTGGTAGAGATTTCCACTATGGATCACATACATATGTATCCAGGTACATTTTAGAGTGTAGATTCACTCATTTTGCTCCATATGTAGTCCATGGTGGAATCTATACAAAGACTTGTATTTAGGAACGGAGAGAGTACATATTAAAGAAGAACGGAAGAGGAACATGGTAAAGAAGAGAAAGCCGATTTTGGACAATAAAATGTTGGTTGCGCAGTGCCCACACATGATCAACCAGAGCGCATTAAGAATGCAACTCCTAGCTGTCTCTCGACCATTTCAGGCGGTTGGATGAAGATCCTACGTCTCCTAACCCTTCTTCTTCCTCGTCTCTTATTCTTCCCATACAGAACACCGCACGGGCCGCTGGCCGGACCACCGGCCCCCACCGCATGTGTTCCTCCGCCACCCCACCCCAACCCCCACCCATGCTGAGTTTTCTTCGTTCGGCGAGGCCCCACAACCACCCGAGCCCCTTCGATCGCACCGGCGAACTCCGGCGAGCTCTGAAAAATCGACTGACCCAATTTTGAAATTTAGTCTACTGTGATTTAACTAGTGTGGAATATAAAAGGGGAAAACCATAAGCATTGCGAGTATGGTGTTGAGAGTGCCATGGCGGATCTGAAGGTGCAAACCGGACAAAGGCAACTTCGCAACCAAGACAAGAAATCAGAGTAAAGCAGTAGCGATCTATTTTCTTGCTGCGATAAATAAGTTGAGCAGATACGAGAGAGTACCGCCTCTGGTGCGGCGCCGTGTAGGCATCTGCTAAGAATTTGATGGTGCTGCGGTAGCGATGGCTGTCGGCGGCGTGGAAGCAGATCTAGGAGGGTAGACGGTGGCGCCGGCGCGCGGTGGACGAGACGGTCGTAGGAGCGGCGCCGGCAAGGTGGACGACGGCGGGGATGAAGCGAGAGGACGGGATGCAAGGATCCGGTCCGAAGCCGTGGATGAGAGAGGTCGATCTCTTGTAGTGGACGGGGGGAACCATCTATTCAGGGCGCGCTTGTCTCAAATGCGAGGAAATTTACAAACTTAGCCCCCGTTTGAAATTTCTACTACATCACAACAACACTAGTCGGTCGGGGATAGGACGGTAATCTCTCATACACCGGATATTTGCCGACGAGAGTTTGTTTTTGGCGCCCATCGTGTATGAATATGAATCGGGGAGGGAGTCGATTTCGGCCGAGGACACACTGTGTTTTGGCGCCCACCGTGTATGAATCCGGGTGAGAGGCGGTTATGTCACGTTTGGGTGAAAATACAAACCTACCCCTATCGAAACCTATAGAAATCCAGCATATAGGCTTTGCGTGGCAGGGATAGGCAACAGCTATTTCCATCTCGCAGATTTTGGTTCCGGGCAGTTACTGCGACTTTCCCCGCTTCGTTCAAATTTTGCAGAGTGCACGTTTACCGTGCCAACTCAATTCGAATCCCGTTTGTATTCTATTTTTTTGGGCGGGATCCATTTTCAATTGGAATTACATTCTATATACATCATTTTTTATATATACTTTCAAAAGCACAACACAATTTATACATAAATATGGTTTACAAATGGCATGATCTCAGATTCATAAGGTTGTATCCATCAATTTGGATTTTCAAATATTTGAAACCACTTTATGTTGAAATCCAATGTATGCATTCCTCGCTAATTGTCTCCAATTAATGTGTGTTTCATGCGGGTTTTTTTTACTTCTCAAACATGTATAATGTGTTTCACACACGCAACATATAGTGTAATCCCGTTTAGACATTAATTGCATATAAACCATGCATTGTTTGTAATTGAAGAATCTATGGATCACCAATATTGATAAGCCATGCGTTATGAAATTATCGATGTCGTGATCTCCAGTTTAAATATTTGAATCCCCTTTAATCCAGATATTCGTCTCATATAGCTATCACTCATGCTTATATAGGACTATCTCTCTGGACCTATACGCGTTCATCGTCTCTCAGGTATCTCTCGTGCTACTTGTATGTCGGCAATGATCTTTTATCTTCGTAACACACTGACGGTACTCTCTCCCTCGACTGTCATCACTCTATCTCTCTCTAAGTATATCTCACTCCCTGCTATGTGTCTCTAACTATGATTCTCCATGTGGAATCTCTTTCTCTCACACAAACACAAAACTTTGTCTCCCGGGGTTCATTTCTCTCTACTTTTCCCATGTGTGCCACTCGCACACCCCTCATACAGAGATGTCTTTCTCTCCTTAGATATGAGAACCTACGACTCTTCCTCATCAATATCTCTTTCTGACACACAAACACAAACTCTGTCTCCTAGGGTCTCATATTTCTCCATTGTTCTCTTGTATGTTGCTCACACACACCCTCTCTCCCTAGAGATATCTTGCGTTCCCTCGTATGTCTCTCTAGCTATCACTCTCGTTGTGAAATATCTTTCTCTCTCGCAGACACAAAACTCCGTCTCTCTGGATCTCATTTCTCTCTGATATCTGTTTGTATGTGACTCACACGCACCCTCTCTCTATCTCTCTCACACCCACACACATAACCCAGCCTTCTGATCCACTCGACTCCTATCTCTAACGCACACTAGCTAGCATATTTATCTTTCTATTTATCTGTTTCTCTATCAACCTTCTTTCTCGCCCTCACTCTTGATTCCTCTCACACACACTACATATGTTTCTCTCTACATGCAGTCAAGTGCCCTCTCACACACACATATAACTTCACCCTTTGAACCACCCGACGGTCATCTCCAACACCCAAACTAGCGGATGTCCCTCTAGCTAGCATCTCCATCTCTGTATCTATCTGTAGTTTCTCCGTCAACATTTCTTTATCGCACGGAGTCTTGATTCCTATCGCCCACACTATATATGTTCTCCATACATATGCATTTATAGGTTGGTCTCTTTTGCACAATCGTTGCGCCTCACTCCCTCTGCTCGCCATAGATGCATGCTCCAGCCCACGCCACTATCTCTTAAAGACAAAAACACATGCTCAATTGTCGGGATTTCTTCCATGCATTCTCACATGCATGCATACTGTCATACCGATCCGTCTACATACATCTCCTTTTATCCATTTTGATGACAAGTAGTACTTCTTACCCAAAGGAACTTTATATCCAACGGACACAAAATATCCGTTCGACTATTGGAAATTACTGATCTGATGTCGAAGTAATTGCTGCATCGCCACCAAAACCCACCATTTCTTAAGCTAAAGTAGACCAAGGTAATCCCTATATTAGCATATTACTAAGATAAACAGAAGGCAATGTAGAAACATTTAGGACGTGAGCTTGTCAATCTGAATGTGGTGGGACACAAGCTTAGCCCCAGCAAGCGGCTTGGGCGGAACTGTCAAGAAGGTCAGCTCCTGCACGTCGACATCGTCGGGATCCTTGCTGCTTGTCACCTCCATTTCCACCTTGACGACGTTGGTCGTGCCTTTGGGCTCCCCCGGCGGGCCGTTCGCCCACAGCTTGGCCACATAGTGCGGTAGTGGGGACGCCCCCGCTCTGATGCATTTGGGATTAAATGAAGAAGACTCTCAAGGAGAGTCTTTTTGGGACTTTTTGGGACTTTTCCAACAATTCCCCTTCATGCACCCATTGGCCCGCCACCCCATGGTGTTGTTTGATTGTTATTTTCTATATACTAGGGGCAACATGGTCATTTAATAACCTCTAGGAAGGGACTAGGGACTTTTTAGTCTCTGGAAACAAATAGGGAGGGACTTTTTAGGGACTAGGAACTTTTTAGTTGGGACTAGAAAAAGTCCTAGGACTAGAGAACCAAACACCACCTTAGAGAGCTCCATCGTCGGGTCCTGTTCGGTCTGCATGATCTCGCCCTCCTCGTGCACAACCATCTCTCGACTTGGGCCGGGGTATTAGAAAGCTTTACCGTCACATATTTTATACTACTTCAAGGTGCATTAAATCAACACATGCAAGTATCAAAAGGAGAGTCACGTCATGCATGCATGCATTGTAATTAATGCATCGGTAAACACAAATTATTAAAATATATCGAGTGCAGTGCTTTGATGTGTCGCGTCAACTCGTACATCAATGAGAAGTTTGATTATCCTCTCCCTCGCAGACTTAACTGCACCTGCCTTTGGCTGTATGACAGGTTGGCCACACACCTATCGGGCCCACCTATTATACACGCAAAGGCAGGAGCGTCCCTCCCTCGCCCATGAGCGTGGTGGCAGGCAAGACAAGGAGAAGCTTTCGCTACACGCTCTCCCTCCCGCATGCGGTGGACATGCAGCAGTTCAATCGATGTCAGATGGCCAGAAGCGTACTGTAGTACTCCTCCAGTGCAGTAGTACTCCATCATTGTTCGACTTCCCGAAGAGGCGAAGAGCCAAGCGCAGCCCGAACGCTCGTGTGGCAGTTTCATGTGTAGAGTAGTCTAGGATAGCATGTACCATGCCTGTAAGCTTAAAATCGTTGGGGTCGGCTCCATGCTATGTGGCCGTCTCGAAGTATAAAAAACAATAGTCTTCTGGACCTACCTGACACCCTGGTGATTGTAGTTTGCACGCTCATATGGTCAAGACAGGAATATATATTTTAATTTGTTTTTTTAGAAAAGGGGGGACTCCCCGGCCTCTGCATCAGAACGATGCATATGGCCACATATATTTTAATTTGTGGTGGGTAAATGTTAGAGGTTGTAGCAAATATATTGTACACTGCGGGTCTTTCAGCCAAGTTTAGAGGCAAGCATGTGGGGCCAGTGCTATGATGTGTCGCGTCAACTCGTACAACGAGGAGAAGCTTGATTTTACTACACGCCTTCTCCCTCACCCATGCGTGCAGTTGCTCGCAAACAAGGACATGCTTTTGCTTAGTAGTACTTCTACAACAAGCTATCCATCCCGCTCGCGGTGTACGGACATGTAGCAGTGGATTCGACACTGTAGAAGCAGTAGTAGTAACATCATTGTTCTTCTTCTCGAAGAGGCGAAGAGCCAAGCGCAAACTGAACATTGCAGTTGCGAACATTGGAGCACGCATATAGCCAGGCTCTTGCATCAGACAAAATTGCTATGTGATCCCACTATTGTACTAGTACGTACAACTACTTGCTAGTATAGCCCCACCACTCGAATCCATCTACTCCCAAGTCTCTGTGCAACACTGCTCACTCCAATCCAAGACCAAGTGACCAGAAGCCACAAGCACCTATGGAGGCGATGGACGCGAGTGGCCGTCGGCTGTGCTAAATCATCCAAGGCGTCGGCCTGCGGCCCCGCACCGCGTAGCGTTTCCTGACGGTGCTGGCGCCCGCAGGCATCGTTCAAATGGCCATCGCCATCGAGGGAGGAAACCCACAGGTACCGGAGGGGCCTGATCCTCTGCCCGTGCCATTCTCTCCGACACAGCGCCGGCTCGGGAGGTCCTCCGACCCTTCTTCCTCCCTGTCGTATTGTCCGCAGATCCGACCTGCCGCCGCCGACATCCCGGCGACCCTCAGGTATAAGTTCTTCGAAAGCGGCCTTGCTCTACTGCCCCAGTGTAACACCCCGGATGTAACTTTCCCTATTTGTACTCCAACTCTTGCCGTTTCGGTGTTAAGTTAATTTATTATCTCGGGTTCGGGTTTTTGTCTCCGCGTGTTGATGTCGTTGTCATGCATCTCATATCATGTCATCATGTGCATTGCATTTGCATACGTGTTCGTCTCATGCATTTGAGCATTTTCCCCGTTGTCCGTTTTGCATTCCGGTGCTTCGTTCTCCTCCGCTGGTCATTTCTAGCTTTCTTTCGTGTGTGGGGTTTAAACATTTCCGGATTGGACCGAGACTTGCCAAGCGGCCTTGGTTTACTACCGGTAGACCGCCTGTCAAGTTTCGTATCATTTGGACTTAGTTTGATACTCCAACGGTTAACCGAGGGACCGAAAAGGCCTCGTGTGTGTTGCAGCACAACACCCCTCCAATTTGGCCCAAAACCCAGCTAACTCTGCTCCATCGTCTAGAGCGTTTGATCACGATCGCGTGGCCGAAAACCGCACCTCATTTGGACTCTCCTAGCTCCCTCTATGCCTATAAATAGGTCCTCCTCGAAAATCTCGGATCCCCCTCCCCGAAACCCTAATTTTTCCCTCTCCGCGCCGGACGGACACATCCGAATCCGACCGGATGCGTCCGCGCCGCCACCGCCGCCCAATCGCGCGCCGCCACCTGTCCCGCCGCTGCCGCCTCCCACAGCGCGGCCCGGGAGCCCGGAGCCGGCCCCCGCAGCCCTCTTCCCGCGCCGCCTCGCGCCGCCTCCCGCCGCCGCCGCGCCGCCCCGCTCCGCCTCTCGCCGCCCTGCCGCCGCCCGAGCCGCCGCCGCCGCCCGAGCCGCCGCCGCCTCCGCAGCGCCGCCCGCCGCAGCCG
>NC_041388.1:81713913-81773005 GCF_002162155.2 Triticum dicoccoides
CGCAGCCGCCGCTGCCGACTCCGCCCCGGCCGGATCCGCCGCCGCCGACCTCGGCCACCGCCGTCCTCACCATCTCCGGCGAACCGCGCCACCGCCTCGGTTCGCGTGCGTGTACAGTAAACCCTAGATCCCGCGAGGTGTTTTTTTCTCTAAGTCCTCAAATCTCAGATTCAAGTGCTTCTGTTCACGGCTCCGTAACTTTGCATCCGTAGCTCCGATTCATGCATATAGCATATCAAAATGTTCATCTCAGAGAGTACATCATTTCATTCCATTGCATCATTTTCATTTGAGCTCATCTTGATGCCCGAAATGCTGTTAGAAGAGGGCTAATTGAGTTAATTGTCAGATCTGCTACTCCGTTTAGCACTTTTGTCATTTTTGCCATGATTAATGTGTGCCTGCTATGCCCGTGAGTTCTACATGTGTTTTGTTAAGGGTTTTGTCATCTCTCCAGAGGTGCAAGCCATGTATTTTTAGGATGTGTGTGGTGACTAGTGCAAGCTTGCAAAGTGGTGCACTTACTAATTCTGTTTTCAGGGACTTAGTAATTTCACTAAGTCCTGGAGCGGTTTATCTCATGATGCCATATGTTCTTGTTGTTTCCTAGTGATCCGTGACTCTTTTGAGGATGATCAGTAAGGATATTTTGTTAATATTGTAGTGCTCTATCCATCCATGCCTTTGTTTGCAATTGTCGAGCACCCTAGCTTGAGTCAATCGAGCTCTACTTTTGCTACTTTGTGAATCTGGGCAGATTGTCAACTTGTTTGCAATTTTGCCGGTGATGTTGTAGTTGATCCGTGCATGCTATGCTGTTGTTCTTGCCATGTCTAGCTTGCATTTTGTGCCTTCTTGATGGAGGTATGCTTGTCTTGCCATGACTTGCACCGTAGTGAGTGCATCGAGCTCGTAAACATGCCTACTTGAGTTATATTTCAGCTTGTGTCAGTTTTCACTAAGTCTGAAAACTGATTATGTTTTTGCTATATTCACATGCTTGCAATTGTATTTTCTGATCCCTTTTGGCTCAAGGTCACTAAGGGACTTTTGTTAAGCTCTTTGAGTAGCTCCATGCCATGCTTTACTTTGTCATGTTCAGGTCCTGTAGCATGTAGTTTTGTTGCTCCGAAGAGGGCTACCTGGTCTGAAATTCTAGACAAGTGTTAATTTCACTAAGTCTGAGAACTGTTTGTCATATGCATTTTTTCCATGCTTGTTTGAACCTGTTAATGGATGATTTGGCCGTAGCTCAGTGCTAGACTTTTGTTAAGCATCTTGTGTGCATCCCTGCCATGTATTTTGTTGTCATATTTTGTGGCTATAGCATGTTCATTGTGTTGCATTTAGATGCCTACTTGCTGTAAATCGCAGACCGGTGTCATTTTTGAATCGCTTGCCATTTCCAAACCGTAACTCCGATTTCGGCGTTCTTTATATCATTTTCGAGTGATTTCATCTCATCTTTCCAATGGTACACTTGGATTTCCAAGTTGAGGCCAGGTTCATGCATTTCCTGTCATATCTTGCATTTTGCATCCCGCATCGCAATCCGCATAGTATATCATCATTTCATCATATTGCTTGGTCTAGCACGTGGTTGATTGTATCCTTGTTGCTTGTTTGGGTAGAGCCGAGAGACGAGTTCGCTAAAGAGGAGCCCGTTGAGTTTGCTTTTGAGGATCCAGTCAACTCTGACAACTGTGCAGGCAAGATGACCATACCCTCGAAATCACTACTATCTTTGCTATGCTAGTTTGCTCGCTCTTTTGCTATGCCAATGCTACGATGCCTACCACTTGCTTGCAAGCCTCCCAAGTTTCCGTGTCAAATCTCTAACCCACCATTGTCCTAGCAAACCGTTGATTGGCTATGTTACCGCTTTGCTCAGCCCCTCTTATAGCGTTACTAGTTGCAGGTGAAGATCGGAGGCCGTTCCTTATTGGAATATTTATTTTCTTGTTGAGATATCATCATATTATCTTGTTATCTTAATGCATCTATACACTTGGTAAAGGGTGGAAGGCTCGGCCTCTCGCCTAGTGTTTTGTTCCACTCTTGCCGCCCTAGTTTCCGTCATATCGGTGTTATGTTCCCGGATTTTGCGTTCCTTACGTGGTTGGGTTATCATGGGAACCCCTTGATAGTTCGCCTTGATTAAAGCTTTTCCAGCAATGCTAGTCTCATCTGAGTGTGCCCTGAGAACAAGATATGTGCAGCTCCTATCGGGATTTGTCGGCACATTCGGGCGGTGTTGCTGGTCTTGTTTTAACCTGTTGAAGTGTCTTGAATTACCAAGATACCGAGTCTGATTGGAACGTCTTGGGAGGAGGTCTATTCCTTCGTTGACCGTGAGAGCTTGTCATGGGCTAAGTTGGAACTCCCCTGCAGGGATTTGAACTTTCGAAAGTCGTGCCCGCGGTTATGGGCAGATGGGAATTTGTTAATGTCCGGTTGTAGATAACTTGAACCTTAATTTAATTAAAATGAATCAACTGAGTGTGTTACCGTGATGGCCTCTTCTCGGCGGAGTCCGGGAAGTGGACACGGTGTTGGAGTAATGTTTGTGCGGGTTGCTCTCTAGTTTCTAGCTCGTGCTTTGCCTTCTCTTCACGCTCTCTTTTGTGAATAAGTTAGCTACCATACTTGCTAGTCGCTTGCTGCAGCTCCACCTATATTTACCTTGCCTTACCTATAAGCTTAAATAGTCTTGATCGCGAGGGTGCGAGATTGCTGAGTCCCTGTGGCTCACAGATTACTATTACACCAGATGCAGGGCCTGATGATTCCGCTCCAGGAGACGCGTATGAGCTCAAGTGGGAGTTCGACGAAGACTCTCAACGTTACTATGTTTCCTTTCCCAATGATCAGTAGTGGTGCCCAGTTGGGGGTGAACGGGACCGTTGTCGCGTGTTGGGTTCTCTTTTATTTTGCCGCCGTAGTCGGGCCATGAGTGTTTGGATGATGTAATGTTATTTATGTACTTGATTGACGTGGCGAGTGTAAGCCAACTATGTTTTCTCCCCTTTATTATTATTTATATTACATGGGATGTTGTGAAGATTGCCTAACTTGCGACTTATGCCTTCAATGCGATTATGCCTCTAAGTCGTGCCTCGACACGTGGGAGCTATAGTCGCATCGAGGGTGTTACAAGTTGGTAATCAGAGCCTTCCCTGACCTTAGGAGCCCAATTGCTTGATCGTTATTAGCGGCCGAGTTGTGTCTAGAAAAATGTTTTGAGTCTTTTAGGAATTATATATCGGAGCGTTTAGGAATTCTTTTTTACTTCCCAGTCTCCTCATCGCTCTGGTAAGGCATCCTGACGTAGAGTTTTGACTTTTCTCTTCTCAAATTTCACTAATTTTTTTAGGATCACGTGGGTATCTTGGAATCGTTCCGATGGTTTTATGATGAGAACATTGTCTTGGTGCCTCCTGTCAGGGGTTTAGTGGAAGTGTCCCGGGGAGTTGAGCTCTGAGGTGTTGTCATCATAATTTTATCGTTGCAGTTCTGGAATACCTGAGTTTAGTACGCCGACATCGAAAATCTCTTTTATGCAGTTTGTTGGTGAGATAACCTCGACGCCACCCAGTACTGGGGCGGGAGTTCGGGAGTATCGCCATAACTTGTATAATGGATGCTTTTCGAAGGTTGAGGTAGATGGTTTTCGAAGGTTTCTTGGTTATGTGTTGAAGGATGGATACAGCTGGATGTAGGATTTGCTAGTTTGGGTGAGATATTATGCTTCCCCTGTATCCCCAACACCTGATTGCATAACCGGAAAGGTTTGGGAGTTTCATAGGTGGGAATTCTAGTAGCTCTAGTTCTTCTTCCACGGATATTGGTTTGAGATTGGGATTTCTTACCGATTATTCGTTCTTGATCCGTACCTTGTTGATTTATTTCTCTACCTTAATTCTACGTGGCTTCTCAATTGATGGAAATGTGACCATTTCAAGAGGAATGCATTCGTTCATTTTGTTCGGATGTGAAGACTATATGTTGCAATTCTCAATCCGTTGGATTCAGCTTCAATATTTATCTGTCAATGTGCTAATGGTGGTCAACCTCTTCAGGATGGCTCCTCCAACGCGCACGACTCCGAATCCTGATCCGCCACCACCTCCACCTCCTCCGGAGGCATGGCAAGCTGTGATGGCCGCAACCAATGCAAACACATAGTTGATCATGCAAATTCTTCAAGAGCGCAACCAAGGGAATCAAGGCAGCAATCAGAGTCACTTTGCTACACTCAACCAGTTCCTTGCTAACGGGCCAAAGACATTCATCAATTGTGATGAGGCAACCGATGCTGACGATTGGCTAGTGGATCTGTGCAAGCATTTCAAGTGCAGTAACGTCAGGCCTGGGGACTTTGTTAAGTTTGCTTCCTTCCAACTCAAAGATCAAGCTGCAGAATGGTTCCAGAAGTACAAGGATTCCAGAGGTGGACGTGTTATCACTTGGGATGATTTCCGTCAAGATTTCCGAGCTCATCATATTCCGTAGAGCGTGGTTGAAAGCAAGCGTGAGGAATTCTGCAATCTGAAGCAAGGCTCTTTGTCTGTCTATGACTACAACAAGTTGTTCCAGAAGCTCGCCCGCTTTGCCAAGCAGGACGTCCCTGATGAGAAGAGCATGCTATACCAGTTCAGGGGTGGTCTCAGAGAAGATATCCAGCTCACTCTTGTTCTCTTTGAGCCCTTGAGGTACGATGAGTTCTACAACATGGCACTGAAGCAAGAGGCTACTCAGTTGAGGTGTGATGCTTCCAAGAAGCGAGTCAGAGATGTTACTCCTTCTTCCTCTACTCAAGTGGCCAAGCAGCAGAAGTATTGGCTTCCTCCTCCTCCATTCCGTCAGCCGTATCAGCAGAAGAGCAAAGGTGGCAGTGGTTTTCCCACCCACCCAACCTTGGCTTTCAGAACAAGACTTCGTCTCAAGCTCCAAGATCGAGTGCTCCGTATCACCGTCCGCTTTCAGAGGTCACATGCAACAAGTGCCAACAGAAGGGTCACTATGCCAACAAGTGTTTCAACCAGAGGCGTCTTTCTCCTCCTCCTCCTGTCAGAACGGCAAGTACAGCTGTGGTCAAGCATAACCCCAAGCATGCCAAGGTCAATTTGATGAATGCAGCTCAGGCAGAGGACTCGTCAGATGTGATCATGGGTAACCTTCCTGTTAATGATATTCCCGCAAAAGTACTTTTTGACTCTAGTGCATCGCATTCCTTCATGTCATTCCCATTTGCATCGGAGAACAATTTTAGTACTAAGGCTTTACCCAGAGCTATGCAAGTCGTCTCTCCGGCTAAGCGTCTGAGTTCTAGTTTGATGGTTCCGGATATTTCTATCTTGATGGGTGATTTCAAGTTTCTGGCTTCTCCAATGGTTCTTGGTAACTCGGATATTGATCTTATTCTCGGGATGGATTGGCTTTCTAAGCACAAGGCTTAGCTTGATTGTGCAGCCAGGCAGATTCAATTAACTCATTCGTCTGAGGATGTAATTGTCTTTGCCGCTCGGGATAATACCATCCGTCTGTTTTCTCTCAATGAGAAGGGTGAATTGGATGCCATCTCTCAAATTCCAGTCATTTGCGAATATCAAAACGTCTTTCCAGAAGAGCTTCCAGGAATGCCTCCGCACCGGCCAGTTGAATTCGTTATTGATCTTGAGCCTGGTACGGAACCTGTGTGCAAGCGTCCTTACAAGCTCAGACCTGAAGAGTTGAAGGAGCTGAAGAAGCAACTCGATATTCAAGAGAAAATGGGTCTCATCCGGCCTAGTTCTTCTCCGTGGGGTTGTGGTGTTCTTTTTGTGAAGAAGAAGGATGGAACGGACCGACTTTGTGTTGATTACCGTCCAGTGAACAAGAAGACCATCAAGAACAAATACCCACTTCCCAACATCAATGAGCTGTTCGATCAACTCAAAGGTGCCCAAGTATTCTCCAAGCTTGATCTCCGTATGGGTTATCACCAGATTCGCATTCGTGAAGAAGATATTCCCAAGACGGCCTTCAGGACAAGCTTTGGTTCATATGAATACACTGTCATGTCTTTTGGCCTCGCCAACGCTCCTCCGACGTTCTCTCGCATGATGAATTTCATCTTCAACGCCTACACCAATGACTTCGTTTTGGTCTATCTTGACGACATTCTGGTTTTCTCGAAGGACAAGGAAGATCATGCCAAAGCACTTGCGTTTGGTTCTTGATAAGCTCAGAGAACACAAGTTCTACGCCAAGTTCTCCAAGTGTGAATTTTGGCTTGATGAGGTTCTTTATCTTGGTCATATCATCTCTTCCAAGGGCATTGCCGTGAATCCTGAGAAGGTGTCTGCAATTGTGAATTGGGAACCTCCTCAGAACGTGAAGCAACTCCGTAGCTTCCTCGGTCTCGCAAGCTATTGCCGAAGATTCGTTGAAAACTTCTCTAAGATCGCGAAGCCTCTCTCTAATCTTCTCCAGAAGCACGTCAAGTACGTTTGGTCTCCGGAGTGTGACATTGCTTTCAACACTTTGAAAGAGAAATTGATCACTGCTCCAGTTCTAACTCCGCCTGATGAATCCAAGCCGTACGAGGTCTTTTGTGATGCCTCTCTCCAAGGTCTTGGCACGGTATTGATGCAAGAGAAGAAAGTTGTTGCTTATACCTCTCGCTAGTTGAAGCCTAATGAGAAGAACTACCCCACTCATGATCTCGAGTTGGCGGCAGTTGTGCATGCTCTTTTGACTTGGAGACATCTTCTATTGGCAAGAAAAGTGGACATTTTCATTGATCACAAGAGCCTCAAGTACATCTTCACTCAGCCTAATCTCAACCTCAGGCAAACTCGATGGGTCGAAATGATTCAAGAGTATAATCCGAGTATTGAGTACACTCCAGGCAAGGCTAATGTGATTGCTGACGCATTGAGCAGGAAAGCTTACTGCAACAGTCTGATTCTCAAGCCTTATCAACCCGAGCTTTGTGAAGCTTTCCGCAAACTTAACCTGCAAGTTGTTCCTCAAGGTTTCCTCGCCAACCTTCAAGTCTCTCCTACCTTAGAAGACCAGATTCGCCAAGCGCAGCTTCTTGATGCTACGGTGAAAAAGGTGAAGATTGGGATTGCCAAGAGTCAGTCCAAGTACAAGTGCTACTGCCTTGATGATAAGGACACTCTCTTCTTCGAGGATCATATTGTTGTACCCAAAGGTGACCTCTGTAAAGTGATCTTGAATGAGGCTCACAATTCTCTCCTCTCCATCCACCCTGGGAGCACGAAGATGTATCAGGACCTCAAGCAAGCTTATTGGTGGACTCGAATGAAGCGCGAGATCGCTCAATTCGTGAATGAATGTGATGTCTGCAGAAGAGTGAAGGCAGAACACCAAAGGCCAGCAGGTCTCCTCCAACCTCTTGCCATTCCAGAATGGAAGTTTGACCACATTGAAATGGACTTCGTGACTGGGTTTGCAAAGTCCAAGCGTGGCAATGATGCTATATTCGTTGTCATCGACAAACTCACCAAAGTGGCTCACTTTCTGCCTATCAAAGAGTCGATCACTGCAGCCCAATTGGCGGAACTCTATACCTCTCGTATTGTCTCTTTGCACGGTATTCCTCAAATGAACTCTTCGGACCGTGGCAGCATCTTTACCTCGAAGTTTTGGGATTCTTTTCAGAAGGCCATGGGCACCAAAATCCGCTTCAGCACAGCTTTCCATCCTCAAACTAGCGGTCAAGTCGAGCATGTCAACCAGATTCTTGAAGATATGCTCAGGGCTTGTGTGATTTCCTTCGGCATGAAGTGGGAGGATTGTCTTCCTTATGCTGAATTCTCCTACAACAACAGTTTTCAAGCAAGTTCGGGCAAGGCCCCATTCGAAATTCTGTATGGCAGGAAGTGCCGTACCCCTCTCAACTGGTCTGAAACCGGTGAACGTCAGCTTTTGGGTAATGACTTAATCACAAAGGCAGAAGAAATGTGCAAAGTCATTCGAGATAATCTCAAAGCAGCCCAATCCCGTTAGAAGAGCTACTATGATAGTAAGCACCGCGATTTGGCTTTCGAGATCGGAGATCATGTTTTCCTCCGCGTCTCTCCTATGAAAGGTACTCGTCGCTTCGGTATCAAAGGGAAGCTTTCCCTAGATACGTGGGACCTTTCAAGATTGTCAGCAAGAGAGGCGACCTCGCCTATCAACTCGAGCTTCCTTCAAACTTTGCAAATGTTCATGATGTGTTCCATACCTCTCAGCTTCGAAAGTGCTTCAAGACTCCTGACCGCACCATCAACTTCGAGGACATTGAGCTCCAAGAAGATCTCTCTTATCGTGAGCACCCAGTTGCTATTCTTGAAGAGACTGAACGAAAGACTCGCAACAAGTCAATCAAATCTCTCAAAGTCAAGTGGTCACACTATTCTGAGCGTGAAGCTACCTGGGAACGCGAGGATCATCTTCGTTCTGAGTACCCGGCGTTCTTTCGGTCCTAGATCTCGGGACGAGATCCTTTCGTAGTGGTGGAGTGTTGTAACACCCCGGATGTAACTTTCCCTATTTGTACTCCAACTCTTGCCGTTTCGGCGTTAAGTTAATTTATTATCTTGGGTTCGGGTTTTTGTCTCCGTGTGTTGATGTCGTTGTCATGCATCTCGTATCATGTCATCATGTGCATTGCATTTGCATACGTGTTCATCTCATGCATTCGAGCATTTTCCCCGTTGTCCGTTTTGCATTCCGGCGCTTCGTTCTCCTCCGGTGGTCATTTCTAGCTTTCTTTCATGTGTGGGGTTTAAACATTTCCGGATTGGACCGAGACTTGCCAAGCGGCCTTGGTTTACTACCGGTAGACCGCCTGTCAAGTTTCGTATTATTTGGACTTCGTTTGATACTCCAACGGTTAACCGAGGGACCGAAAAGGCCTCGTGTGTGTTGCAGCCCAGCACCCCTCCAATTTGGCCCAAAACCCAGCTAACTCTGCTCCATCGTCTAGAGCGTTTGATCACGATCGCGTGGCCGAAAACCGCACCTCATTTGGACTCTCCTAGCTCCCTCTATGCCTATAAATAGGTCCTCCTTGAAAATCTCGGATCCCCCTCCCCGTTTTGTTAAGGGTTTTGTCATCTCTCCAGAGGTGCAACCCATGTATTTTAGGATGTGTGTGGTGACTAGTGCAAGCTTGCAAAGTGGTGCACTTGCTAATTCTGTTTTCAGGGACTTAGTAATTTCAGTAAGTCCTGGAGCGGTTTATCTCATGATGCCATATGTTCTTGTTGTTTCCTAGTGATCCGTGCCTCTTTTGAGGATGATCAGTAAGGATGTTTTGTTAATATTGTAGTGCTCTATCCATCCATGCCTTTGTTTGCAATTGTGGAGCACCCTAGCTTGAGTCAATCGAGCTCTACTTTTGCTACTTTGTGAATCTGGGCAGATTGTCAACTTGTTTGCAATTTTGCCGGTGATGTTGTAGTTGATCCGTGCATGCTGTGCTGTTGTTCTTGCCATGTCTAGCTTTCATTTTGTGCCTTATTGATGGAGGTATGCTTGTCTTTCCATGAGTTGCACCGTAGTGAGTGCATCGAGCTCGTAAACATGCCTACTTGAGTTATATTTCAGCTTGTGTCAGTTTTCACTAAGTCTGAAAACTGATTATGTTTTTGCTATATTCACATGCTTGCAATTGTATTTTCTGATCCCTTTTGGCTCAAGGTCACTAAGGGACTTTTGTTAAGCTCTTTGAGTAGCTCTATGCCATGCTTTACTTTGTCATGTTCAGGTCCTGTAGCATGTAGTTTTGTTGCTCCGAAGAGGGCTACCTGGTCTGAAATTCCAGACAAGTGTTAATTTCACTAAGTCTGAGAACTGTTTGTCATATGCATTTTTTCCATGCTTGTTTGAACCTGTTAATGGATGATTTGGCCGTAGCTCAGTGCTAGACTTTTGTTAAGAATCTTGTGTGGATCCCTGACATGTATTTTGTTGTCATATTTGGTGGCTGTAGCATGTTCATTGCGTTGCATTTAGATGCCTACTTGCTGTAAATCGCAGACCGGTGTCATTTTTGAATCGCTTGCCATTTCCAAACCGTAACTCCGATTCCGGTGTTCTTTATATCATTTTCAAGCGATTTCATCTCATCTTTCCAGTGGCACACTTGGATTTCCAAGTTGAGGCCAGGTTCATGCATTTCCTGTCATATCTTGCATTTTGCATCCCGCATCGCAATCCGTATAGTATATCATCATTTCATCATATTGCTTGGTCTAGCATGTGGTTGATTGTATCCTTGTTGCTTGTTTGTCTTGTTTGGGTAGAGCCGAGAGACGAGTTCGCTAATGAGGAGCCCGTTGAGTTTGCTTTTGAGGATCCAGTCAACTCTGACAACTGTGCAGGCAAGATGACCATACCCTCGAAATCACTACTATCTTTGCTATGCTAGTTTGCTCGCTCTTTTGATATGCCAATGCTACGATGCCTACCACTTGCTTGCAAGCCTCCCAAATTGCCATGTCAAACCTCTAACCCACCATTGTCCTAGCAAACCGTTGATTGGCTATGTTACCGCTTTGCTCAGCCCCTCTTATAGCGTTACTAGTTGCAGGTGAAGATCGGAGGCCGTTCCTTATTGGAATATTTATTTTCTTGTTGGGATATCATCATATTATATTGTTATCTTAATGCATCTATACACTTGGTAAAGGGTGGAAGGCTCGGCCTCTTGCCTAGTGTTTTGTTCCACTCTTGCCGCCCTAGTTTCCGTCATATCGGTGTTATGTTCCCGGATTTTGCGTTCCTTACGTGGTTGGGTTATAATGGGAACCCCTTGATAGTTCGCCTTGATTAAAGCTTTTCCAGCAATGCCCAACCTTGGTTTTACCATTCTCCACCTAGCCTCTTTTTCCCTTGGGTTACCGGAGCCCAAGGGTCATCTTATTTTTAACCCCCCC
This sequence comes from Triticum dicoccoides, assembly GCF_002162155.2. Lineage (NCBI taxonomy): Eukaryota > Viridiplantae > Streptophyta > Magnoliopsida > Poales > Poaceae > Triticum > Triticum dicoccoides. The sequence continues at coordinate 81,724,851 of NC_041388.1, forward strand.
GGGCCAGTGCTCCCTCTGAGTGTTGGTCCGAACTGAGCTGCCTGCGGGGCCACCTCGGGGAAACTAGAGCGTTGGTTTTACTCGTAGCTAGTCTCATCTGAGTGTGCCCTGAGAACGAGATATATGCAGCTCCTATCGGGATTTGTCGGCACATTCGGGCGGTGTTGCTGGTCTTGTTTTAACCTGTCGAAGTGTCTTGAATTACCGAGATACCGAGTCTGATCGGAACGTCTTGGGAGGGGGTCTATTCCTTCACTAACCGTGAGAGCTTGTCATGGGCTAAGTTGGAACTCCCCTGCAGGGATTTGAACTTTTGAAAGCCGTGCCCGCGGTTATGGGCAGATGGGAATTTGCTAATGTCCGGTTGTAGATAACTTGAACCTTAATTTAATTAAAATGAATCAACTGAGTGTGTTACCGTGATGGCCTCTTCTCGACGGAGTCCGGGAAGTGGACACGGTGTTGGAGTAATGTTTGCGCAGGTTGCTCTCTAGTTTCTCGCTCGCGCTTTGCCTTCTCTTCTCGTTCTCTTTTGCGAATAAGTTAGCCACCATACTTGCTAGTCGCTTGCTGCAGCTCCCCCTATATTTACCTTGCCTTACCTATAAGCTTAAATAGTCTTGATCGCGAGGGTGCGAGATTGCTGAGTCCCTGTGGCTCACAGATTACTATTACACCAGATGCAGGGCCTGATGATTCCGCTCCAGGAGACGCGTATGAGCTCAAGTGGGAGTTCGACGAAGACTCTCAACGTTACTATGTTTCCTTTCCCGATGATCAGTAGTGGTGCCCAGTTGGGGGTGAACGGGACCGTTGTCGCATGTTGGGTTCTCTTTTATTTTGGCGCCGTAGTCGGGCCATGAGTGTTTGGATGATGTAATGTTATTTATGTACTTGATTGACGTGGCGAGTGTAAGCCAACTATGTTTTCTCCCCTTTATTATTATTTATATTACATGGGATGTTGTGAAGATTGCCTAACTTGCGACTTATGCCTTCAATGCGATTATGCCTCTAAGTCGTGCCTCGACACGTGGGAGCTATAGTCGCATCGAGGGTGTTACACCCAGCTCCCCACGTGTCTGCATGTGCATCTTTTTCTACTCCCATCAGCTCTTCCAAAGCCACCTAATTTTTTAGTATTATTAGAGGTAAAGCTACTTCATGCATTCGAATCTAGGGCTTTGTTCAAACAAAGAAGAAAGGGGGGAAGTTGTAGCATGAATCTAGGACTTGATTCAAAGAGGAAATAATATGGTGAAAGTAGTAGAGACCGGATACCCAACCGGTCTCTTGGTTGAAAAGGGAAATAATGGGAAAACGCAGTATAAACTGGATAAGGAACAGATCTATTATTGGTTGAAAAAAGGATAGAAAGTGGCGGCTGGTGGACAAGTCAATAGAGTATGTCCAGGATTAGATTTGCTGCCATCACATAGTAAAAGGTCTCCAAGATTAGATTTGCTGCCCTCACATAGTAAAAGGTCTCAGGATTAGATTTGCTACCCTCACATAGTAAAAGGTCTCAGGATTAGATTTGCTGCCCTCACATAGTAAAAGGTCTCCAGGATTAGATTTGCTACCCTCACATAGTAAAAGGTCTCCAGGATTAGATTTGCTTCCCTCACATAGTAAAAGGTCTCCAGGATTAGATTTGCTGCCCTCACATAGTACAAAGTCTCCAGGATTAGGTTTGCTGCCCTCACATAGCATGAACAAACTCGGCATCACCACTTTATGCCTCCTTGTAGGTACATTGTGCTGATGCGTCTACTGTCGCATGTCCTTATACTAACCTTTTGCTGTTGTTAATGTAAGGGCGCATGTAAAATGAAGCGATCACACTGTTACCTTAGGGACATGTCTAACCAGTGTTATTGTTAATCTAATGCCTCCAGTGATAAGATGCAATTAAACTGTGTTACAAATGGCACTCCTTCTGTTTCCCCAGTATGATAAGTAAGTTGCTCCTTTGCGCTGCTGAGTGTCCTGGTGTCCCCACGGTCCCATGCCCTTAAACCAACTCTTTAGCTACTGTTCATTTACTGTGTCTTATAAACAAGCAATGCCACCATTAAAGTAATCCCATATTTGAGGAATCTCATTGTTGATTGTAATGCTTCTGGTAACATGAAGCATTGCTGACGTTTTAAAATTTCTACTATCCTTGCGTGATTGCCATGAACATAATTAAGATGCTTATTTTCATTTTGTATATGTTTCATATATTCTTATTGACCAACAACTGTTTACTTTCTATCTTTTTGTGCAGATAGGGATATCCATTTCACCTTGTTGCTATTGTGACCTTTTGGTGAACTGCATAAAACACTTTTTTTTGGAATGAGTGTCTTGTGCAGTTCAACTAAAATGTCACGTGGGCAACATCTCTCAATTTTGGTGGAACTACACAAAATGGTGATTGGAGTTTCCAAAATCTCCGTCAAGTTCTGCTGGTAATCTGGTGCAACATTTTATTAGCCTTTGCAAGATGGAGCTGTCACTGTCACCACAATGGCACTTTATTTTAGTGGAACTGCACAAAAGGATAAGAAAATTATAGTTGCACCTTACATGAGTTGGACAGCCAACCTTAATGTTCCTCAATTTTAGTGCAACTACTAAAGAAGAACCTGCCAGCTCATAAGAGCAAGTACTTCTTGCTAGCTGAATGATGCAATATTTTCTTCATTTCAGGTGAACTGCAGAAAAAGGCGCATGAATTGAATCATGGAACTCCAAGCAGACCTCATCCAAGTAGAGCTGGAGGTTGAGTTCAAGGAGGCCGCTATTAAAGCGAAATCATGCTCTCCTGTCTCCTTGTTTGTGTTGTGTAAACATGCTGTGCAAACAGGAATACTCAACTACAGATGTTGTGACGGTCAAGAGCATTTGCCAAGTTCTTTGATTGTATGACATGGCTAGCCAAGATGGATTTAATCCCGATATTCACTTTATCAAAAGGCTCTAATGGGTTGGTTCTGAATCTTGCAAGCTGGGAATCAGTGTGATGTGTAGGCATCTTTGTTGTACTTATTATTTGGATCTTATTTGTTGGTTCTGAATCTTGCAAGCTGGGAATCAATGAGATGTGTAGGCATCTTTGTTGTACTTATTATTTGGATCTTATTTGCTGGTTCTGAATCTTGCAAGCTGGGAAACACAGCATGATGATGCAGAGGACAACAACCATAACAAACAGTTCAAACTCGGTAGTATTATCTTTTGTGAAAGTGCGACAAAATGTGATGATCGTGTGCGTCCTGAGAATAATAATTCTAACTGTTGTGCATGTTGATCCTGTGGCACTAATAGAACGAGCGAATGCATTGCTTGTTTTAAGTACAAGTTTCTATTAAAGCTAATTAAATTTAAGTAAAGTGACCACTAACTCCTGTTATTATAGTACCAATACAGACCCGCTCGTGAACCGACGTGTGGCCGAGGGTGCATCTTCTGCCGGGCGTGCAGCGGACGAGGGAGGGGTAGTAAGTGTTGCCGCTTGTACACACTCAACTTATTGTTGAATCCAGTTCCCCAAGAGCTGAAAAACGAACTGCTGCCGCCGCCTACACACTCGTTCACTCGAAGAGACTCCAATGGCAATCCGAGGGGTGAGCCTACTGGATATGGACTTCAGCAAGGAGTTCCCCTTTGAGTTCGTCGTTCAGTCCTATGGCTGCACCAAGTTGAATGTGATGTACACCAACGATGCGGACTCGGTGAAGCTCTGCCTCGCCTCAGTCCTATGGCTACACCAGGTTCTGGAGCATTTGCCCGTTTCATCGGCAGCGCCGACTACACCTTCGCTACGGTGGAGAGAAGGAAGAACGCGACGATTCGGCCATCTGGTGCAACAAGCTTGTCGACATCCAGAAGCAATACAAGATCATCAGCAACGGGTAGGAGACGGACTCCGTGGTTGACCTTGCTGAGACCGTCATCGACCCCTCATACGCCAACATGAAAGAAGATGACCTAAACACGTGGGAGGTACCTCTGAATCTATCCTACATAACCTACGCGGCCAAGGGCGCATACGCATGCTACGACATGTACATGCAGAATTTGGACATGAGGGCGTTTCTGCTTCCCGTAACCGACGAGTACACGGACACCCGCAGCATCATGATCAAGCGTGACATGAAGGTCTAGATGTTGTACTTTATATATTTATAAGGACCTTTATCATGTGAGTGTTTCATGCATTAGCCTATCTGTCATAATTAATTATCTGTTTTGTCTGAAATATTTCTTTTAAGAACCCATTAACCTGATTGCTTTTTTAGTGGCAATTTGCTTATGTATGTAAACTAGTTCACTTGTCCGTAAAAAAACTAGTTCACTCAGTTGTCGTGCTTTGAATCTCCTTCCTCCCAACATATTCCCCTCCTCAGGTGGACCCAGCAGGTCTCTGAATTTTCTCCCACTTTCTTTTTCGATGTAAACTGAGTTTTCTCCCAGTACTTTCCCCTAGAACCAACTCAACTGTCCCACGTCTAGCCTAACAAATAATAATACCCCACGTACTATTAACTCATCAAATTAAAATGATATTTTATTTCATAAGTTGAAAGTTCTTACAAAATAATAATAATAATTGTTTATATATAACTTGGCAAGTTAACTCCTAGTGATTGCGTACATTAGCTTGCAAAGATTTTACTGACGTGCAATCATGTGTTTATGTTTTTATAACATTTCTCCGTCTAGCCCAACATGATATTTTCACCCAGCCCAGCAAGTCCGCTGCTTTCGAGAAAAATGCAAATGGGATTTAAATGGGCTGCATAGATGCTACATCATTGTTTCACCCAGCCCACCAAATGGACTAAAAAAACAAATGGACTGACAGCTGGGTCCACGGCCACATCCTAGTTTTTTTGTCATTTGCCAAGTAAGTCGCTTTGTCAGGCTTGTTGGGCTGCAAATCTTTCAAGACGAGGAGAGCTTTCATTCGGCTGGCCGAGAAAATGGCCCATCAGTAAGGAGAAATGGGTTGTACATTTTTAAAACACATCAAACCGGCAATTAGTTTCAAATATTCTTTTTCATTTCAAGATTTTAAATTACATTAATTTTTATGCATGGAGAATTTGTTGGATTTTATATTGATATACATTTATTTTTAAAATCAGTATGAATGTGAGTCAAAATTTTGGGATTAAAAACAGTTCGGACCGCACTAAAATATGCAAAATTTTGTATAATTTTTTAACCGTGTCCACAATATGGGCTATAATGCTAACAAGAAGAATATGGGCTCCAAAAAAAACCTTAAGAATTAGCAAATGGGCTGGATGATGTTTTCCACAGATTTGAGGCTTTCCTAAAAAAAGGTTGACGCACAAGCAGTGACTGTTGGATGGCCATCCAACGGCCGTCGTGCTTCTTCAATCTCTGCTCTTCCTGCTCCAGCCGCTCAAACAGGCGCCAGCGAGACTGCCTGCTCCCTCCCCCCCGCGGCCGGCTCTGCTGCCGCGCAGGCCTCACCGCCCCACCGTACTCCCATCGCTGGCCTAGCCATCCCTCTACTCACCCACACCTGCTGTTATTCTTCGGCGACGGCCGACGAACTAGTAAACCCTCGTACAGTCGTACTCCCCTCCGCGTGGGAAAAAACTGCCGAGTCTTCCCTGCCTCCGTGTCGTTCCCTTCCTAGGCCTCACCGTCGTCCACCTCCCTGGTGCTCTCGGCGCGGCCTGGTCAACATGGTCAATGACCGACATGCATCTGAAGTGGACTTTACGTGGAGAGGCCGACAGCTGGGTCCACGGCCGCACGCAAGGAAATGCCTCCTTATTACGCGCAAAATAATGATTCCTCCACCTGATAGTGGGACCCACCGGATGGGCCACCGTATTTCGTGAAAAAAAGTTTCCCCCTGACTGCTGGGACCCACCAGCTACATGTTCGCACGCAAGGAAGTGCCTGACAGTCGGGACCCACCTGGTCGAAGCGTATGTAGCGTTGTCATTCTGGTCGCGAACGTGTACATACATACTGGTCGATGTAGAGGCGTGCACGTGTCGTAGTAGAGGCGCGCACGTAGCATTTACACGTACGTATAGCGGCTAGGGTGCAAGAAAGAAAATACGGCCACAGATGTGTACATACGGGCGGGGTCTCGAACGCCTACTCGCGCATACGTACAGCCAAGGCTCGTGTACATGGCTGGGTCGGAACGGAGAAACAGCGTCGTCCTCGTGTTCATGGGGAGGCAACAGAATGCGTCATGTTCATGGGGAGGCAACGGAATGCGTCATGTTCATCGGGAGGGCTTGGACGGAATAGGCGATGGAAACGAGCCCTGGCGTACCACAGAACGGAGGAAATCACCTTGTGTTCGACTGGCCACGTTCGAAACGGGATCCTGTTGATCGGGAGGGGTCTGGCGTATCGCAAAACGGAGGAAACGGACCTCCTACGGTCAAAACGGGGGTCCTGTTGATCGGGAGGGGTGTGGCGTACTGCAAAACAGAGGAAACGGACTTGTGTTGGAGCGCTACGGTCGAAACAGGGGTCCTGTTCATCGGGAGGGGTGTGGCGTACCGCAAAATGGGACTCCACGGGATACTGTTCATCTCCACCGCCGACCCCCTCCAGCCTCCACGAGCTACTGTTCATCCACCGTCGACCCCCTCCAGCCTCCACGAGCTACTGTTCATCCACCGTCGACCTCCTCCAGCCTCCACCTGCGACTGTTCATCCATGGGCTCCTGTTCATCCAGCCTCCACCGCGCGCTACTCCACCGGCTACTGTTCAACCACCCTTCCACCGTCTACTGTTCATCCAGCCCTCCACACCACGGGGTCCTGTTCAATCACCCCTCCACGGGCACCCCTCCACCGTCCCCTGTTCATCCAGCCCTCCACACCACGGGGTCCTGTTCAACCACCCCTCCACCGTCTACTGTTCATCCAGCCCTCCACGCCACGGGCTCCTGTTCATCCACCCCTCCACGGGCACCCTCCATCGTCTACTGTTCATCCAGCTCTCCACCACACCACGGGGTGCTGTTCATCCAGAGGCAACGCCACTGCTCACTGTTCATCCAAACCCCCACCGCAACGCTCACTATTCATCCAGAGGCAGCATCGATCGGCTTCAGTTAGCAGCAGTAGCGAAGGAATCGCTCGATCGGGTTCAGTTAACAGCCATCGATCGATCGCTCGGGTTCAGTAACACGTAGCCTACAGTGCAATCGCTCGGGTTCAGTTAGAGCCCAACGCCTCGCTCGGGTTTAGTTAGAGCCAACGCCTCGCACACACGCGCGTACGTGTAGGAGAGAAACGCACATCGCTCGGCCCCCGACCTCCCACCGTGACTGGGAACTCCCCGAAATTTTCCTCCCCCTCGCTTCTACCACGGTTTTTTCCATCATGGACGACCCAAAGAATGTCATGCAGCTGCGTCTCCGGCCCGCCCAGGACGAAAATCCCATTTTCTATCATGATTTTTTGTCATAGAAGTAGGAGCCCACCACATCTATGATGATACTAGATTTTGTCACAGTTATCGTCATAGAAGTGTCATGTGTATGACAGATTTTTTTTTCGTTCGGCCCAAAATGTCAAGGATGTGTCTTTTTTTTGTAGTGGTGGCCTTGTCCTTTCGGATGAGCTTGCCACCATTGTCTTCCCTCTTCTCATATGGGCACTCCGCAACAAAATGACTCATGCGACAATTGTAGCAAGTCCTTACACGTTGCTTGCTCTTCGTGCCACTTGAGTTGTTCTTGTTAAAGTTTGGCCTTGAGTTTTTCTTGCTCCAAAATTGCCTTGAAGCGAGTGCCATGTGTTCATGATATGCATACTTTGTATCTTCGGGGTTGCTCTCCTCTTCTTCCTCTTCTTCTTCTTCAACACAGAGCTTGGCATTCAATGCAAGGTTGGGCTTCTTTTCCCTTTGAGAACGAAGCACCGCATTGTCGGCGGTCTTGTCTAAAATGTTCATGGCCACAAACTCATCCAACACTTTGCTTGAGGTCAAAGTGTGGAAGTCTGGCCTCTAACGAATGACGGAGGACATGGCCTTGTGGTAGGGCATCATTGCCTTGAGGAATTTGCGCTTGATCCAATTGTCGTCCATGTCCTTGCTCCCGTGATCTCGGAGTGAGACCACGAGTTTGGTTACTCTCCGATAAAGCTCACGAGGTTCTTCATCTTATTTCATTGCAAACTCATCGGCCTTATCTTGCACCACTTCATAGTTGGAGCGTTGAATGCTTGCGCTTCCCCGGTAGAGCGAGACAACACAAGGCCATGCGTCTTTGGCCAAGGCGAAGGGCCGAAGATGAGGTAGATCTTCAGGTGGAATTGCATCTTGAATGATGAAGAGAGCATTCTCATAGAATTGGTTATCCGCGGCTTCTCGAGGAGTGAAGTTGCTTGGATCATGCGGATGGAAACCTTCTTCAATGATTCTCCAAAGATTAGTGTTCACATGATTTAAATGACGTTTAAAGAGGTAAACCCAAGAATCAAAGTCCTCATTTTTCACAATCTTAGGGGGAGGACCGGCATGAGTCAAATTAGTGGAAGGAACCGGTCCACCATAAACAAGTAGTGGTTCCACATGAGCAAAGATGCCGGTGCCATTTTTACCACTAGGAGAAGGAGCCTTTTCACTACTAGCTTCCCCCTTGTCGGAGATAGCATCCGTCACCTTGTCGGTGGGATCACCCACTTTCAACGGTGCGGTGGATAGTTTAAGCCCCTCAAGGAATTTAGTAAACATGCTTTCAACCTCGGTCGTCATGGAGGTTTTCAATGTCTCCAAGGCCACATTGAACTCCTCACGAGAGAGCGAGGTTCCCCCATCGCCCGTAGACAAGGTCGGATTCACACCGGAGTGTTCCTCCACACTGTCTACGGTATCAACCATACTCTTCGAACGGTAAAGTCCTTAATAAAGAGATGAGGCTCTGATACCAATTGAAAGGATCGATATGGTTGACTAGAGGGGGGGTGAATAGGCAACTAACAATTTTTAGCTTTTCTTTAACAATTTAAACTTTCCATCAAAGTAGGTTGTCTAGATATGCAACTAGGTGAGCAACCTATATGATGCAACAAGGATAGGAACACAAGCAAGCTAGAGATATAACACAAATAAGCTTGCACGAGTAAAGGCACGAGATAACCAAGAGTGGAGCCGGTAGAGACGAGGATGTGTTACCAAAGTTCCTTCCCTTTGAGGGGAAGTACGTCTCCGTTGGAGCGGTGTGGAGGCACAATGCTCCCCAAGAAGCCACTAGGGCCACCGTATTCTCCTCACGCCCTCACACAATGAGAGATGTCGTGATTCCACTATTGGTGCCCTTGGAGGCAGCGACCGAACCTTTACAAACAAGGTTGGGGCAATCTCCACAACTCAATTGGAGGCTCCCAACGACACCACAAAGCTTCACCACAATGGACTATGGCTCCGCGGTGACCTCAACCGTCTAGGTTGCTCAAACACACAAGCGTAACAAGATCCGCAAGGGATTAGTGGGGGGAATCAAATTTCTCTTGGTGGAAGTGTGGATCGAGGCCTTCTCAACCACTCCCGAGCAAATCAACAAGTTTGATTGGCTAGGGAGTGAGATCGGGCGAAAATGGAGCTTAGAGCAACAATGGAGCTTAGGGTTGGAAGAGATGGGTCAACAGGGAAGAAGGGGACCCCTTTTATAGTGTGGAACAATGATCCAACCATTATCCACCTACCAGCCCGCGGGCAGTGGTACTACCGCTCCAGGCCAGTGGTACTACCGCAGGGCCACGCGGTACTACCGCTTGCCGCCAAGCGGTACTACCGCAAGGTCACGCGGTACAACCGTGCAGGCCCGCGGTACTACCACAGCACCAGCAACAGCTAGGGCGGACCAGTGGCACAAGTGCTGAGGGCGGTACTTCCGCGGGCGTGGTACTACCGCTCCCCCTTGCGGTACTACCGCAAGGCAGGACCCCCCTAGCCCGGGAAGAGTGTGGATAAGGAAACAATCGTGCCTACTTCCGTGGAAAAGTGGAAGAAGCAAAAACCCGACACAGTACTACCGCAGAGGGGCGGTACTACCGCCTGACAGCTGAGCATGGTACTACCGCGGAAGGAAAGCGGTACTACCGTGGTGGGGGCGGATGTGAAAAATTACATTCGACCCTACTACCACAGGGAAGTGGTACTAGCCTGGTGGGCCACGGTAGTCCAGCTCCAGGGGAGCGGTACTACCGTGGGCACCTGCGGTACTACCGCGCCGCAGCACGGTACTACCGCTGGTGCCTACGGTACTACCCCTCACCTGGGAGCAGTACTACCGCGAGCCAACACAACAGCCGAAAACAAGGGACGAGATAAACAACGGAGGAAGCTCCAAGGTGCAAGGGAAAGGAGGGGACAAGGAAGAAACGTGTACGTGATGATTCCACCCAAACCTTTCCGACACGGACCCCTCTTAATAGTATGGCTTTCCCACGACTCAAATCCACCAAAAAGAAACGTAGAAAAGACGCCGCCATCAATAGTCTTCGAGGGGCACCCAACCGTCTTGTTCCTAGCGATGAAATGTCTGGGATACTCAAGGCACACGATTAGTCCGCAAACGCGTTGTCATCAATCACCAAAACACCTTAGGGATAAATATGCCCTTACACATGTAACCAACACCTTGGCCCAAACGACCAACTATAGAAATGGCAGAATTCCTAACATCCTTGACTCATTGTACCATATCCAACTAAGCTGAATATGTGACCGCACCAATCGCTATGGGCCGCAGAGGGTAAAATGCTAACAAGAAACAAAGGGGATTTGCATTGCACAATATCATAGGATAATTAACAATACCCTTTTCTAGAATCAGAGAAATCAGTTTGGAACCAAGTCATGGACCCAGATTGGGTAGTTGTAGAACTCCTTGTTCCAATGGCTCGAGTACCCTTTACGTTGGCACATAAATGGAGTGAACCATAAGATCCCTCTGTCGTACTCCTTGGCCAGGGACTCCAGCGTGTTGTCCAGAAGTGACACGACCATGAGCGCCACCATTGGACCAGAGCCAAAAAATGTGTTGATGATGTCATTGAACTGCGACACCAAAGAGCATAGAGATGAAATTAGAAATAAAAATCCACATACAAGGAACTCAAGACTCAAACTAACAAAATCACTCTCAAATCAGATGCTCCACTGACATACTCAAACTAGCTAACCAGATCGACGTACGCAAATTAAGGAATGAGCTCATCAAGTTTGGTGTCAATCCAAACACGTATGAGCCTCCAATCCCAGGTTCAACATTGTCTAGTGAGATGCAACAAATCTGGACTGAACCTCCCTCCTTATTTCTCTCTCTAAGAGGTTATGTTCTTGTTGTGTGCTCTCTCTCTCTCTCACTCTCACAATGGCAGCCACCACCAGCTAGTGGAGTGGCTAGTTTTTTTCTTCCTTCACTTCACTATGAAGCGCTCACAATGGTTGTATACAACAAAGATCAACTTCACGCATGTTGAACTTATGGGTTGATGTTGTGCTACCAACACACCTCAATGTGGAGAGACTTAGCCCAACAACATAGTCGCGACAGGGGCATCTAACTCGACATCATGTCCGGGTTGCTTGATCCATGGTGGAAGATGTCCCTGCGCTCAGCGACGAGAATGACAAAGCTATGTCCCACCATGAGCGCGAACGCCGATTCACATGCTACCCCCGACCTGGTCCCCCTAGGCTCCAATGGATGGAGATTGACCTTGGTGATCTCCTGGTGCAGTCCATCACTGTTGCTGCGCTAGCCCTGACCGGCCATCGCAGGCATGTTCTCGGCCTATGGACGGCCAAGAGGTTGTCCATGGGAGAGGAGGTGGGCATTGAGGTCCGCGAGGTGCTGTCGCATAGACATGAAGGAAATATGCCCTAGAGGCAATGATAAAGTTGTTATTTTATATTTCCTTATATCATGATAAATGTTTATTATTCATGCTAGAATTGTATTAACCGGAAACTTGATACATGTGTGGATACATAGACAAAAACACCGTGTCCCTAGTAAGCCTCTACTAGACTAGCTCGTTAATCAAAGATGGTTAAGTTTCCTAACCATAGACATGTGTTGTCATTTGATAAACAGGATCACATCTTTAGGAGAATGATATGATGGACAAGACCCATCCGTTAGCTTAGCATATTGATCGTTCAGTTTTATTACTATTGCTTTCTTCATGTGAAATACATATTCCTTCGACTATGAGATTATGCAACTCCCGGATACCAAAGGAATACCTTGTGTGCTATCAGACGTCACAAAAGTAACTGGTTGATTATAAAGTTGCTCTACAGGTATCTCCGAAGGTGTTTGTTGGGTTGGCATAGATCGACACTAGGATTTGTCAATCCGATTAACGGAGAGGTATCTCTAGGCCCTCTCGGTAATACACATCATAATAAGCCTTGCAAGAAATGTGACTAATGAGTTAGTTGTGGGATGATGTATTACAGAACGAGTAAAGAGACTTTCCGGTAACGAGATTGAACTAGGTATGAAGATACCTACGATCGAATCTCGGGCAAGTAACATACCGATGACAAAGGGAATAACGTATGTTGTCATTACGGTACGACCGATAAAGATCTTCGTAGAATATGTGGGAACCAATATGAGCATCCAGGTTCCGCTGCTGGATATTGACCAGAGAGGTGTCTCGGTCATGTCTACATGGTTCTCGAACCCGTAGGGTCCGCACGCTTAACGTTCGATGACGATTTTGTATTATATGAGTTATGTGATTTGGTGACCGAATGTTGCTCGGAGTCCCGGATGAGAACACAGACATGACGAGGAGTCTCGAAATGGTTGAGAGGTAAATATTCATGTATTGTACGATGATATTTGGATACCGAAAGTGTTTGGGGGGTACCGGGTACATATCGGGTCACCGAAAGGGGTTCCGGGCATCATCGCGGCAACTACATGGGCCAAGAAGGGGACAGACCAGCCCCTAGGGGGATGGTGCACCCCATGTAGGCCGAAATAAGGGGTAAGGAAATAGGGGAAGGGATAAAGGAATTGGAGCAATTCGGCCTCCCCCTTCCTTCTCTCCTTCCTCCTCCTTCCTCCCCCTCCAGATGAATATGGAAGGGGGAGGCCGAATTGGGAGGCGCCCAAGTAGGATTCCTCCTACTTGGGGCGCCCCCTTGGCTGCCTCTCCTTCCCTCCAATCTATATATATGAGGGGGGCACCGCTAGAACACACATGAACAGTTGTTAGCCGTGTGTGGCGCCCCCTCCACAGTTTATGCCTCCGGGCATATTCACGTAGTGCTTAGGCGAAGCCCTGCGCGGATCACTTCACCATCACTGTCACCATGCCGTTGTGCTGACAAAACTCTCCCTCAACACTTTGCTGGATCAAGAGTTTGATGGACGTGATCGAGCTGGACGTGTGCAGAACTCGGAGGTGCCGTATGTTTGGTGCTTGATCGGCCAGAATGAGAAGTGCGACTAAATCAACCGCGTTATCAAATGCTTCCGCTTTCGGTCTACGAGGGTACATGGACACACTCCCCCTCTCGTTGCTGTGAATCTCCTAGATAGATCTTGCGTGAGCATAAGATTTTTTGGAAATTGCATGCTACGTTCCCTAACAGTGGTATCAGAGCCAGGTCTTTACGAAGATGATATGCACGCGTAGAACACAAATAGTTGTGGGCGGTGATCATCATAGTGCTTACCACTGATACATTCATCTTACATCATGTTTTCTTACTTTATTTATAATGTTTTATCTATAATAATGCTTTTGAAGTAATTCTAATGCCTTTTCTCTCATAATTTGGAAGGTACACACCAAGAGGGAGAATTCCGGCAGCTGGAAATCTGGACCTGAAAAAGCTACGCCAGGCTACCTATTCTGCACAACTCCAAATGAGTTGAAACTTCACGGAGATTTTTTATGGAATATATAATAATTACTGGAGCAAATAACCACTAGAGGGGGCCCACCATGTGGGCACAACCCACCTGGGCACGCTAGGGCCCCCAGGCACGCCCTGCTGGGTTGTGCCCTCCTCGGCCCACCTTCGGTGCCAATCTTCTGGTATATAGGTTATTTTGACATAGAGAAAAAAATAAGGAGAGGACTTTCGGGACGAAGTGCCACTGCCTCATGGCGGAACTTGGGCAGGAGCACTTTTGCCCTTTGGCGGAGCAATTCCGCCGAGGGAACTTCCCTCCCGGAGGGGGAAATCATCATCCTCATCATGACCAACAACTCTCCCATCTTGGGGAGGTCAATCTCCATCAACATCTTCAACAACACCATCTCATCTCAAACCCTAGTTCATCTCTTGTGTTCAATCTTGTTACTGAAACTATAGATTGGTGCTTGTGGGTGACTAGTAGTGTTGATTACATCTTGTAGTTGATTACTATATGGTTTATTTGGTGGAAGATGATATGTTAAGATCTAATATGCTATTTAATACTCCTCTAATCATGAGCATGTTTATCATTTGTGAGTAGTTACTTTTGTTCTTGAGTTCACGGGAGAAATCATGTTGCAAGTAATCATGTGAACTTGATATGTGTTCGATATTTTGATAGTATGTATGTTGTGATTCCCTTAGTGGTGTTATGTGAACGTCTAATACATGACACTTCACCACATTTGGGCCTAAGGGAATGCATTGTGGAGTAGCAATTAGATGGTGGGTTGCAGGAGTGACAGAAACTTAAACCCTAGTTTATGCGCTATTCCGTAAGGGGCCGATTGGATCCAAAAGTTTAATGCTATGGTTAGAATTTATTCTTAATACTTTTCTCATAGTTGGGGATGCTTGTGGGAGGGTTAATCATAAGTAGGAGGTTTGTTCAAGTAAGAACAACACCTAAGCACCGGTCCACCCACATATCAAATTATCAAACTAGCGTACACAAATCGAACCAACATGATGAAAGTGACTAGATGAAATTCTCGTGTACCCTCAAGAATGCTTTGCTTATCATAAGAGACTGTTTTGGCTTGTCCTTTGCCTCAAAAGGATTTGGCTACCTTGCTGCACTTTTGTTACTACTATCGTTACTTGCTTGTTACAAATTATCTTGCTATCAAACTACTCTGCTACTTACAATTTCAGCACTTGCAGACACTACCTTACTGAAAACTACTTGTCATTTCCTTCTGCTCATCGTTGGGTTCGACACTCTTACTTATCGAAAAGAGCTACAATTAATCCCCTATACTTGTGGGTCATCAAGGCTATTTTCTGGCACCGTTGCCTGATACGTCTCCATCGTATGTACTTTTCCAAACACTTTTGCCCTTGTTTTGGACTCTAACTTCCATGATTTGAATGGAACTAACCCGGACTGATGTTGTTTTCAGCAGAATTGCCATGGTGTTTTTTTGTGCAGAAATAAAAGTTCTCGGAACGACTTGAAAATCAACGGCGAATATTTTTGGAATATATAAAAAATACTGGCGAAAGAATCAAGGCCAGGGCGGCCCACACCCTGTCCACGAGGGTGGTGGGGGGGGCTCCTACCCCCCTGGGCGCACCCCCTACCTCGTGGGCCCCTTGGTGCTCCACCGACCTCAACTCCAACTCTATATATTCATGTTCGGGGAGAAGAAAAATCAGGGAGAAGGATTCATCGTGTTTTACGATACGGAGCCGCCGCCAAGTCCTAATCTCTCTCCGGAGGGCTGATTTGGAGTCCGTTCGGGGCTCCGGAGAGGGGAATCCATCGCCATCGTCATCATCAACCTTCCCCCATCACCAATTTCATGACGCTCACCGCCGTGCGTGAGTAATTCCATCGTAGGCTTGCTGGACGGTGATGGGTTGGATGAGATTTATCATGTAATCGAGTTAGTTTTGTTAGGGTTTGATCCCTAGTATCCATTATGTTCTGAGATTGATGTTGCTATGACTTTGCTATGCTTAATGCTTGTCACTAGGGCCCGAGTGAGGGAGTCCTGGATTAGGGGGTCCTCGGACAACAGGACTATATACTTTGGCCGGACTGTTGGACTATGAAGATACAAGGTTGAAGACTTCGTCCGGTGTCCGGGTGGGACTCTCCTTTGCATGGAAGGCAAGCTTGGCAATTCAGATATGCAGATCTCCTTCCCTGTAACTGACTCTGTGTAACCCTAGCCCCCTCCGGTGTCTATATAAATCGGAGGGTTTAGTCCATAGGACAACAACGATCATAATCATAGGCCAGCTTCTAGGGTTTAGCCTCTACGATCTCGTGGTAGATCAACTCTTGTAATACTCATATCATCAAGATCAATCAAGCAGGAAGTAGGGTATTACCTCCATCGAGAGGGCCCGAACCTGGGTAAACATTGTGTCCCCCGCCTCCTGTTACCATCAGCCTTAGACGCACAATTCGGGACCCCCTACCTGAGATCCGCCGGTTTTGACACCGACATTGGTGCTTTCATTGAGAGTTCCACTGTGCCGTCACGATAAAGGCTTGATGGCTCCATCGATCATCGGCAACAACGTGATCCGGGGTGAGGTTTTTCTCCGCGGACAGATCTTCGTATTCGGCGACTTCGTACTCCGGGCCAACTCACTTGGCCATCTGGAGCAGATGAGAGCTACGCCCCTGGCCATCAGGTCAGGTTTGGAAGCTTGAACTATACTGCCGACATCCGCGGAGATTTGATCTTCAACGGATTCGAGCCCATGTCAGGTGCGCCACACAGTCACGACGAGCATGACTTAGCCCTGCCGTCGGACGGTGTTCGGGAGATCACACCTGTGGCTACTCCGGCCCTCAATCAGGAGAAGATCGTGGCATCTGAGGACAGGTGGATGGACCCCGCCATGGAGGCCGCACACTCAGCGGCGATAGAACCGAATACTGACTTCACCTCCTATGATACCTGTGTCATTGGACCCTTGGATTCATCCCCGGCCACAGGCTCCGAACCGCTTGCGTCCATGCCTATCGAATCTGATTGGGAACCGATCATGGAGTTTACCTCCATGGATATCTTTCAGCACTCGCCCTTGGGCGACGTGCTAAATTCATTGAGGTCTCTCTCCTTGTCAGAAGACCCTTGGCCGAACTATGTCCGGCTTGAGTGGAAAGCGGACGATGAAGAAATTCATTCCCCACCCACCACCCACTTAATAGCCACTGTCGACGACTTAACCGACATGCTTGATTTCGGCTCCAAAGACATCGACGGTATGGACGACGATGCAGGAGAAGAACTGGAACCACCACCCACAGGGTGCTGGACAACCACCTCATCATATGATATATATATATATATATATATATATATATATATATATATATATATATATATATATATATATATATATATATGGTGGACACCCCCAAAGAAAGTGATGGCAATAAGGCAACGGAGGATAATCCCCTCGAGAAGCAATCTAAGCACCGGCGTCATCGGCGCCGCTCTAAGCCCCGCCATAGCAAAAGCAGCGATACCGGCACAAGAGGCAATAACGCTGCGGATAGTGCCGAAGACGAAGACAATCCCCTCTAGCCAGGCTTCGAGCAGGAGGATGGGCAAGCTAGCCCTAAGGAACAAACGAGGGATGGAGAATCAGAGGATGACAATTACATGCCCCTCTCCGAAGTTATACTAAAAGCAAATCCGGCCGGGCCGAATACAATAGACAAGACTCGTACGAACTGCGTCGTGATATAGCCCGGCACAGAGGTTCCGCACACCCCCTATGCTTCACCGACGAAGTAATGGATCACTAATTCCCAGAAGGGTTTAAACCCATGAACATTGAATCATATGATGGTACAATAGACCTCGCGGTATGGATTGAAGATTTCCTCTTCCACATCCACATGGCCAGCGGTGACGATCTACATGCCATCAAGTACCTCCCACTAAAACTCAAAGGGCCGGCTCGGCATTGGCTGAATAGCCTGCCGGCAAACTCCATTGGCAGTTGGGAAAACTTGGAAGACACATTCCTTAACAACTTCCAGGGCACTTATGTGTGACCACCGGATGCTGATGACTTGAGTCACATTACCCAACAGCCCGGGGAGCCAGCCAAGAAATTCTGGACTCGGTTCCTAACTAAAAAGAACCAAATTGTCGACTGTCCGGATGCCGAGGACTTAGTGGCATTTAAGCATAACATCCGTGACGAGTGGCTCGCCCGACACCTCGGCTAAGAGAAGCCGAAGTCCATGGCAGCCATCACGACACTCATGACCCGCTTTTGTGCGGCGAGGACAGCTAGCTGGCTCGCAGCAACAACACATCAAGAAATCATGGCAATTCAGATGCCAAAGATAGCAACGGCAAGCCACGTCGCAACAGACACAAGCGCCGCAACAACGGCGACAACGCCGAAGACACGGTAGTCAATGCCGGATTCAGTGGCTCTAAATCCGGTCAGCGGAAAAAGCCATTCAAAGGAATCAATCCGGGCCCGTCCAGTTTGGACCGCATACTCGATCGCTCGTGTCAAATTGACAGCACCCCCGATAAACCAGCCAACCACACCAATAGAGAATGCTGGGTGTTCAAACAGGCCGGCAAGTTGAATGCCGAAAACAAGGAAAAGGGGCTGCATAGCGACGACGAGGAGGAGCCCCGGCCGCTGAACACAGAAGGTCAGAAGAAATTTCCTCCCCAAGTGAAAATGGTGAACATGATATATGCAACCCATATTCCCATGCAGGAATGGAAGCGTGTACTAAGGGACGTCTATGCGATGGAGCCAGTCGCCCCAAAGTTCAACCCATGGTCTTCTTGTCCGATCACTTTTGATCGCAGGGACCACCCTACCAGTATTCGTCATGGCGGTTCTGCCACATTGGTCCTTGACCCCATCATTGATGGATTTCACCTCACTCGAATCCTTATGGACGGTGGCAGTAGTCTGAACCTGCTCTACCAGGATACAGTGCGCAAAATGGGTATCGACCCCTCGAGGATCAAACCCACAAAAACCACCTTTAAAGGTGTCATACCAGGTGTAGAGGCCTATTGCACGGGCTCAATCACACTGGAAGTGGTCTTCGGATCTCCGGAAAACTTCCGAAGCGAGGAGTTGATCTTCGATATCGTCCCTTTCCGCCGTGGCTACCACGCACTGCTCGGACGAACCGCATTCGCCAGATTCAATGCGGTACCACATTATGCATACCTCAAGCTCAAAATGCCAGTACCTCGCGGGGTTATAACAGTTAATGGAAACACAGAACGCTCGCTCCGTACGGAGGAGCACACTGCGGCCCTCGCAACAGAAGTACAAAGCAGCCTTCTGAGGCAAACCGCCAATTCGGCAATAAAGCCCTCGGACACCTTCAAGCGAGTCCGGAGTACCTTGCAACAGGATCGCCCGGCACGTTCAGAGCTCTCCTAGCAATTCGGGCTCCGTCCTAGTCCCAGTCAAGCAGCGAAATTTGCGCCGTGCGTACATAATTACGCACTCAAAATACCATGGGCATAGGCGGAGTCACGGCTATGGCACGACCCACAATGCGGCTCAACCGCCTCAGGACCCGTGTATCTTTACCATTTTCTTCCTTTCAGGACCCTATTCTCTGAAGGCCCTCTCCGATAGCCTGATTATCAGACCCATCACAGGAAGGAAACACCAAGGAAGCAAGAAGCTTTGACGTACAAGGGAATCCCCAGGTGGTCTCTGATAACGATCGCTATACCTGTTTTACATACCCACACGCAGCTTGCCCTTGGATAGGACATGTCAAATAGTCCTATTTTTGCTTATTGCACTATTTGTATACATACGCTTTGACGTATCATTTAAATAACAATGTACAACGTTAGCTTACTATTGCATTTTCTTCATCTTTTTTCCCTGTCTGCTTATTTACGGCAAATTGCACCCGTACATTCTGGTACGTCCAGTGCGCCAGGGGCTTCAGTGTACCCCATAATACGGTAAGAAAAGTCCGAACACTTTCGATGGTGTGGCACCCCGAACTTATAGCATTATATGCATCAGCTCTGAATCATGTCTTGGGTCAATAGTTGGGTTTGCCCGGCTCCCATGTTTTGGTACCTTACGTTCCGCTATATCGGCTAAGGTAGCACTAGGAGAACTACTACAATTGTGTCCCGGTTCTTCCAGGCGAGCACCTCAGTAGAGAAAGCCGAAAACTGGCTGTCATGATGCGGCGAGAGTTGGTCGCTGTTCGAGAGGTCTCAAATCCTTAAAGATTTTTTCCGCTTCGGGCGAGGAATCGGCCTTGTCCGATTTAGGCGTATATAGCGCCCCAAGTTCGGCCTTCCGAATACTAGGGGCTTCACCAATATTTAAAATTGTAGACTTCTATGGCTAATTGAGAGTGATAAAGCTGTATAGTTCGATTGCCTTGTTTGCTTCGCTAAACACCTCCTTAAAGGACCATTTTTTTGGATAAAGAGTGTTTTAGATTTATCCTGAACACCTCAGTACTAGTTACATGGGGGCAGAAGCCAATGACTGGCCAACTCTTAGATTTTATAAACAGTCGCGCAGAAGGTAATATTTTAAATCGACAAGCATTATATAGCGCACATGAACTCGTTTTCATATTACAGGATCACATGAGTACATTCATTCAAATATTACATCCTTAGCACATTCCTACGCCACAAGGCGGGCACCCTTCAGGACACTGTCATAATACTTTTCGGGGTGGCGATGCTCCTTGCCCTCCGGTGGCCCCTCCTTCACCAGTTTTCGGCATCCATCTTCGCCCAGTGCACTTTCGCACGGGCAAAGGCCCTGCACGCATCTTCAATGCAGACGGACCGCTTTATGACTTCAAACCGTGGGCAGGCATTCACAAGCCGCTTTACCAGGCCGAAGTAGCTGTCAGGCAGGGGCTCGCCAGGCCACATCCGGACTATGAGACCCTTCATGGCCAGTTCGGCCGCCTTGTGAAGCTCGACCAGTTACTTCAGCTAGTCGCTCAAGGGCATCGGCTGTTCGGTCCCACCATATTGGGACCAGAACAACTTTTTCGTCGAGCTCCCTTCCTTGGCCCAGTAGAACTCCGTGGCATCCGATACGCTGTGTGGTAGATCTGTGAACGCTCCTGGAGAGCTCCGAATTCGGGTAAGTAGAAGGAAAGTCTCCTTCACATGCTTGCTTTGCATAATGAATGCCTTACCCACCGCTATCGTCTTGACCGCATGAATCTCCTGGATGGCCTTTTGGGCTTCGGCCTTGGCATTTCATGCGTTCTCGAGGGCCTTCGCAAGCTCGGACCCTTGCGTCTTAGAGTCACGCTCCAAGTACTCGTATTTCTTGACAAAATCCTGGAGCTCTTGCTGAACCTCGCCGACTCGGGCCTCTTGCTTCTCGCGCTCGATGCGCTCCTTGGCCGCTCTGTCTTCAGCCTCGCACAGCGCCTTCTTCAAGGCCGCCACTTCGGTCGTGGCCCCTAGCAAAATTCATGATGATCCTATGATCTAATGACCACTTTTTTCTTTATCAATATATAGACGGGGTATCACTTACCTTTGTTCTCTTCGAGCTGCCTCTTGGTAAGGTCGACCTCTTCCTCAGACCGCTCAAGGTCCCACTTCAGTCCAGAGACCTCTGCAGTACGAGCGGCAGCGGCCAGCAGCGAAGCCTATTTATTCACATAGACATATTCTGATTAGACTCATGCGATTGTTATTTGATCCTCTGTTCGGACTTTCTTTGCAAACACCAAACAAAGCATCAGGGGCTACTGTCTATGCTGTGATATTTTCTCATAATTTGATTACTTACCTCAAAGCCTGTTAGGAGGCTGGCACAGGCTTCGGTCAATCCGCTTTTGGCGGACCGAACCTTCTCGACCACCGCACTCATGATGGTGCGGTGCTCTTTGTCAATGGAAGCGCCACGAAGCGCCTCCAGCAAGTTGTCCGATGCTTCTGAATGGACAAAGGACATCGGCACAGACGGCTCGCCCCCCTTAGCGAGGGTCTCCTGAAAGAATCCGGAATCACTGGAGGTTCCAACGTAGTATCCGGTTGGGGGCCAAACTTGCTATGGCTCCCGTCATTAGAACCCATGGGAGTCTTACCCCCCATGAGCCCGGCATCTGGGATGTCGCCTTGGGGCGCCTCTAGAATTATCCCCCCTTGGTCTGGTGCCCTCTGAGACAACACCTCGATGTCGTCCATGGGCAGGGGGGAGGTGGTTGTCGGGAGTGAATTGCTGTTCATCGCCGACAGGCCTAAAGACCCATCCGAAGAGGATACGTCGATGTGGGATTTGGATGGACTGCACGATCATGTTCGACATGATAAGAAGCAATAAAACAAAACATACCAGAACTATTATAGTATCCAGATACTTACGACTTCGCCAGGGGCTTGTCCCTGGGAAACCACTCCTCGTCGCTGTAAGCGGCTGTTGTGGAGTGGTCTAGAAGGAGGGTACTTCCCTTCTTGGACCCTTCGGCCTCCCCAGATGGGGCGGTCTTCCTTTTCTTATCCCCCCCGGTTGGGGGGGAGAACTTTCCTCTTCCGCCTCCTCGTTTTCGTGGGAGGAGTGCGCATCGGTGTTTTTGGACGATAAGTCCGATACAACCTTGCACCGGAGACCTTTCCTGGTCCCCGCGACCTTATTCTTGGCCTTCTTCTCCGGCGCCTCATAGGGCGCCGGAACCAGCATCTCCATTAAGAGAGCCTTTGCTGGATCTTCGGGCAGTGGGGCCGGACAATCGATCCACTCCACTGTCGCTACCCAGTCCTCTTAAAATGGCATGGAGGCTCAGATCCCTCACATGATTATACCGGGGAAAGGAACATCTTGTGAGATATAAAGAGCTTACCGGATTGGCAGGGCGCTTTGCGCTGAGTCCGCGATCCTCGGTAAGGGGAGGAGGAACCTTGGCGGCCTTGAACAGCACCTTCCAGACGTCTTTGTGTGTCATGTCGAAAAGCTCTCGCAGTGTCTGGTGCTCGGCCGGGTTGAACTCCCACATATTGAATGCCCGTCTCTGACACGGAAGGATCTGGCGGAAGAGCATGACTTGGACCACGTTGATAAGCTTGATTTTATTGCTTATCATATTTTTAACACAGCTCTGGAGTCCTGTCAGCTCCACCGATGAACCCCAGGATAGGCCCTTCTCTTTCCAGGAGGTGAGCCGCGTGGGGATGCCGGATCGAAATTCAGGGGCCGCCACCCAGTTGGTGTCGCGTGGCTCAGTGATGTAGAACCACCCTGATTGCCACCCCTTCACGGTCTCCACATAGGAGCCTTCGAGCCAGGTGATGTTGGGCATTTTGCCCACCATGGTGCCTCCGCACTCCACTTGCTGGCCGACCACCACCTTCGGTTTCACGTTGAAGGTCTTCAGCCATAGGCCGAAGTGGGGCTTGATGCGGAGGAAGGCCTCACACATGACGATAAACACTGAGATGTTGAGGATGAAATTGGGGGCCAGATCATGGAAGTCCAGCCCGTAGTAGAACATGAGCCCGCAGATAAATGGGTGGAGGGGAAATCCCAGTCCACAGATGAAGTGGGTGAGGAATACAACCCTCTCATGGGGTTCTAGGGTAGGGACGATCTGCCCCGCGTCTGGGAGCCGGTGCGCGATGTCTGTGGCCAGGTATCCAGCTTCCCGGAGCTTCGTAATATCCTCCTCCGTAACGGGGGAGACCATCCACTTGCCTCCCGCTCCGGATATGTTTGGAATGGCTCTGCGGAGAAGATGAGAACTTGGGCATTGGAGCTCGAGTGCGTGAGAATGGATGGGCAGGGGAAGAAGAAGGCGTGGGTGAAAAAGAGGAATCCTTGTCCCTTTATAAAGGCGGTAGAAACTATGCGCCTCCCCACTTGACCCATAAAATCGCTTATTCCCCAAGCGTCGCGATTGATGGCACGGTTGGGTTACCCATACCCGTATTGATGAGAATCCTGTGATAAGGGGAACACGATCTTTGCTTCGACAAGACGTGCCAATAAAACCGCCTCGCAACACATGCAGTGGCAGGCAGGGAAAAACGGTTCGTAATGACCGGACCACGGCAGGATGTCACGTTATGAAAAGTGGTCAGCAGATTAGATTTGTGGAATAATATACTCTCTACGGTGGTATGCGGAATTTGCTTTACAGAGCCAGACACAATCCTGGTGTTCAAAATCTTCTATGGAGTATTCAGAGAAGGAACCCGCCTTGCAATGACGAAGACAATCTGCGCGCTGGACTCATCTTTATTGAAGCCTGGTTCAGGGGCTACTGAGGGAGTCCTGGATTAGGGGGTCCCCGGACAGCCGGGCTATATACTTTGGCCGGACTGTTGGACTATGAAGATACAAGATTGAAGACTTCGTCCCGTGTCCGGGTGGGTCTCTCCTTTGCGTGGAAGGCAAGCTTGGCAATTCAGATATGTAGATCTCCTTCCCTGTAACCGACTCTGTGTAACCCTAGCCCCCTCCGGTGTCTATATAAACTGAAGGGTTTAGTCCGTAGGACAACAACGATCATAATCATAGGCTAGCTTCTAGGGTTTAACCTCTACGATCTTGTGGTAGATCAACTCTTGTAATACTCATATCATCAAGATCAATCAAGCAGGAAGTAGGGTATTACCTCCATCGAGAGGGACCGATCCTGGGTAAACATTGTGTCCCCCGCCTCCCGTTACCATCAACCCTAGACGCATAGTTCGGGACCCCCTGCCCGAGATCCGCGGGTTTTGACACCGACACCGAGTGCCATGATTTCAGATCTGAACCTATTATGTTTTCATGAATATATGTGAGTTGTTGATCCTATCTTGCAAGTCTATAGTTAACTATTATGTGTAATGATCCGTTAACCCCGAAGTGACAATAATCGGGATACTTACCGGTGATGACTGTAGTTTGAGGAGTTCATGTATTCACTAAGTGTTAATGCTTTGGTCTGGTACTCTATTAAAAGGAGGCCTTAATATCTCTTAGTTTCCAACAGGACCCCGCTGCCACGGGAGGGTAGGAAAAAAGATGTCATGCAAGTTCTTTCCCCATAAGCACGTATGACTATATTCGGAATACATGCCTACATTACATTGATGAATTGGAGCTAGTTCTGTGTCACCCTATGTTATAACTGTTGCATGAGGAATCGCATCCGACATAATAATCCATCACGGAAAGGTTCTAAAAGAATTATCCATCACTGATCCATTGCCTACGAGCTTTTCACATATTGATCTTTGCTTTGTTACTTTTCCGTTGCTACTGTTACAATCACTACAAAACTGCTACCGTTACTTTTGCCACTATTACCGTTACTTCCATACTACTTTGCTACTAAATACTTTGCTGCAGATATTAAGTTTTCCAGGTGTGGTTGAATTGAAAACTCAGCTGCTAATACTTGAGAATATTCTTTGGCTCCCCTTGTGTCGAATCAATAAATTTGGGTTGAATACTCTACCCTCGAAAACTATTGCGATCCCCTATACTTGTGGGTTATCAAGAATATTTTCTGGCACCGTTGCCGGGGAGCATAGCTCTATTCTTTGAGTCACTTGGGATTTATATCTTTCGATCACTATGAAGAACTTGAAAGATAAAAGAACCAAGATTTTTCCCTCAACTACGAGGGGAGGTAAGGAACTGCCATCTAGCTCTGCACTCGATTCACCTTCTGTTTGGAGTAAACTTGCGACACCTACTCCTGCTATTCATTCTGATATGTCGCATGTTAATTGATGATGCCACTTCTGCTTTGCATGATACTTATGATGAAACTACTTCTATGCTTGATAATACTGTGCCACTAGGTGAATTTCTTGATGAACAACTTTCTAGGGTTAGAGAGAATGAAATTATTGAAACTGATGATATTGATGAAAGTTATGATGAAGAATCTCCCCCTAGATATGAATTGCCTGTTG
Source organism: Triticum dicoccoides (assembly GCF_002162155.2). Taxonomy (NCBI): domain Eukaryota; kingdom Viridiplantae; phylum Streptophyta; class Magnoliopsida; order Poales; family Poaceae; genus Triticum; species Triticum dicoccoides. Next base: position 81,750,696 of record NC_041388.1, read on the forward strand.
TTCCTGAGGGTTATGTTATGGATGAAGAAACTGCTAGAGACTTTTTAGCTTGCAATGATAGATATGATCTTAAGAAATTATTAGCTAAGCTTAAAGAAAAGTCTTTGAATGCTAGAATGAAATATGACCCTACTTTTGCTACTTCACCTATCTGTATTCCTGATAAGGATTCTGATTTCTCTGTCGACCCTGAGTTAATTACTTTGGTTGAATATGATCCTTTTTATGGCTATGAATCTGAAAATGTTGTGGCACATCTTACTAAATTAAATGATATAGCCACCCTGTTTACTAATGATGAGAAAACTCGCTATTACTTTATCCTTAAGTTGTTTCCATTCTCATTAAAGGGTGATGCTAAAACATGGTTTAATTCTCTTGAACCTAGTTGTGTGCGTAGTCCCCAAGATATGATTTATTACTTCTCTGCTAAATATTTCCCCGCTCATAAGAAACAAGCTGCCTTAATGGAAATATATAATTTTGTGCAAATTGAAGAAGAGAGTCTCCCACAAGCTTGGGGGAGGCTTCTCCAATTACTTAATGCTTTGCCTGATCATCCTCTCAAGAAAAATGAAATACTTGATATCTTTTATAATGGACTAACTGATGCTTCTAGAGACTACCTGGATAGTTGTGCTGGTTGTGTTTTCAGGGAAAGAACTGTTGATCAAGCTGAATTGCTATTGAATAATATGTTGAGTAATGAAAATGATTGGACACTTCCTGAACCAACTCCTAAGCCAACTCCGAAGAAAAGGGGTATTCTATTTCTCAGTCCGGAAGATATGCAAGAGGCAAAGAAATCTATGAAATAAAAAGGTATTAAAGTTGAAGATGTTAAGAATTTACCACCTATTGAAGAAATACATGGTCTTGATAACCCGACTCAGGTAGTAAAGGTAAATTCTCTCTATAGATTTGATGACGGTGATATTCCTCATTTTAAGTCTGCTAGCCAATGCTTAGATGAGTTTGATAATTTTATTGTTAAAAAAAGAAAACTTCAATGCTTATGTTGGTAGACAATTGAAACGTAATTCCTATATGATTGAACACTTGAGTGATTATATGTCTAGAGTTAAAGGTGAACTTAAACTTATTAGTAAACATGCTTCTATGGTTACCACTCAAGTGGAACAAGTACTTAAGGCTCAGAATGATTTGCTCAATGAATTAAATGATAAGAAAAATGATAATGCTGTTAGAGTTATGACTAGAGGGGGTAAAATGACTCAGGAACCTTTGTATCTTGAGGGCCACCCTAAGAGAATTGAGCAAGATTCTCAGAGAAGAAGAAAAAGAAAAATGATAGGACTTTGCATGCTTCTAGTGAACCTATTGTAGACACACCTAGGAATCCCAATGATATTTCTATTTCCAATGCTGAAAAACAATCTGGTAATGAACATGAACCTAGTTATAATATTAATAATGATGTTCATGTTGATGCTCAACCTAGCAATAACAATGATGTAGAGAATGAACCTGCTATTGATCTTGATAACCCACAATCAAAGAATCAATGTTATGATAAGAGAGACTTCGTTGCTAGAAAGCACGGTAAAGAGGGAGAACCATGGGTTCAGAAACCCATGCCTTTTCCTCCTAAACCATTCAAGAAAAAGGATGATGAGGATTTTGAGTGCTTTGGTGAAATGATTAGACCTATCTTTTTGCGTATGCATTTGACTGATATGCTTAAAATGAATCCTTATGCTAAGTATATGAAAGATATTGTTACTAATAAAAGAAAGATACCGGAAGCTGAAATTTCCACCATGCTTGCTAATTACACTTCTAAGGGTGGAATATCAAAGAAACTAGGAGATCCCGGAGTACCAACTATACCATGCTCCATTAAGAGAAACTATGTTAAAACTGCTTTATGTGATCTTGGAGCTGGTGGTAGTGTTATGTATCTCTCCTTATATCGTAGACTTGATTTGAATAAGTTGACAGCCACTGAAATATCTTTGCAAATGGCTGATAAATCAACTACTATACCTATCGGTATTTGTGAGGATGTGCATGTTGTGGTTGCAAATGTTACTATTTTAACGGACTTTGTTATTCTTGATATTCCCGAGGATGATAGTATGTCCATTATTCTTGGAAGACCCTTTTTGAATACTGCAAGGGCTGTTATTGATTGCAACAAAGGCAATGTCACTTTTCATGTTAATGGTAATGAGCATACGGTACACTTCCCGAGGAAACAACCTCAAGTCCACAATATCAATTCTATTGGAAAAATTTCAACGATTATTATTAGAGGTTTTGAATTTCCTCTTCCTACTGTCAAGAAGAAATATGATATTCTTATTGTTGGGGATGTGCATATCCCCGTTGAGGTAACCTAGTGTTATTCGAAATTATCCGGATTCGTGCAATTCGGAATGAGTTTGTTAACAAGACTTGATCAACCTTGTTAGTGGATTCCTTTCGATGAGCATGTGATCGATGAAGTTAGAAGGCACAACTTTCTGTACCCTCTTTTTACTTTCTATTATTTAGTTTAAATAAAGCAAAAATAATATTTTCTGTCTGTTTTCTGAATTATCCTAGCAATTAAAAATACCCTGAAAATAAAAGTTCTCCAAATGCCCTGAAAATTTAATATGATTTTTTCTAGAATATTTAAGAATTATTGGCACCGAGAACACCTATGTGCCCATGAGGGTGGAGGGTGCGCCTACCCCCCTAGGCGCACCCCCTGCCTCGTGGACCCCACGTGGGCCCCCTCCCCTTATTCTTGCACCCACACACTTCGTCTTCCTCTAGAAAAAAATCATCCACCAGCTCAAACCCGAGTTCTAGCTCATCTTGCTGCCATTTTCGATCTCCTTGCTCAAAGCTCCATTCACAAAACTGCTTTGGGGGATTGTTCTTTGGTATGTGGCTCCTCCAATGGTCCAATTAGTTTTGTTCTAGTGCCTTATTTATTGCAATTTTTTGCTGCTTAGGTGACCCCGTTCTTGAGCTTGCATGTCAAATTTATGTGGTCAAAAGTAGTTTTAATGCATGATATAGCCTCTAGGCACTTGTAGGAGTAGTTGCTATCAATTTTGTTGAGTTTGGTTCACTTTTATTTCGAGTTACTAAAAATTTCAGAAATTTTTCAGAGGAAGAAATATGTTTAGGAAAATGTACCAAGGTGGTTCCTCAAAGAAGCAAGGGCCCAGGCTCGGATACGTGAGCTGGACTATGAACTACCAAGAGAAGCTCAAGTGCGGCCTTGTGAATGGCCGTGAGAAGATTTTATGGTCCAAGCAGGAACTAAGGAGGAATTTGACGCGTATGTGTGTAATGCTGAACTTGAGGGCTTCGTGTCAGATAAGTGCCCCCACTATTATCACCTAACTGATTCCTTTGTGAGAAGGTTTAAATTTACATCATCACGCAATTCTCACACTGTCCTATTTGATCTCTATGATAAATCTTATACCATGGACTTAGAAGATTTTAATACTGCTTGTAAACTCCCGCAGTGGGGTAGTGTTAGTGAACCTCGCAAATCTGAATTTAAAGAATTTCTTGCTAGTATCACCGTGGGGGAATCTAGAAAAATAAAACAAGCTACCATAGGGAGCATTCATTTTCCTGCCATACATTATTTTGCTCTCTTCGTGGGTAGATGCATTAACGGTAAAGATGAGGCTTGCCACATGTGCGTTCCAGATCTTTGTGTCCTCAAGAGTGCGGTATTGGCTGATAAACAATATAACTTGGGGCTATTGTTGCATGTAGGCTGCATCTTAATAGTTTAAGTGGAGACTTGTTTGGTGGAATTTATGCAACTCATGTAGCTAATTTTCTTGAGATACCCATACATGAGAATGATATTGAATTTCCACCTGCTTATCTAGATTATAATGCTATGGTTCGTCATCAGTTTGTTGAGAGGAACGATCAGTTCCTCCAGTACCGACTAATCTTTGACAGGCGTCGCACTGTCCATGTTGCTCTCCCTGCTCCTACTTTCTTTGACTTTCAAAAAAAGGGAGATATGTTATAACTAGAGAGGAGGCAAACGAGTATGAGAGGAGGACGGAGGCAGCTCTCCTCCAAGATGCAGCTCGTGAGGAAGTAGCGGCTGCATCTCAGTATGACCCCAGCTTCAACTTCGGATATCCACCAGGCCATCCATGGGCATAGACCAACTTATGCCAAAAGCCTAAGCTTGGGGGAGTACGTATTCCTCGCCGACATTACATTCATGTTCACACACTCATGCCAGTTCTCGGTGCTCATACTTTTTCATTGTATCGTCCATGCTAGTTTAATTTCCGTTTTAAGCTTTCTTCTTGTGTGTTTGAAAAACCTTAAGAAAAAAAATAGTTGTAGCTTTTAGCTAGTTTACTTTCTATGCCTATAGTAGTAGTAATTAAAAGAAAACCCAAAAGATTTCTCGTTCCTCTTTTGCTTGTTGGGAGCTTTCTCGTGTAAATAGTTTTGTTTCTTTTCTTTTTCTTTGGGGGTCGAGAGGAGAAGACCATGATGAAAATGTTGAGTGGCTCTTTTATGCATTATTGTTGATCTAACCAAGAGCCCATATTACCTTGTCTTCTCCCTTGAATTGAATTCTTGTAGATTCCAGCTTAGTCCAATGCACGTGCACTATTATTATTATCCACACTATTAGGTTGTGCAAGTGCAAGGCAATAATGACGATATATGATGGACTGATTGAGATGAGAGAAGCCGGTATGAACTTGACCTCTCTTGTTTTTGTAAATATGATTAGTTCATCATTCCCGATTCAGCCTATTATGAATGAAACATGTTTGCAATGACAATAAGAGATTATAGTTGCTCATGCCATGCTTAATTTCTAGGCGTTTATAATGGTTTACCTTGCGTGCCAACATGCTATTAAAATGGTTGTGATGTGGTATGATCGGGTGGTATCCTCCTTTGAACGATTCGAGTGGCTTGACTTGGCACATGTTCACTCATGTAGTTGAAACAAATCAACATAGCCTCCACGATATTTATGTTTATGGTGAATTATATCCTACTCATGCTTCCATTCAGTGTTGATTAATTTAATGCATGTTCATGACTGTTGTCACTCTCTAGATGGTCGCTTCCTAGTCTCTTTCTAGCCTTCACTTGTACTAAGCGGGAATACTGCTTGTGCATCCAGTTCCGTAAACCCCAAAAGTTATTCCATATGAGTCCACCATACCTTCCTATATGCGGTATCTACCTGCCGTTTCAAGTAAATTTGTATGTGCCAAACTCCAAACCTTCAAATGAAATTCTGTTTTGTATGCTCGAATAGCTCATGTATCAACAAGGCCTGTCTATATCTTCCATGCTATGTGGGTTATTCTCAAGAGGAGTGGACTCCGCTCCTCACTCACAAGAAAATGGCTGGTAACCGGGATGCCCAGTTCCATGCTCAAATCAAATCAAAATAATTGCAAACAAAACTCCCCCTGGATTGTTGTTAGTTGGAGGCACCCGTTGTTTCGGACAAGCCATTGATTGATGTTTGTTGGTGGTAGGGGGAGTATAAACTTTACCATTTTGCTTGGGAACCGCCTATAATGTGTGTAGCATGGAAGATATCAAGATCTCTTGATTGTTATGTTGACAATGAAAGTATACCACTAAAAATATTATTCATCTCTATTTCAGAATCGAGCTCTGGCACCTCTACAAATCCCTGCTTCCCTCTGCGAAGGGCCTATCTATTTACTTTTACGTTGAGTCATCATCCTCTTATTAAAAAGCACTAGTTGGAGAGCACCGCTGTCATTTGCATGTATTATTATTAGTTTACATTGAGTATGACTGTGACTGGATCACTTTTACCATGAATTACAATTTCCAGTCAGCCCTTGATCTTCGGAGGTGCTCTGCATTTATGTTTTGCGGTCTCAGAAAGGGCTAGCAAGATACCGTCTTGTTATATCATATTATGATTGTTTTGAGAAAGTGTTGTCATCCGAGATTTATTATTATTGCTCGCTAGTTGATTATGCCATTGATATGAGTAAACATGAGACCTAAATGTTATTGTGAATCTGGTTAGTTCATAATATTTGATGAAAACTTGAATGCTGGCTTTACATATTTACAACAACAAGAGTAAACAGAGTTTGTAAACATTTTTCTTTATCACTTTCAGTTTATCAACTGAATTGCTCGAGGACAAGCAAATGTTTAAGCTTGGGGGAGTTGATGTGTCTCCATCGTATCTACTTTTCCAAACACTTTTGCCCTTGTTTTGGACTCTAACTTGCATGATTTGAATGGAACTAACCAGGACTGATGCTGTTTTCAGCAAAATTTCCATGGTGTTATTTTTGTGCAGAAATAAAAGTTCTCAGAATGACCTGAAAATCAACGGAGAATGTTTTTGGAATATATAAAAAATACTGGCGAAAGAATCAAGGCCAGGGGGCCCACACCCTATCCACGAGGATGGGGGCGCGCCTACCCCCCTGGGCGCGCCCCTGCCTCATGGGCCCCCTGGTGCTCCACGGACCTCAACTCCAACTCTATATATTCACGTTCGGGGAGAAAATAATCAGGGAGAAGGATTCATCACGTTTTACGATACGGAGCCGCTGCCAAGCCCTAATCTCTCCCGGAAGGGCTGATCCAGAGTCCGTTCGGGGCTCCGGAGAGGGGAATCCGTCGCCATCGTCATCATCAACCTTCCCCCATCACCAATTTCATGATGGTCACTGCTGTGCGTGAGTAATTCCATCATAGGCTTGCTGGACGGTGATGGGTTGGATGAGATTTATCATGTAATCGAGTTAGTTTTGTTAGGGTTTAGTCCCTAGTATCCATTATGTTCTGAGATTGATGTTGCCATGATTTCAGATCTGAACCTATTATGTTTTCATGAATATATGTGAGTTATTGATCCTATCTTGCAAGTCTATAGTCACCTATTATGTGTTATGATCCGTTAACCCCGAAGTGACAATAATCGGTATACTTACCGGTGATGACCACAGTTGAAGGAGTTCATGTATTCACTAAGTGTTAATGCTTTGATCCGGTACTCTATTAAAAGGAGGCCTTAATATCCCTTAGTTTCCAATAGGACCCTGCTGCCACGGGAGGGTAGGACAAAAGATGTCATGCAAGTTCTTTCCCCATAAGCACGTATGACTATATTCGGAATACATGCCTACATTACATTGATGAATTGGAGCTAGTTCTGTGTCACCCTATGTTATAACTGTTGCATGAGGAATCGCATCCGACATAATTATCCATCACTGATCTATTGCCTACGAGCTTTTCACATATTAATCTTTGCTTAGTTACTTTTCCGTTGCTACTGTTACAATCACTACAAAACTGCACCGTTACTTTTGTGACCGTTACTTTTTCCACCGTTACTATTACTTCCATACTACTTTGTTGCAGATATTAAGTTTTCCAGGTGTGGTTGAATTGAAAACTTAGCTGCTAATACTTGAGAATATTCTTTGGCTCCCCTTGTGTCGAATCAATAAATTTGGGTTGAATACTCTACCCTCGAAAACTGTTGCGATCCCCTATACTTGTGGATTATCATTGCCGGGGAGTGAAATGCCTTTGGTAAGTGGAATTTGGTAAGGAAACATTTATATAGTGTGCTGAAATTTATTATCACTTGTTACTATGGAAAACAATCCTTTGAGGGGTTCGTTCGGGGTATCTTCACCTCGTCTGGAACCACAATTAGCTACCCCTCAACCTACTGCACCTACTGAAAATATTGAATATGAAATTCCTTCGGGTATGATAGAAAAACTGCTAGCTAATCCTTATGCAGGAGATGGAACCGAACATCCTGATATGCACTTGATATATGTGGAACAAATTTGTGGATTGTTCAAGCTTGCAGGTTTACCCAGGGATCAAGTTATGAAAAAGGTTTTCCCTTTATCTTTGAAGGTAAAATCATTGGTGTGGTATAGGCTATGTGATGATATTGGATCATGGAATTGGAATTGTTTGGAATTGGAGTTCCACCAAAAAAATTATCCTATGCATCTAGTTCATCATGATCGGAATTATATATATAATTTTTGGCCTCGTGAAGGAGAAAGTATCGCACTAGCTTGGGGAATCTTAAGTCAATGTTATATTCATGCCCCAATCATGAGCTCTCAAGAGAAATTATTATCCAGAATTTTTATGCTCGGCTTTCTCGTAATGACCAAACCATGCTTGATATTTCTTGTGCTGGTTATTTTATGAAGAAGACTATTGAATTCCGGTGGGATCTTTTGGAAAGAATTAAATGCAACTCTGAAGATTGGGAACTCGATGAAGGTAAAGAGTCAGGTATTAAAATTAAATATGATTGTGTTAAATCTTTTATGGATACCGATGCTTTTTAAAAGTTTAGCACTAAATATGGACTTGACTCTGAGATAGTAGCCTCCTTTTGTGAATCATTTGCTACTCATGTTGAACTCCCTAAAGAGAAGGGGTTTAAATATCACCCACCTATTAAAGAAGAAATTAAAGAACCGGTACCACTAAAAGAAGAAACTATACTTTATAATGTTGATCCAGTTGTTCCTTCTGCTTATATTGAGAAACCACCTTTCCCTATTAGGATAAAGGAACATGCTAAAGTTTCAACTGTGGTTAACAAAAGCTATATTAGAACACCTAAACCTAATGAACAAATTCAAGTAGAACCTAGCATTTGAAGGAAATATGCCCTAGAGGCAATAATAAAGTTGTTATTTATATTTCCTTATATCATGATAAATGTTTATTATTCATGCTAGAATTGTATTAACTAGAAACTCGATACATGTGTGAATACATAGACAAAACAGAGTGTCCCTAGTATGCCTCTACTTGACTAGCTCGTTAATCAAAGATGGTTAAGTTTCCTAGCCATGGACATGTGTTGTCATTTGATGAACGGGATCACATCATTAGAGAATGATGTGATGGACTAGACCCATTTGTTAGCTTAGCTCTATGATCGTTTAGTTTATTGCTATTGCTTTCTTCATGACTTATACATGTTCCTATGACTATGAGACTATGCAACTCCGGAATACCGGAGGAACACTTAGTGTGCTATCAAACGTCACAACGTAACTGGGTGATCATAAAGATGCTCTACAGGTGTCTCCGATGGTGTTTGTTGAGTTGGCATAGATCGAGATTAGGATTTGTCATTCCGATTGTCGGAGAGGTATCTCTGGGCCTGATGTCTACTACACAACCTTCTTCTTGTAGACGTTGTTGGGCCTCCAAGTGCAGAGGTTTGTAAGACAGTAGCAAATTTCCCTCAAGTGGATGACCTAAGGTTTATCAATCCATAGGAGGCGTAGGATGAAGCTGGTCTCTCTCAAGCAACCCTGCAACCAAATAACAAAGAGTCTCTTGTGTCCCCAACACACCCAATACAATGGTAAATTGTATAGGTGCACTAGTTCGGTGAAGAGATGGTGATACAAGTGCAATATAGATAGTAGATAAAGGTTTTTGTAATCTGAAAATATAAAAACAGCAAGGTAACTAATGATAAAAGTGAGTGTAAACGGTATTGCAATGCTAGGAAACAAGGCCTAGGGTCGATACTTTCACTAGTGCAAGTCATCTCAACAATAATAACATAATTGGATCACATAACTATCCCTCAACATGCAACAAAGAGTCACTCCAAAGTCACTAATAGCGGAGAACAAACGAATAGATTATGGTAGGGTACGAAACCACCTCAAAGTTATTCTTTCCAATCAATCCGTTGGGCTATTCCTATAAGTGTCACAAACAGCCCTAGAGTTCATACTAGAATAACACCTTAAGACACAAATCAACCAAAACCCTAATGTCACCTGGATACTCCAATGTCACCTCAAGTATCCGAGGGTATGATTATACGATATGCATCACACAATCTCAGATTCATCTATTCAACCAACGCATAGAACCTCAGAGAGTGCCCCAAAGTTTCTACTGGAGAATCAAGACGAAAACGTGTGCCAACCCCTATGCATAGGTTCATGGGCGGAACTCGCAAGTTGATCACCAAAACATACATCAAGTGAATCATGTAATATCCCATTGTCACCACAGATACGCACGACAAGACATACATCAAGTGTTCTCAAATCATTAAAGACTCAATCCGATAAGCTTACTTCAAAGGTAAAAATCAATACATTACAAGAGAGTAGAGGAGAGAAACATCATAAGATCCAACTATAATAGCAAAGCTCGCGATACATCAAGATCGTGCCACCTTAAGAACACGAGAGAGAGAGAGAGATCAAACACATAGCTACTGGTACATACCCTTAGCCCCGAGGGAGAACTACTCCCTCCTCATCATGGAGAGCACCGGGATGATGAAGATGGCCACCGGAGAGGGATTCCCCCTCCGGTAGGGTGCCGGAACAGGTCTAGATTGGCTTTCGGTGGCTATGGAGGCTTCTGGCAGCGGAACTCCCGATCTATTGTGCTCTCCGATAGTTTGAGGGCATATGGATATATATATAGGCGGAAGAAATACATCAGGGGAGCCACAAGGGGCCCACGAGGGTGGAGGGCGTGCCCAAGGGGGTGGGCGCGCCCCCCTGCCTCGTGTCTTCCTCGTTGATCCCCTGACATGCACTCCAAGTCTCCTGTATTGCTTTCTTTCCAAAAATTAGTTTTCCGAAGGTTTCATTCCATTTGGACTCCGTTTGATATTATTTTTCTTCGAAACCCTAAAACAAGGAAAAAAACAGAAACTGGCACTGGGATCTAGGTTAATAGGTTAGTCCCAAAAATCATATAAAATAGCATATAAATGCATATAAAACATCCAAGGTTGATAATATAATAGCATGGAACAATCAAAAATTATAGATATGTTGGAGACGTATCAGCATTCCCAAGCTTAATTCTTGCTCGTCCTCGGGTAGGTAAATGATAAAAACAGAATTTTTGATGTGGAGTGCTACCTAACATATTTATCCATGTAATTCTCTTTATTGTGGCAAGAATATTCAGATCCATAAGATTCAAGACAAAAGTTTAATATTGACATAAAAATAATAATACTTCAAGCATACTAACTAAGCAATTATGTCTTCTCAAAATAACATGGCCAAAGAAAGCTATCCCTACAAAATCATATAGTCTGGCTATGTTCCATCTTCACCACCCAAAGTATTTAAATCATGCACAACCCCGATGACAAGCCAAGCAATTGTTTAATACTTTTGATGTTCTCAAATTTTTTCAATCTTCACGCAATACATGAGCGTGAGCCGTGGACATAGCACTATAGGTGGAATAGAATGGTGGTTGTGGAGAAGACAAAAGGGAGAAGATAGTCTCACATCAACTAGGCATACCAACGGGCTATGGAGATGCCCATCAATAGATATCAATGTGAGTGAGTAGGGATTGCCATGCAACGGATGCACTAGAGCTATAAGTGTATGAAAGCTCAACAAAAGAAACTAGTGGGTGTGCATCCAACTTGCTTGCTCACGAAGACCTAGGGCATTTTGAGGAAGACCATCATTGGAATATACAAGCCAAGTTCTATAATGAAAGATTCCCACTAGTATATGAAAGTAACAACATAAGAGACTCTCTATCATGAAGATCATGGTGCTACTTTGAAGCACAAGTGTGGTAAAAGGATAGTAGCATTGTCCCTTCTCTCTTTTTCTCTCATTTTTATTTTTATTTTTTTTTATTTGGGCCTTTTCTCTTTTTTATGGCCTCTTTTTTCTCTCTTTTTTATTTTTCGTCCGGAGTCTCATCCCGACTTATGGGGGAATCATAGTCTCCATCATCCTTTCCTCACTGGGACAATGCTCTAATAATGATGATCATCACACTTTTATTTACTTACAACTCAAGAATTACAAATCGATACTTAGAACAAAATATGACTCTATATGAATGCCTCCAGCGGTGTACCGGGATGTGCAATGACTCATGAGTGACATGTATGAAAGAATTATGAACGGTGGCTTTGCCACAAATACGATGTCAACTACATGATCATGCAAAGAAATATGACAATGATGGAGTATGTCATAATAAACAGAATGGTGGAAAGTTGCATGTCAATATATCTCGGAATGGCTATGGAAATTCCATGATAGGTAGGAATGGTGGCTGTTTTGACGAAGGTATATGGTGGGTTTATGATACCGGCGAAAGGTGCGCGGTATTAGAGAGGATAGCAATGGTGGCAGGGTGAGAGTGCGTATAATCCATGGATTCAACATTAGTCATAAAGAACTCACATACTTATTGCAGAAATCTATTAGTTATCTAAACAAAGTACTACGCGCATGCTCCTGGGGGGATAGATTGGTAGGAAAAGACCATCACTCGTCCCCGGCCGCCACTCATAAGGAGGCAATCAATAAATACATCATGTTCCGACTTCTTAACATAATGGTTCACCATACGTGCATGCTACGTGTAGCGACTAGACCTCAAACGGTCCAATCTCCGTGCTCAGGTGTCATCCCTGGATCAGTAATGCTGACACCACACAGTACTTGAAGGATTTATAACAGAGTAGCAATCACACACCTATTACATCGAGAGTCTCAAAAGAGAACTTATTACAATAAATATGGCTTAAGGCCATCTAATAACGATAACAGCAGAAGGCTTGGAAGATAAGTGAGTCCATCAACTCCAACGGCATCACTGAGTATAGAACCACGACCTAAAACTCCTTAATCGTCGTCTGAAAAGTCTGCAACATTAACGTTGCAGCCCGAAACGGGTCAGCACATGGAATATGCTGGCAAAATAACACATAGAGAGTAATGGAATGAAACAGACTATTCTATATGCATATTTGGCTGGTGGAAAGCTCTATGGTTACAGTTTGCGTAAAGCCAATTTTTCCCTACTGCAAAGGAATAAATTTTCTTTAACTATCATGGTAGTTGTTAAACATTGAGAATGGTTGACAGCATTCTCAATCCTAATTAAGCATCATCATTAAACAAAACCCAACAAAATTAATTTTTGAGTAACATGTTGAGATTCACATGATAATCCAGGTACTAGATACTCAAGATGTCCATAACCGGGGACACGGCTAACCATGATTAGTTTACACACTCTGCAGAGGTTTGCGCACTTTTCCCCACAAGACTCGGTCTCCTCCATTGGGATTCTCGCACTACATGGTGTTTGAGAAACGGATGACTGAGACATAGTCTTTCAGAAGCGCTAGCACCTTACGAACGGGTAGACCATACCAACCTACATCCCCTACATCTTCTAGTCTACCATTGTAAGAGTTCGCATGACTTAATCAACTATGCTAGAGCCCATAGTAGCTTGTGGCTGCACACGGAAGTTTCTAGCATGAACAATCTCATGGTCCCTTTGAGCCTGGGTGGCGGTCGATAAAGAAAAACAGGCAATCGCTGGAATACCCAGGTGCTTCAATCCACCCAGATGTGTATTTAAGTTGCCACCTTAAGTAAACCATTAATTAACATCTCACATCTGTGATGGATACACTCAACCAATCCACGTCTACTAGCATAGCATGGCATAATAAGCAAACGTAGAAGTAACTCCCAAAGGTTTGATAATAACAGGTAATAGGTACTACCTCAGCTACTTCCCAAACGCACAATTTAATTAGATCCTAATCATGCAATGTGTGAGGATTAATCTAATGCAATAAAACTGGGTAGAGGGAAAAACATGATCAAAGTGTTACTTGCCTTGCTGATGATACGGGAAACCTAGCGATTCGAAGTAGCAAACAAACAAGCATACAATAAGTACACAACTAATGCACAGGTAAAACTCACATAAGAGATCTAACCAGAAAGTTCAACTTAAGAACTCCGGTTGGCAAAATGAATCAAAACAAATGAAGCAACGAAAGACCAACGGCAAAAGAAAAAAGCTTCGTTTACTATTCTGGACCTAGGGCAATTTTTACAGTGGCAAAAACTTGTTTGAGTTGGTTAAACGGAAAGAGGGTTTCGAGACGAAACTAGAGGCGCTTGAATCGCCTGATTCCGATAAACGAGCGAAAAGTTAGACTAAAACGAAAATCGGATTAGAAACCGTGATCAGAAAAATCGCGGATTTAATCTGAGAAAAAGAAAAACGACGAACGTTCGTTAAAACGAACGAACGGACGAACGCTTGCTAATTAAATATACCTGAAAAACTGATCTATTTAAAAAAACCGAAACTAAAAAAACGAACAAAACCGTCGGAAAACCGAACGGTTTTTCAAGAAAAACCATCGGCGAAAAAAACTACCTCTGGCGACTCCGGCGAACGACGGCGGCGGTCTGGCGACGGCGGCGCTCCTGCGGCGGCGACAGGGCGGCGGCGCGGGCGGGCGGCGGTGGGCGTCGGCGGCCGGCTAGGGTTAGGGTTTTTGGGCGGGGGCGCGGCTGGGCTTGGCCAGGGGCCTCGGGGCGCTTATAAGAGGCCCGTCCAGGAGGAGTCCTGGCCGGTTACGGCCCAAGGTCGGTTCGGACTTTAAAAAAATATATATAATTATGCTCGGAAAAAAAGAAATACTAAACAGACTCCAAAAATCCCGAAATAAATTTTCCCCGGCTTCTAAAATCAAGCCGCACAGGATGAACATTTATTTGGGGCCTAAATGCAATTTTGAAAAACGCGCATTTTTCCTAAATTCAAATAAAGTAGCAAATAAAACCAAAATAAAATCTCATTTGATTTTTTATTAAATCCTCAATATTTCTTTATTTTGGGAAAGTCATTTTATTCCCTCTCTCATATTTTTGTAATAGAAATAATTGAAGATAAAATAAATAAAATCAAACGATCCTATTTTCAAAATTTGAGACAACTCAAATATGAAAATAACGAAATCCCCAACTCTCTTCGAGGGTCCTTGAGTTGCGTGAAATTTCTAGGATCAACCAAAATGCAATAAATATGATATGCAATGATGATCTAGTGTATAACATTCAAAATTGAAAATTTGGGATGTTACAAACATACCCCCCTTAAGATGAATCTCGCCCTCGGGATTCGGGTTGGCTAGAAAATAGGTGAGGGTGGTCCTTCAGCATATCTTCATCTTGCTCCCAGGTGGCTTCATCCTCCGTGTGGTGGCTCCACTGAACCTTGCAAAACTTGATAACATTACTATGGGTGACTCGACTAGCATACTCTAGAATCTGAACTGGTTTCTCCTCATAGGTCAAATCACTGTCCAACTGAATTGCTTCCAGTGGTACCATATCTCTCAGCGGTATATCAGCCATCTCTGCACGACACTTCATCAACTGGGAAACGTGGAACACGTCATGAACTCCCCACAATCCTTCGGGCAATTCCAACTTATAGGCTACCTCTCCCATACGCTCCAAAACTTTGTATGGGCCTACAAAACGGGGCGCTAACTTTCCTTTAAATCCAAAGCGCTTAACTCCTCGAAGTGGTGATACTCGAAGATAAACTCGGTCTCCGACTTCATAAACTGTCTCCTTGCATTTAGAATCTGCATAACTCTTCTGCCTGGACTGGGCTACCTTGAGCCTATCGCGAATCAATTTCACTTTCTGTTCAGACTCCTTTATCAGATCCGGTCCAAACAACTGGCGGTCTCCAACTTCATCCCAAGACAATGTGGTCCTGCACCTCCTTCCGTACAAGGCTTCGAAAGGGGCCATCTTCAAACTGGATTGATAACTGTTGTTGTAAGAGAACTCTTCATATGGCAAATTCTCGTCCCAGCTAGATCCATAATCTAGCGCACAAGCTCTTAGCATATCCTCCAAAATTTGATTGACTCTCTTAGTTTGTCCATCTGTCTGCGGGTGGAAAGCTGTGCTAAACTCCAGTCTGGTACCCAAAGTTTCATGTAACTGATTCCAGAACTTTGAGGTAAATTGGGTTCCTCTATCTGATACTATGCTCCTTGGAACTCCATGCAGACAAACGATTCTAGTCATGTATATCTTTGCCAACTTTGCACTGGTATAGGTAGTATTCACTGGAATGAAATGAGCTACCTTTGTCAAACGATCGACTACAACCCATATCGAGTCATAGCCTGAACGTGTTCTGGGCAATCTTGTAATAAAATCCATGCCTAGCTTATCCCACTTCCATTCGGGTATCGGCAATGGTTGTAGCAATCCCGCTGGCTTCTGATGCTCTCCCTTCACTCTGTGACATACATCACAAACTGCTACATACTCCGCAATATCCTTCTTCATTCCGGTCCACCAGAATATATCCTTCAAATCCAAATACATCTTGGTATTTCCTGGGTGAATCGAATATGGTGAATCATGGGCCTCTTGTAAGATTAACTTCCTGATCTCCAAATCATTTGGTACATAGACACGGTCTTCAAACCATAAGGTATCATGCTCATCCTCACAAAATCCCTTAACTTTTCCTTTGCTCATTTTCTCCTTAATAGAAGCAATCTCCTTGTCAGTCCTTTGAGCTTCTCTGATCTTATCCATCAAAATAGACTGAATCTCCAATGCTGCTACATAGCCTCTCGGGACTATTTCCAAACATAGCTCTCGAAGATTTTCGGCTAACTCCCTTGGTAAATCTCCCGTCATTAGGGTGTTGACATGGCTCTTACGGCTTAACGCGTCAGCTACTATGTTAGCCTTTCCGGGGTGATAATGCAATTTCATATCATAATCCTTGATGAGCTCCAACCATCTCCTTTGTCTAAGGTTCAACTCCTTCTATGTGAAAATATACTTCAAACTCTTGTGATCCGTGTACACCTCGCAATGGTTTCCAATCAGAAAATGTCTCCAAGTCTTCAACGCATGCACTACGGCTGCTAACTCCAAATCATGCGTAGCATAATTCAACTCATGGGGCTTAAGCTGTCGTGAGGCATATGAAACAACTCTTCCTTCCTGCATAAGCACTACTCCAAGTCCTAGACGTGAAGCATCGCAATACACCTCATAATCCTTGGTCTAGTCTGGCAAAATCACCACTGGTGATGTAACCAAACGTTTCTTCAACTCCTGGAAACTAGCCTCACATTCCTCAGTCCATATGAACTTGGTATCCTTCTTCAACAACTCCGTCATAGGCTTCGCAATTTTTTTGAGAAATTCTCAATAAACCTTCGGTAGTATCCCGCGAGTCCAAGAAAACTCCGGATCTCTCCAACTGTTGTTGGGGCTTCCCACTTGGTCACAGTATCAACTTTAGTGGGATCTACTGCTATACCTTCCCCGGATATAACGTGTCCGAGAAATCCAACTTTATTCAACCAAAACTCACATTTCCTGAACTTGGCATATAGTTGATGTTCTCTGAGTTTACCAAGCACCAAACGCAAATGCTCCTTATGCTCCTCTTCATTCTTCGAGTAAACCAGGATATCATCAATGAACACTACGACAAACTTATCCAAAACTCCATAAACACTTTGTTCATCATGTTCATAAAATATGTAGGTGCGTTAGTCAGACCAAATGACATAACGGTATACTCGTACAACCCATACCTGGTGGTAAAAGCTGTCTTGGGTATATCCTGTTCTCGAATCTTCAACTGGTGGTATCCTGATCGCAGATCGATCTTGGAAAATACCTTAGCTCCTTGCAATCGATCGAACAGATCATTGATCATCGGTAGTGGGTACTTGTTCTTAATGGTTACTTCATTCAATCCTCGATAATCAACAACCATCCTTAACGATCCATCCTTCTTTTCCACTAGATGTACTGGCGATCCCCAAGGTGAAGAGCTTGGGCGAATATATCCTTTATCTAGTAACTCCTTAATCTGCTTCTTAATCTCAACCAAATCCTTTGCGGGCATCCTATATGGTCTCTTTGATATTGGCCCTGTGCCTGGCAAAAGCTCAATCAAAAACTCAATATCTCTATCCGGTGGCATGCCTGGCAATTCCTCTGGAAATACATCCGGGAAATCCTTCACCACTGGTACTTCCTCCTGCACAACTCCTGTTAAACAATTTACTTGAGTCCTCTTTGGCACATGTCGGGATACATACTTGATCCTTCTTCCTTCTGGGGTGGTAAGCAAGATCGACTTACTGGAGCAATCGATGTTTCCTCCATACATCGACAACCAATCCATGCCTAATATCACATCCAATCCTTGAGATTCCAACACTATTAGTTCTGAGGGAAATACGTAGTTACCAAACCTTAATGGCAACCCATCACACCATAGGCTAGCCATATATTCTGCTCCAGCCGAGGTTACTAACATGGGTGACCTAAGGGCTTGGGTTGGCAGTTTATACTTATCCACAAATCCCCTTGATATGTATGAATGTGATGCACCAGTATCAAAAAGAATGAGTGCAGTAAATGACTTAACCAAAAACTTACCGATTACTGCATCCGGCTGTTCTTCAACCTCCTCCACGTTAACGTGGTTCACTTGTCCCCTATTGAAAGGGTTCGGCTTCTTCCCAGAGCTTCCATTTCCATTTCCATTCTATGATTCAGGACATTCCTTGGCATAATGTCCGGTCTTCTGGCACTTAAAACAAGTGACTTGGCTCAGGTCTCTCTTGGCTGGGGTCGATGGGTTGGTACGGTTTTGGCCATTACTTCCTCCATCCCCATTACCATTCTTGGTGCCATTGTGATTATGTGAGCTACCTCCTCCATGGGTATGCTGAAAATGTCCTCCCGGTCTAGGGGTAAAACGTGGCTTCTGCTGAGCTCCTGAATTGTGCTTCCCTTGTCCATACTTCCTCTTGCGATTCTCAATCTGCTGCTGCTTCCCTTCAATCATAAGAGCACGATCTACCAACTCCTGGTAGTTGTTGAAGGTTGCTACCGTCAACTGCATGCTCAACTCATCATTCAGTCCTTCCAGAAACTTCTCCTGCTTAGCTGCATCCGTAGCAACGTCATCTGGGGCATAACGTGCTAGCTTACTAAAGTCCTCCACATACTGGCCAACTGTCCGTCCTCCTTGGCGCAAGTTGCGAAACTCTCGCTTCTTCATGGCCATAGCTCCTGCTGAAACATGGGCAGTTTGAAAAGCCTGCTGAAACTGGTCCCACGTGACAGTGTCGATAGGGAAAGTGGCTGTGAAATTCTCCCACCATGATGATGCGGGTCCTTCAAGCTGATGTGCGGCAGACTTCACCTTTTCCGCATCCGTGTATCCTGTTGTGGTCAACTCTCTAGCTGTCTTGCGGAGCCAATCATCTGCCACTATCGGCTCGGTGCTACTGGAAAACACCGGCGGATTCAGCCTAAGAAAACGGGCTAAGTGATCAACAGGTGGTGGTGGTGGTGGTGGTGGTGGTGGGTTGTTGTTGTTGTTCCCCTCATTCTGATTCTGGACTAGCAACTGCATCAATGTGTTCTGCTGCTGGATCAACTGAGTGAGCTCCGATGGGAAAGTAAATCCAGGGTCATGTCTCGGAGGCATCTGAGGGTTTAGAAAAGATGAGATTTAAGAATATAGGGGGTCTAAAGAGAAAACACTACCCATATGCACATGAGGCAAAAGCAAACAATTCACTTCATTCAATCAATCAAACAAGGGCATACAATCGATCTAACTATCGCGAAAGTGCTCGGACTACTATATTTACATGGTGGACTACTACTACTGATGAGGTGGTCTCCTAGAAATATTCTTCGGTTGCAGACTCCATGATATCTGCTCCAGCTTCATCAACATAGTCATCATCGCTATCATCTGGATCCGAGTCGGTGTCGTCGATGATGATGTAGTCTTCCGGGCGAATCTCCTTGGGTTCTTTGTCTTCTTCTACTGGTGTAGGGCCTCCCATAAATATTCCGATCTTCTTGATCAGATCGTCATTCTTCTCCACTAATCTTCTATTTCTTCTTCATAATCTTCACGTGTAGCCTTGAGTTCTTCCTCCAGTTCCTTGATTCTTGTCCTTGCCTTCTTCAGATCTATCATGTCGGCGCACATCTGGTTCTCCTGATGTCGAATGTGCTGGTTTAACTCCTGGATAAAAGCTGCAACTGATCTATCCTTTCTGGTGCTGATCATCTCCCAGTGCTCATCTCCGCGCCCACAAATCTGGTAGATAGTATCCTTGAGATCATTGCGGTAGAGTTCTCCAATGCGTCCCATGGTGATGTGAGCTGCCATGCTCTTTCCTAGACTCCAAGTTGGTGCATCAAAGGAAAACTCTATGGGCTCAGTGACCGGCATGAACGTCCTTCCTGGAACCTGAACTTGAATCATCCAGCGCTCTTCTTCAGGTAGAGTGGCGTTGTAGGTTCCGGTGAAGCTTGGTACTCCTATGTTCAGGTATCTAGTGACTTCCTTCAAGTGACGTCCAAAGGGTGTATCTTCATCCGGTTGAGTGAACTTGTTCCTTGCATCCGCCATCCTAAAAGAGTAGAGAAGATGAGAAGTCAGAAATGAGAGGAGAGTGAGTAGTGATCTAGGTCTTTAGCTTAGTGGTCATGTCCTATAGTCAGTGTGTGCTCTGATACCATCTTGTAGCGACCAGACCTCAAACGGTCCAATCTCTGTGCTCAGGTGTCATCCCTGGATCAGTAATGCTGACACCACACAGTACTTGAAGGATTTATAACAGAGTAGCAATGACACACTTATTACATCGAGAGTCTCAAAAGAGAACTTATTACAATAAATATGGCTTAAGGCCATCTAAGAACGATAACAGCGGAAGGGTTCGAAGATAAGTGAGTCCATCAACTCCAACGACATCACTGAGTATAGAACCACGACCTAAAACTCCTTAATCGTCGTCTAAAAAGTCCGCAACATTAACGTTGCAGCCCGAAACGGGTCAGCACATGGAATATGCTTGCAAAATAACACATAGAGAGTAATGGAATGAAACAGACTATTCTATATGAATATTTGGCTGGTGGAAAGCTCTATGGTTACAGTTTTGCGTAAAGCCAATTTTTCCGTACTACAAAGGAATAAATTTTATTTAACTATCATGGTAGTTGTTAAACATTGAGAATGGTTGACAGCATTCTCAATCCCAATTAAGCATCATCGTTAAACAAAACCCAACAAAATTAATTTTTGAGTAACATGTTGAGATTCACATGATAATCTAGGTACTAGATACTCAAGATGTCCATAACCGGGGACACGGCTAACCATGATGAGTTTATACACTCTCCAGAGGTTTGCGCACTTTTCCCCACAAGACTCGATCTCCTCCGTTGGGATTCTCGCACTACATGGTGTTCGAGAAACGGATGACCAAGACATAGTCCTTCAGAAGCGCTAGCACCTTACGAACGGGTAGACCGTACCAACCTACGTCCCCTACATCTGCTAGCCTACCACTGTAAGAGTTCGCACGACTTAATCAACTATGCTAGAGCCCATAGTAGCTTGTGGCTGCACACGGAAGTTTCTAGCATGAACAATCTCATGATCCCTTTGAGCCTGGGTGGCGGTCGATAAAGAAAAACAGGCAATCGCTGGAATACCCAGGTACCTCAATCCACCCAGATGTGTATTTAAGTTGCCACCTTAAGTAAACCATTAATTAACATCTCACATCTGTCATGGATACACTCACCCAATCCACGTCTACTAGCATAGCATGGCATAATAAGCAAACGTAGAAGTAAATCCCAAAGGTTTGATAATAACAGGTAATAGGTACTACCTCAACTACTTCCCAAACCCACAATTTAATTAGATCCTAATCATGCAATGTGTGAGGATTGATCTAATGCAATAAAACTGGGTAGAGGGAAAAACATGATCAAAGTGTTACTTGCCTTGCTGATGATCCGGGAAACCTAGCGATTCGAAGTAGCAAGCGGCGCACTCCGGGTACTCTATCGCAAACAAACAAGCATACAATAAGTACTCAACTAATGCACAGGTAAAAATCACATAAGAGATCTAACCAGAAAGTTCAACTTAAGAACTCCGGTTGGCAAAATGAATCAAAACGAACGAAGCAACGAAAGACCAACGGCAAAAGAAAAAAGCTTCGTTTACTATTCTGGATCTAGGGAAATTTTTATAGTGGCAAAAACTTGTTTGAGTTGGTTAAACGGAAAGAGGGTTTCGAGACGAAACTCCAGGCGCTTGAATCGGCTGATTCCGATAAACGAGTGAAAAGTTAGACTAAAACGAAAATCGGATCAGAAATCGCGATCAGAAAAATCGTGGATTTAATCCGAGAAAAAGAAAAATTACGAACGTTCGTTAAAACGAACGAACGGACAAACACTCACTAATTAAATAAACCGAAAAAACCGATCTATTAAAAAAACCGAAACTAAAAAAATGAAGGAAACCGTTGGAAAACCGAACGGTTTTTCGAGAAAAACCGGCGGCGAAAAAAAAACTACCTTCGGCGAACGTTGGCGGCG
>NC_041388.1:81773633-81790045 GCF_002162155.2 Triticum dicoccoides
GGTGGGGCGGCGGCGGGGCGGGCGGGCGGCGGCGGGGCGGCACGGGCAGCAGCGGCGGCGGCGGCGGTCGGCGGCGGCGGTCGGCTAGGTTTAGGGTTTTCGGGCGGGGGCGCGGCTGGGCTTGGCCGGGGGCCTCGGGGTGCTTATAAGAGGCCCGGCCAGGAGGAGTCCTGGCCGGTTACGTCCCAAGGTTGGTTCGGACTTTTTTTTTAAATAATTATGCTCGGAAAAAAACAAAAGAAATACTAAACGGACTCCAAAAATCCTGAAATAAATTTTCTCTGGCTTCTAAAATCAAGCCGCACAGGATGAACATTTATTTGAGGCCTAAATGCAATTTTGAAAAACGCGCATTTTTTCTAAATTCAAATAAAATAGCAAATAAAACCAAAATAAAATCTTATTTTATTTTTTATTAAATCCTCAATATTTCCTTATTTTCGGAAAGTCATTTTATTCCCTCTCTCATATTTTTGTAATAAAAATAATTTAAGATAAAATAAATAAAATCAAACGATCCTATTTTCAAAATTTGAGACGACTCAAATATGAAAATAACGAAATCCCCAACTCTCTTCGAGGGTCCTTGAGTTGCGTGAAATTTCTTGGATCAACCAAAATGCAATAAATATGATATGCAATGATGATCTAGTGTATAACATTCCAAATTGAAAATTTGGGATGTTACACTAGGGGAATCACAAACTTCAACACAAGCATTTCTCAAATTCACAACTACTCAACTAGCATGGCTCTAATATCACCATCTTCATATCTCAAAACAATCATCAAGTATCAAACTTCTCTTAGTATTCAATGCACTTTATATGAAAGTTTTTATTATAGCCCTCTTGGATGCCCATCATATTAGGACTAAATTCATAACCAAAGAAAATTACCATGCTGTTTATGACTCTCAAAATAATATAAGTGAAGCATGAGAGTTCATCTATTTCTATAAAATAAAACCACCACCGTGCTCTAAAAAGATATAAGTGAAGCACTAGAGCAACAACAAACTACTCCGAAAGATATAAGTGAAGCTCAATGAGTAGTCAAATAATTATGCAACTATGTGAAGACTTTTCTAACATTTAATAATTTTAGATCTTGATATTTTATTAAAACAGCAAGCAAAACTAAATAAAATAAAATGACACTCCAAGCGAAACACATATCATGTGGCGAATAAAAATATAGCTCCAAGTAAAGTTACCGATGAACAAAGACGAAAGAGGGGATGCCTTCGGGGCATACCCAAGCTTAGGCTCTTGGTTGTTCTTGAATATTACCTTTGGGTGCCTTGAGCATCCCCAATCTTAGGCTCTTGCCACTCCTTATTCCATAGTCCATCGAATATTTACCCAAAACTTGAAAAGTTCACAACACAAAACTTAACAGAAAACTCGTAAGCTCCGTTAGCGAAAGAAAACAAAACTCCACTTCAAGGTACTGTAATGAACTCATTCTTTATTTATATTGGTATTAAACCTACTCCATGACAACTTTTCTATGGATTATAAACTCTTTTACTATCCATAGATTCATCAAAATAAGTAAACAACACATGAAAAACAGAATCTGTCAAAAACAGAACAGCCTGTAGTAATCTGTAACTAACGCAAACTTCTGGAACCCCAAAAATTCTAAAATAAATTGCTGGACGTGAGTAATTTATCTGTTAATCATCTGCAAAAAGAATTAACCAAATAGCACTCTCCAATAAAAAATGTCAGCAATTCTCGTGAGCACTAAAGTTTCTGTTTTTTACAGCAAGATCAAAAAGACTTTCCCAAGTCTTCCCAACGGTTCTACTTGGCACAAACACTAATTAAAGACATAAAACCACATCTAAACAGAGGCTAGATGAATTAATTATTACTAAACAGGAACAAAAAGCAAGGAACAAAAAAAGTTGGGTTGCCTCCCAACAAGCGCTATCGTTTGACGCCCCTAGCCAGGCATGATGATTTCAATGATGCTCACATAAAGGATAAGAATTGAAACATAAAGAGAGCATCATGAAGAATATGACTAACACACTAAATCCTAACCCACTTCCTATGCATAGGGATTTTTTGAGCAAACAACTTATGGGAACAATAATTAACTAGCATAGGAAGGCAAAACAAGCATAACTTTAAAAATTTAAGCACATAGAGAGCAAACTTGATATTATTGCAATTCCTACAAGCATATATTCCTCCCTCATAATAATTTTCAGTAGAATCATGAATGAATTCAACAATATAACTACCACATAAAACATTCTTTTTATGATCTACAAGCATAGAAATTCTATTACTCTCCACATAAGCAAATCTATTCACATCAATAGTAGTGGGAGCAAACTCAACGAAATAACTATCATGTGAGGCATAATCCAATTGAAAATTAAAATCATGATGACAAGTTTCATGGATATCATTATTCTTTATAGCATACAAGTCATCACAATAATCATCATAGATAGCAACTTTGTTCTCATAATCAATTGGAACCTCTTCCGGAATAGTGGATTCATCACAAAATAGGTGGCATGCTTTCATCAATATAATCATCATAAATATGTGGCATGCTTTCATCATAGTAAATTTTCTCATCAAAACTTGGGGGACAAAAAATATCATCTTCATCAAACATAGCTTCCCCAAGCTTGTGGCTTTGCATATTATTAGCATCATGGATATTCAAGGAATTCATACTAACAACATTGCAATCATGCTCATCATTCAAATATTTAGTGCCAAACTTTTAATGCATTCTTCTTCTAACACTTTGGCACAATTTTCCTTCCCATCGTACTCACGAAAGATATTAAAAAGATGAAGCGTATGAAGCAAACTTAATTCCATTTTTTTGTAATTTTCTTTTATAAACTAAACTAGTGATAAAACAAGAAACTAAAAGACTCGGTTGCAAGATCTAAAGATATACCTTCAAGCACTCACCTCCCAGACAACGTCACCAGAAAAGAGCTTGATGTCTACTACACAACCTTCTTCTTGTAGACATTGTTGGGCCTCCAAGTGCAGAGGTTTGTAGGACAGTAGGAAATTTCCCTTAAGTGGATGACCTAAGGTTTATCAATCCGTAGGAGGCGTAGGATGAAGATGGTCTCTCTCAAGCAACCCTGCAACCAAATAACAAAGAGTCTCTTGTGTTCCCAACACACCCAATACAATGGTAAATTGTATAGGTGCACTAGTTCGGCGAAGAGATGGTGATACAAGTGCAATATGGATTGTAGATAAAGGTTTTTGTAATCTGAAAATATAAAAACAGCAAGGTAAGTAATAATAAAAGTGAGCGTAAACGGTATTGCAATACTAGGAAACAAGGCCTAGGGTTCATACTTTCACTAGTGCAAGTCCTCTCAACAATAATAACATAATTGGATCACATAACTATCCCTCAACATGCAACAAAGAGTCACTCCAAAGTCACTAATAGCAGAGAACAAACGAAGAGATCATGGTAGGGTACGAAACCACCTCAAAGTTATTCTTTCCAATCAATCCGTTGGGCTATTCCTATAAGTGTCACAAACATCCCTAGAGTTCGTACTAGAATAACACCTTAAGACACAAATCAACCAAAACCCTAATGTCACCTAGATACTCCAATGTCACCTCAAGTATCCGTGGGTATGATTATATGATATGCACATCTCAGATTCATCTATTCAACCAACACATAGAACCTCAAAGAGTGCCCCAAAGTTTCTATCGTAGAATCAATACAAAAACGTGTGCCAACCCCTATGCATAGGTTCATGGGCGGAACCCGCAAGTTGATCACCAAAACATACATGATGTGAATCACGTGATATCCCATTGTCACCACAGATACGCACGGCAAGACATACATCAAGTGTTCTCAAATCATTAAAGACTCAATCCGATAAGATTAGTTCAAAGGGAAAACTCAATCCATTACAAGAGAGTAGAGGGGGAGAAACATCATAAGATCCAACTATAATAGCAAAGCTCGCGATACATCAAGATCGTGCCACCTCAAGAACACGAGAGAGAGAGAGAGAGAGAGAGAGAGAGAGATCAAACACATAGCTACTGGTACTTACCCTCAGCCCCGAGGGAGAACTACTCCCTCCTCGTCATGGAGAGCACCAGGATGATGAAGGTGGCCACCGGAGAGGGATTCCCCCTCCGGCAGGGTGCCGGAACGGGTCTAGATTGGCTTTCGGTGGCTACGGAGGCTTCTGGGGCGGAACACCCGATCTATTGTGCTCTCCGATAGTTTTAGGGTATATGGATATATATATATAGGCGGAAGAAATACATCAGGGGAGCCACGAGGGGCCCACGAGGGTGGAGGGCGTGCCCAGGGGGTGGGTTCCCCCCTGCCTCGTAGCTTCCTCGTTGATCCCCTGACGTGCACTCCAAGTATCCTGTATTGCTTTCTTTCCAAAAATAACTTTTTCGAAGGTTTCATTCCGTTTGGACTCCGTTTGATATTCCTTTTCTTTGAAACCCTAAAACAAGGAAAAAACAAAAACTAGCACTGGGCTCTAGGTTAATAGGTTAGTCCCAAAAATCATATAAAATAGCATATAAATGCATATAAAACATCCAAGGTTGATGATATAATAGCATGGAATAATCAAAAATTATAGATACATTGGAGACGTATCAGGGCCCTCTCGGTAATGCACATCACTATAAGCCTTGCAAGATATGTGACTAATGAGTTAGTTGAAGGATGATGCATTACGGAACGAGTAAAGAGACTTGCCAGTAACGAGACTGAACTAGGTTTGAGGATACCGACGATCGAATCTCGGGCAAGTAACATACCGATGACAAAAGGAACAACGTATGTAGTTATGCGGTTTGACCGATAAAGATCTTTGTAGAATATGTAGGAACCAATATGAGCATCCAGGTTCCACTATTGGTTATTTACCGGAGATGAGTCTCGGTCATGTTTACATAGTTCTCGAACCCGCAGGTTCCACATGCTTAACTTTCGATGACGATCGGTATTATGAGTTTATGTGTTTTGATGTACCGAAGGTAGTTCGGAGTCCCGGATGTGATCACGGACATGATGAGGAGTCTCGAAATGGTCAAGACATGAAGATTGATATATTGGAAGGTTATGTTTAGACACCAGAAAGGTTTCGGATTAGTTCGGGCATTCACCAGAGTACCGGGGGGGGTTACCGGAACCCCCCGATGAGTTAATGGGCCTTAGTGGAAGAGAGGAGGAGGCGGCCAAGTGTGGTGTGCGCCCCCTAGGCCCAATCCAAATTGGGGTAGGGTTTGGGGGGCCTTTCCTTCTCTCCCTCTTCCCTTCCTTCCCCCTCCCAGTTGGACTAGGAAAGGGGGGAAACCTACTCCTAGTAGGAGTAGGAATCCCCCCTTGGGGCGTGCCCTAGGAAGCCGACCCTCCCCCTCCTCCACTCCTTTATATGCGGTGGAGAGGGCACCCCATAGACACACAAGTTGATCTTAGGCGTGTGCGGTGCCCCCCTCCACAGATTTCCACCTCGATCATATTGTCATAGTGCTTAGGCGAAGCCCTGCGTCGGTAACTTCATCATCACTGTCAACACCCCGTCGTGCTGACGAAACTCTCCCTCGGCGTCAGCTGGATCTAGAGTTCGAGGGTCGTCATCGAGCTGAACGTGTGCAGATCATGGAGGTGCCGTGCATTCGGTACTTGATTGGTTGGATCGCGAAGACGTTTGACTACATCAACAGCGTTACTTAACGCTTCCGCTTTCGGTCTATGAGGGTATGTGAACACACTCTCCCCTCTCATTGCTATGCATCCCTAGATAGATCTTGCGTGATCGTAGGATTTTTTTTGAAATACTACGTTCCCCAACAGTGGCATCCGAGCCAGGTCTATGCATATATGTTATATGCACGAGTTGAACACAAAGGAGTTGTGGGCATGGGTATATACATATTACTTGCCGTCACTAGTTGTTTCTTGATTTGGCGGTATTGTTAGATGAAGCAGCCCGGACCGACATTACATGACCGCGTTCATGATACTGGTTCTACCGACATGCTTTGCACACATGTGGCTGGCGGGTGTCAGTTTCTCCAACTTTAGTTGAATCGGATTCAATGAACATGGTTCTGTCTGAAGATAAAAAAAGCAATCACTATACCACATTCTGGTTTTTGATGCGTAGGTAAGAATGGTTCTTGCTAAGCCCGTAGCAGCCACGTAAAACTTGCAACAACAAAGTAGAGGACATCTAACTTGTTTTTGCAAGGCATGTCACTACAAAAAATACACTTCCGTGATGATACATGTTTGTCATAGTAGGTCACGTTTTCTGTCATGCATGTACATCCATGAAAAATTTATGACAGAATCAAGATAGTCATACCTGTGGTGTCGTAGAAGTGTTCCATGACATTACCAAAATTATCATCACGGAAGTGTCCACTTCCACGAAGATAAATCATGCGTCACGGAAGTGCTTTCGTCAAGGGTGATCGACACGTGGTGTCCACCGTAACGGAACGCCGTTAAGCTATCGGGTCCGGTTTTGGATCCGATAACCCGTTAACAGCCCCGACCAATGGGGATTTTCCACGTGTAAAACCATCATTGGCTGGAGGAAACACGTGTCGGCTCACCGTTGGGACGGATGTCATCCACTCATTTGACCCAAAGCGCCTATGATACGTCGACACGTGGCACGACCCAATAGAGGCCCATTCCTGTGAAAAGGCCAGCCTGTTTGACTTGGTCAAAAGGTGGCAGCCCAGCCCGCAGCAAGCCTGTTAACGGCCTGTTCGCATAAAGCCCATTTACAGCCTGCTATCCCAGGGCCCGTTTACGACCTATACGAATTAGGCCCAGTAGCGTTATCTGGGCCACCCAATATAATTCCAGCCCGTTTTAACTTCAGGCCCATGTATGGCCCATGACGTCTTTCGGCCCATATGAGGCCCTTAGTAACCCTCGG
This sequence comes from Triticum dicoccoides, assembly GCF_002162155.2. Lineage (NCBI taxonomy): Eukaryota > Viridiplantae > Streptophyta > Magnoliopsida > Poales > Poaceae > Triticum > Triticum dicoccoides. The sequence continues at coordinate 81,780,589 of NC_041388.1, forward strand.
CCCCTTAACGGCCCGTGGTAAAACTGGCCCGTAATGAACAGTGTATCACTTTATACCCATTAACGGCCCATTATTTTGTTGGGCCGTTTCCAGCCCATGTTATCTTTCGGCCTTCTCAGGGCCCATTTATTCTTGGGCTCATTTCCAGCATTCGGTTCCTTATGGCCCATTACTTTCATTTTCTGCTTGTGGGCCAAATTTAGCCCGTGGTTACAGTCGGCCCGTTTGTGGCCTGTTAATATGTTGGCCCGTTTTCATGTCAAAAAAAACCCGTTGGGCTGTTTTCATAGAGTTATCAAATATGGCCAATTAACGGCCCGTTATTGTCCATGAATAGTACGTCCCATGATTGGCGAAATGATGATACGCCCCGTAGAAGGCCCATGGATTGTACGGTCCGTAAAAGGCCCATGGATCATACGGCCCGTAGAAGGCCCATGGATCCTATGGCTCGTACAGAAGGCCAATGCATCGTACGGCCCGTAGAAGGCCCATGGATCATACGGCCCGCAGGAGGCCCATGGTTACAACAGTCTGTGTGTTGCCATGATTATTTTGGCCTAGTTTCCAAAAAGTAGGTTTTGTGGCCACTAGAAAAACACAGAAAAAGAACTGCAGTGACTACAAGCAAACAACTAAACAAGACAATAAGGAAATAAATAAGCAAGCAATTAATGCTACCCTATTACTGCTATTACACATATTACATCCACTAGGCATCAAAGTTCGCCACCAGTGCAAATATAGGGAACAAAGCAGCATATTACATACACTGGCCGTCAAAATTGGCCACCAGTGCAAGTAAACGCGGCAGCAAAACAAGAGAATAACTGAAACAACTTCAGAAGAGCTCAAGAAACATGGTATCCACCATGCTGGCAATAAGCTTAGCAAGCTTATTAGCTTTGTCCTGTTTGGCGCTAACATCCTCCAACGCTTGCTGTTGCAATAGAAAGTATGCATCTGAATGCTCCAGGGACGTCCCAGTCCTTCCGCTTCTTGTCACAGCACAGCTGATCGATGTCTTTCATCTTGTAGTTGAGACTCAAGAAACCGAACTGATTCATACAGTGAGTTTGAATAGCTTGTGCAAGCAGTAGTGGCCAGTAACTCGAACACTAAACCAAGACATGACTTTGGGGTTGTCTCACTGTCTTCGAGATAGTCTTCCTTAGCTATTTTATCAGCTTTGTTGGAGACCAACAAGGATGTGTCACTATCCTGAACCTTATCTGCATTACTTCCTTTACCATTTCTTAATAAGGCACTCTTCCCCAATATTCTGTCAGCATTCTAAAAGAAGAAACAAGCAGACACATAACAGGTTTAGCATGTACTAGTATATGAAACTCATTTTGGTGAACCAGTTCATTAGTAAGGTGGACATGATTAAACTACCAAGTCTTCTATTGCCAAGTACTAGTACATAATAAAAGCATAAAACAAACATATATCTATGTCCTATGGTCACTGCATTGTCTTGCCAAATCAAAATAGACACACGGTTCAAATCATATCAGCTCAAGACAAAGCAGTAGTGAAAGAATACAGAGCGTGGGAAACTACACGGCATAACAAGATTTCAGATGGGTACCACGGGTCTACATGTACAACAACACTATTGGCTCTGTTGTGATGCTAGTAATGTGCATGATATGACAAGTCAACTGTATACACAATTGAAATTGAAATCAACAGAGCTATTGATAAGAGCAAGTCTATTAAAGAAACATGCGTGAACATACCTGATGTGCCATTGGAGTTTCGATTGGATCCTTCAATTTAAACATAAGTTTGTATGAGTAAATACAGTGATACAAGAGCAAAGCAGTATGCACGATAGCAATCATAGTTAAAAAGGCGTGCCTAAGCGAGCGCTTAAGCGTGCCTAGGCTCTAGGCGTTGACGAAATGCATTGCACGTAACTACGCTTAATCTACGCATAACTGCGCATAAGCATGCGCTTTGGTCAGTAAAACGCAAGGCGGTGGCAAAACGCACAATTAACGCCTAGCGCTTTTTTAAACTATGATAGCAATGGAATCTTAAATTAGAATAGTTATTCTTCAGGTTTAGGCACTTGTTCTACATGAACAAAGTACAGTAAGACGCAAGAATATAGTACTTAAAAATAGAAAATGAGCTCATAGACCTTACCACATTCCCAGTCATCGTCCAGTAAATGTGTCTCGGGAGAACGTAAGGGAATTTGATGAGTTTCTTTGCCGATGAAGTACGTTTTCTTCAGGTAATTCTGATACTGCCACCAAGCATTCTTGAAGATAGCAGAGGTATTAGCACAGGTTACCTCATCCCGAGTTTCCAAATTGGTCCTTCTCTATAGAGAAAAATGGGAAAATTTGTTGTATTATAACCATCATGGAGGTAGGATGTATGGGACAAAGCAAAGTAATTGCCATGAATAACATTACTTACACATAACTCCTAGACAAACACCTGCAACTGGCATTTTCCTTCATCTTTAGTATAATATTTCCAAGATGAGAAGATACGCACATACGATTTAACAACATCAAATGCGATAGATGCTAAACTATGACTAGATGGTTGTGCTTCCTCCATAGGAATAGGCGTACTAACTGGTGGAGTTGGGGTTCGCCGTGGTGGTACTGGCCCTTTGGGCACTTGAGCTGCCTTACTAACTGCTCTTGTTTGGGAGCTCTGTGGTGGAGATGGTGTTGTGTCAACAAGAACTGGGTTACTATCTTCTAGGGTTGGGGTTAGATTGGGTGAAGCTGGTTCTCTGTCCATCGCAGTAGGGGTACAATCTGCAAGAGTTTGGGTTATGTGTGGTAGGGCTGGTTCTTGTGCATGTACAACCGGGGTGCTATCTCCACCAAGAGGTAGCACTGTTTTAGCTGGTTCTCTGTCCATCGCAGTAGGGTTACAATCTGTGAGAGTTTGGGTTATGTGTGGTAGGGATGGTTCTCGTGCATGTACAACCGGGGTGCTATCTCCACCAAGAGGTAGCACTGTTTTAGCTGGTTCTCTGTCCATCGCAGTAGGGTTACAATCTGTGAGAGTTTGGGTTATGCGTGGTAGGGCTGGTTCTCGTGCATGTACAACCGGGGTGCTATCTCACCAAGAGGTAGCATTGTTTTATTTGAAGACCGTGTTTTTAGTCCCCTTGATGCTGGCATCACCCGCTCCAATTCAAATGGCTGATAAAGAGGAAACATAGTTGAATGTACAGACATTGTATGAGAGATAGATGTAATAGATAGCGTGGAAAAAAGAGGGCATGAAATAGTTGACATGTATATTGTTTAACTAAAATGGATAGCATGACATAATTTCACATATATGATGTCTATCTAAACTGGATAGCATAGCATAACATAATTCAAAGATATGATGAATAACTAAATAGGATCGCATGACATAATTCACCTACATGTTATCTAAGTAATCAGGATCGCATCATTTAATTCACATATGTGATGTATATGCTAAACAGAGGGCATTAGATATGATGTCTGAACTAAGAACATGGTGTTGAATATTGTGTATATGATGTCTAAACTATGCAATGCAAGACACCATATGCATGATATGAGCAGTATAACCGTGCCAAGTTAGAGCATACACCTCGGTGGGGGAATAGGACTGGTCATCTGTCTCTGAATCCATCTCTGAGGAGCTATCGGGACCCAACAAGAGATCTGCTTCGACAGGTAGCACTGTCTACTCTGAAGGCCTTGTTTTCACTCCAGATTTTTCAATCTCCCACCCAAATGGCTGATTCACAGGAAGAGTAGTTTAATGTACAAACATTGTCGACAAATGGAAATGTAATGAAGAAAATGATGGGCAAGATATCATTCAAATATATGATGCCTGGTTAAACAGGATGGCATTGCACATTTCACGTATATTATGGCTGGCTAAAAGACATGAGACTGCATAATTCCCATATATGATATAGAAACTAAACAGGTGGCATTATAGAACATGTCTAAACTAAGCAGATGACATATATGATGTCAAAAGTAGGCACTACAAGGCAACATATGCATGATATGACTAACATCATCATGCCAAGGTAGAGCAAACACCTAGGGTGGTAAACAGGAGTGGTCAGCGGCGTCTGAATCCGCCTAAGAACAGATATCTTCCTCTGGATTACAATCTGGAGAGGGGTGGGGAGGGTTTGCCATTGAACCCACCATGGAGCGATGTCTGCATGACATTGTATTGCCGCGCAAAACTCTTCTCTTTTTCTCTACATGTTCAGCATGACTGTGTACAATATCTGACATGCATACGAAAAAAATATGGTGAGATTATGTAAGGAGAGCATGCAGAAATTTAGAGTGATGGTAACAACCAGTGGATGGATCCAAAAATAATGATAGCAGGCTGATGATTGCTTTAATTTAATAAAAAGACAGATGATGATTGCTTTACTATTTGTTTCCCACCCAAGATGAACAACATAGGCATACCCTAGGTGAACCAGATATTAGATAGAGATACTATTCATTGCTTCCTCGATACGTGCCCCACAACTAATTTAGAACTCAAGTTTGAACATTAATTTGGACCTGGCTTGGAGTCCAAGAGGTGAACAGGATGATAAAGTAGCAGGTAATTTTAAGCAACGCATAACATAAGCAGAAACAAAAGAGCGCGACCTCTCTTGTGGACCCGTGTACCCCTTAGGTTCATCTGCTGAGTCGATGATGGTGATGCCATTGCAGTGGGTGCCGGCGGCAGGGAAGGAGATCTGAGGCGGTGAAAGACGGTTAGGAGACGTGATGTCTGGTTTGGTGGATGTTTCTATTGATGGAGCATCTCAGTTGAGGTGGACGGCGTCGTGACAGGAGCAGGACAAACCACACAAAGTTCCCTTCGACACCTACCTGTAACTGAAGTAATTCTGTAAGGGCTCATTTGGCTTGCATGATTCGAAAAACACAGGGATAGGAAAAACACCGGAATAGGATAGGAATGCACATGGTAAACAGAGCATTTGTGAACACATGATTTCTGTCAACTTGAGTGTTTGGTTTACAGGAATTGGAAGAGTAGAGGAATGCAAAGAAACATGGCCAAAATAAAGTGAAACCATATGAAAGCGTGTACAGTTAGAATGTTATTCTGCCACTAATGCACTTGGTGTTGTTTTCATGCATAGGATTTTGAAAAGTAGGTCCAGGTGGATGTTTTGCTTCATTCCTTTCAACAAAATGCATGAATAATTGAATAGTAGAGTGCCATTGGAAAATTCCCTATTGCTATGTTTTTCCGTCGAACCAAAATAGCCCTAATGAATCGACATGAATGTATAGTAATAAGTGATGCAACAAGTGTACAATCTCTTTCCCGTAGCCGTGTCGATCTCAGCATCATTGAGTTGGTCGCTGAAGTAGTTGAGGCAGAGGTGGCTGTCGGTGGTGTGGAGGACGATCAGAGGAATCTGTAGATGGCTTCCAGGGCACTGCTCTGTTGTGATGGATCGTTCTGTCGTTGGAGCAGCCCCGGTGAGCCGTAAGACGTCAAGGCTGAAGCAGCATAAGACAGACATCGTCAATCTCAAGTAGGATTCTAATAGCATCTCCAATAGATGTTGTAAAATAGATGTAAAATTTACATCACCAAAAACCACCTGACTACAACAGATGAGGTAAAAACTGTTGACTATGAACTTAACTGTCAAAACTGAAATTTACTGTGGAATCTGAATGTTACTGCCGAAACTGAACGCAATGGTAGCAGAGAGGCACTTGACATGTAGTTTAGGGAGGGCCTACAGTTCATCTTCAACCTGCACCCCCCTGAGACGCCAGCCACCACCGACCGAACCACCGGCCCCATCGCCGCCTGGCCGCCCCTAAACAAGTACCCACCGCCGGTCTGCCGCCGCCCCGGCGAGCCCTATTGGCCCCCCGCCCCCACCCTGAACCCTAAGATAGATAGAGGGGTACCTCTCCGGCGACCCCCCGTCCCCACTGCGGGTGGTTCTTCCTTAACTCCGGCGAGCCCCCACCCCCTGAAAATCGACTGACCCAAAAGTCGATTCAGTCGCCTGAAGTGTAGCTAAATCGGAGCAGAGCAGCAGCACGAGCGAGGGGGAGAGCAGCAGCAGCAGCGCGAGCGAGCGAGAGCCGGAGCGGAAGCAGCTGGACGAGCGAGGGATCGAGAGCCAGAGCAGCAGCAACGCGAGCGAGCGAGAGCCGGAGTAGCAGCAGCAGACCCGGCTGGTATGGATGTCGCCGCCGAAGGGGCCTCGCACTTGGGGAGAGCTGCCTTGGAGATGTTGCCCGCGGCACCGACTTCAAGGTAGCCGCTCCATGGGGGTGCGGGATGGAGCACCGTCGGCGCCGAGAGGTCGAGCTAAGGAGAAGGTGCGATGCGATGAGTGTACAACCTCTTTGGTGGCGCCGAGTAGGCCTCGGCTTCGTCCGAGGAGTCGGTGAGGATGTTGCGGTTCCGGTGGAGCAGGTTAAGGCAGCGTTGTGAGGATGGAGTAGCCGCGATAGATGACGCGATCGTCGAAGCAGCTCCTTGGAGGTGGAGGACGAGGCGGCTGAACCGGCGGGATGACAAGATGGATGACGAGTCCTCATCTGGGGAGGTGGACGAGGGACGTCGAGCTGTTGCGGTGGACGACGTCGTCGGGGAAGAGGCTCCGGCTAGGCAGCGGTGAGGTGGCGGACAGAGGAGGGTGGGGTTTCGTGGCTGGAGTGGAGAGGTTATGGCGGCCTGGGATTTCGAATGGCAAAAAGGAGGCGATGGGAGGGGGTGAACCATGACTTAGGGACGCACTTGTCCAAAATGTAGGGTGTGTTACAAAAGTACCCCCCACCGATTTGAACTAGCGGCCCGTTTGGTTCAGGGTTAGAAGGGGGATTTCACGTGTCAGGGTTTGGCAGCTGGAGGGAGTTCTCGCGCGCGTTGTAATTTTGGGATAGCAAGGGGCGGGTTGTGAAGGCGCCACTTTTGGGAGCACGATATCTGAATTTTCAGGATATAACAAGGCGCGGGTTGAATTTTAGGGACGAGCCTAACGTGTAATATTGTACTTGTACGTACCAAATCAATTTGCACTTCCCTCAACCAAAAAGAAAACGAAAAAAGTAAAAATATTCACACCACACAAAGAGAGAGTCTTGCCCCGTTTTACTATAAAAATGCTATTCATAGCTACTCCCTCCTTCCATCTATATAGGGCCTAATGTGTTTTCGATGCTAACTTTGACCAAATATTAGAGAAATAATATATGAGATGCAACTTACACAAAGCACACCGTTAAATTCGTCTGTGAAAGGTTCTTTCAATGATATAATTTTCACATTGTGCTTGTCATGTACTATTAATCTTGTCAATAGTCAAAGGTGGTCTTAAAAAACGCATTACGCCCTATATAGATGGAAGGAGGGAGTATGAGTCCATGTTATGTCCAATTAAATTTTTTCGCTCGCTGTGTAATGCATGTAACCTACTCATACCAACATTTTAGTGCATTCCAAATGTCTATACTACCGCTGCAATTCGAACTGAATTTGAATTCATTTCTCTATTTCAATAAGAATCTACAATCATGATTACTGCCAACTTCAACCATCATTCGTGTATTACCTTAATAACACACCACATGATTACTATAGAGATAGATATGAACTATGTGTACCACATGAACTCGAATTCTATTTTTTGAATACACTTGATGTTGATTCCAAATAATAGTACATTTGATGTACTAACTATATATTCATAATCTAAACCATGTTCCATATGTGTACACCGTGTTTATCACACATAGTATAGTACCCCGCCCCCTACATTATGACAAGTATTTAGACCTAAGCTGCAAAAGCCACACATTAGCCCAAATTATGATCAATGTTCTATATATTATACGTAGTACTAGCAAGATGCCCATGCGTTCCACCAAACATCAACATGATGAAGGGGAGGCCTAATTTGCAAATTTGGAGAGGGGTGTGGGTATCTTTTTTCAAAATTGCCATAGTTTCCTTCCTATCCGTCAGATATAAATCGGACGGCCTATATTGCAGGATGGCAGGCACACCATCATCAACAACTCCGGTTTTTATAGAGATAAAATATATTATATATAGTATAACATGTTCATAACCACACCATGTGTATCACCGTTATATATGTTCACACATGCATCGGTTTAAAACACTATGATAAATTCTTCAAATATCCGAATTCACTTTTTATAATGAAGTATGATCTCTATTCGTCTTTTACACCCACACAATCCTCTTATCTTTGTAGGTAGCTAGCGCTAACTTTCTCCCGTGCATGCACACGCCTGCATCCCTCTCACCCTCCCTCAGCATTCTCTAGCTCCATTGCGCAAATTCATCTTTTCACTTTAGGTTGTTCACCCACGGTGTGGGTAGGCCCCCCAGCTCCTTCTTTACGGCACACATCGATCGATATGCCTCTCTAGCCAGGTGTGCCTAGCACAAACACAAGCTTCCCCTCTTCTCTTATCACCGTCCATGCCTCACTCCCACCACTCTTTTCATCGATCTCGTACTCGCACACTCCTTCCCCCTCGATATAGTATGACTCTCGCACCACCTCCTAGATGCATCCCTCTCTCTCTATCCTTCTCCCTGTGCCTTATTTGCTTCTAACACACACATGCATGTATACCGATCAATCTCCCAACATATACCTAGGTCGAATTTAACTATTCCCCCCATCGATCGACGTACCTCACAGGTTATGTCTCTCCTTTCTCTGACAAAGGACCATTGATCTTCCTATGTAGTTATGTCTTCTTACCACAACCATATCGTCCCCCCCTCATCATTTGTGCATGCCTCCTGACCCGTCTCTCATACGCACGTGCATAGATAGGCAGCCATCCCCTCTCTTATTGATATTGCAGGCGTGCCCTCCGGTTGTCTAGCAAGCCTATCCCACCATTCGTTAGAAGCAACTCCACTACCACCCCCTCTAACACTCTAGCTCTGTCTCTCTCCCAACTTTATTCCTCTTCTACACATATGCATGGATGCCGATTGATCTCCCTTAATACATGAGGTAGATCGATCTCCCTTAATACATGAGGTAGGCCTCTCTCCTCCTCCACACATATACCAGCCATTATACCTCTATAGTTAATTAGGCCTCCCTCCCCCCACCACACATGGATAGTCGAGCGCTGTAGGTAGGTATCCATGCCACAGAGACAAACTGCACATGTCCCCTCTCTCGTTCTAGTAGGCCAGCCACTCTATACCTTTGACGTGGGCACACACAAATTCGATGGCACTCTTTATCGACCGTGCGCGCGCACACACACACACATCATCCCTCTCTTCGATTCTATGGACACCTCAAGTTGATGATACCTCCACTCTCTTCTCGTGGATCTCCCCCTCTATATATATGATATATCCAGGACTCTATTTCACACACATTGCATATGTTACATTTTTTTGATTG
>NC_041388.1:81790261-81844921 GCF_002162155.2 Triticum dicoccoides
CCCCCCAAAAAAACTCTCATGAACCCACACACCATATCTCTCTACGCTTGTATCTCTCTCACACAACCCCATGTAGGTGGTGTACGTATACAAGAGGAGAATAGGTGACCGTGCACGTACTCACGCTTCGTGCCCAGCCACACCCGCGCGGGTACACGGTGGAGCTCATTTATGTACAAAATGGCAGTCCACGTGCTAATTTGAACGCGTGTAGCGGTTGTTTACCTACGGAGGTCGTGTACCACGCGTGCACGAAACAAAGTTCGACCTGATGCGTTGGCACATTATTTTTAAATAAAGTTATATTGTTCAATGACATGTACACAGAATATAAAATGATTTTTATGGAGAAAAAGGTAGTCCGCTCCACTATATACAATGGAGCCTCCCTGCCTAGTTATTCTCTCTTCAGAGTATCTCACACAAGGTTGCGGTGGACCCTCTCTCTCTCACCATTGGTCACTGATCCGGCCGCATCCCGTCCGCCAGGGGAAAGGGAGGACGTGCATCGTTCTCCGTTCGACGGTGCCGAGGCAGCACGTCCCAATCTGCGGTACACGCCGTTCTCTCTGACCAAGCACCGGCGCGGTAGGTCCAACGCCACCTGCTCGCTGCCGCAGTATGGGCAGATTCCGCCCGCCGCCGCTCACCTAGTTACATCCCGACGACCTCCAGGTATCCCCTCCGGCCTTGCTCCACTACCCGTCTTCCCACGTCGCTGCATGTGGATCTTCCATAGTTCTTTGCACAAAACATAGCTCGTCTGGCGTACTTTCCATATTGCAATCTCGTCCTCACACCATTTTAGAAAAACACAACTGTGTTGTTATCTTCCCTTAGGACAAGGAATATGCTTGTTTTTTGTCGTCGCAACTGTCATCAACAATATTTGTCTTTTTACAAATTTCAAATGGGCATATTTTAGAGTGTAGATTCACTCATTTTGCTTTGTATGTGTACTCCCTCCGTTGCTAAACATTTGTCTTTCTAGCGATTTCAACAAGTGACTACATACAGAGCAAAATGAGTCAATCTACACTCTAAAATATGTCTATATACATCCGTATGTAGTAGTCCATTTGAATCTCTAAAAAGACAATATAGTAGTCACTCGTTGAAATGTCTAGAAAGACAAATACTCTAGAGTATATTTAAGAAACGAGGGGGTAGTGCACAGCTGCATGGGAGACTCAGACTGGTCGTTGTGCCGCATTAATAGTGAGTAATGAGCAGTCAAATCATAAGCCCCACCTTTCCCATTGTAAGTTGCTCGGAAGAAGCAACCATCAATAAGCTCTTCTTTGAATCCGCTCATACTACTCCATCCGTCATTGTTTATAGAGCGCGCTTCAGAAAAAGAGAAAATCTCTGGGACCAAGGCGACTAGCGATCGGCCTGAAAAATAGCATTGGTAGTTATAGCACGGCGTCTATTACTAGAGAAAATAATGCATACACACATGCATGTAGTGCTTCCACCCTGGGTACACACATGCATGCACTTACTCCACTCCGTAGTACTACATCAAGAGAAAATTGTGGTTACCACGCCCTAATTAATTGAGCATTAAACCAAACGCGTCTAAAGTCTCTCTAGTGGTGGAAATGCGTTGACAGAAATGCATCATAATGAAGCGCACCCTGTAAACTGTGATGGATGGAGGAGTAGTATGAAGGTGCAAAACCAAGTACGCATATCACCAGTCGGTAAACGCACCTCCTCTTGGCATATCACTGACATGTGGGACCGGAGTGTGAGCAAACCGATCTCAATTGACGGCAAAATGGCCAACCCGCCGTTCCTTGAGAGAGACGAGGAGTGATGACCCACAAGTATAGGGGATGTATCATAGTCCTTTCGATAAGTAAGAGTGTCGAACCCAACGAGGAGCAGAAGGAAATGATAAGCGGTTTTCAGCAAGGTATTCTCTGCAAGTACTGAAATAAGTGGTAACAGATAGTTTTGTGATAGGATAAATTGTAACGAGCAACAAGTAACAAAAGTAAATAAAGTGCATCAAGGTGGCCCAATCCTTTTTGTAGCAAAGGACAAGTCGGAACAAGCTCTTATAATAGGAAAAGCGCTCCCGAGGACACATGGGAATATCGTCAAGCTAGTTTTCATCACGTTCATATGATTCACGTTCGATACTTTGATAATTTGCTATGTGGGTGGACCGGTGCTTGGGTGCTGTTCTTACTTGAACAAGCATCCCACTTATGATTAACCTCTATTGCAAGCATCCGCAACTACAACAAAAGTATTAAGGTAAACCTAACCATAGCATGAAACATGTGGATCCAAGTCAACCCCTTACGAAGAAATGCATAAACTAGGGTTTAAGCTTCTGTCACTCTAGCAACCCGTCATCTACTTATTACTTCCCCATGCCTTCCTATAGGCCCAAATAATGGTGAAGTGTTATGTAGTCAATGTTCACATAACACCACTAGAGGCTAGACAACATACATCTTATCAAAATATCAAACGAATACCAAATTCACATGACTACTAATAGCAAGACTTCTCCCTTGTCCTCAGGAACAAACGTAACTACTCACAAAGCATATTCATGTTCATAATCCGAGGGGTAATAATATGCATATAGGATCTGAACATATGATCTTCCACCAAATAAACCAACTAGCATCAACTACAAGGAGTAATCAACACTACTAGCAACCTACTAGCACCAATCCCAGACTTTGAGACAAGAATTGGATACACGAGATGAACTAGGGTTTGGAGATGAGATGGTGCTGGTGAAGATGTTGACGGAGATTGCCCTCTCCCGATGAGAGGAGTGTTGGTGATGACGATGGTGATGATTTCCCCCTCCGGGAGGGAAGTTTCCCCGGCAGAACAGCTCTGCCGGAGCTCTATATTGGATCCACCAAGGTTCCGCCTTGTGGCGGCGGAGTCTCGTCCCGAAAAGTTCCTTCCTATTTTTTTTCTCATTGAAAGACTTCATATAGGAGAAGATGGACGTTAGAGAGCCACCAGGGGGCCCACAAGGTAGGGGGCACAACCTAGGGGGGGCGCCCCCCACCCTCATGAGCAGGGTGTGGGCCCCCTAGCCTTCATCTTTGGTGAGGATTTTTCTTTATTTATTTTAAGACGTTCCGTGGAGTTTCAGGACTTTTGGAGTTGCGCAGAATAGGTCTCTAATATTTGCTCCTTTTCCAGCCCAGAATTCCAACTACCAGCATTCTCCCTCCTTATGTAAACCTTGTAAAATAAGAGAGAATAGCCATAAGTATTGTGACATAAAGTGAAATAAAAGTCCATAATGCAATAAATATCGATATAAAAGCATGATGCAAAATGGACGTATCAAAGAGCGAGAACACACACTAGTAGAAAAAGGGTCAAACGTGAAGCACATTAGTGCCGGTTTGAATTTGAGCCGGCACTAATGGTACCATTAGTGCCGGTTCGAATGGCTATGCATTAATGCCGGTTCATGTTGAACCTTTAGTACCAGTTCGTGCCACGAACCGGTGCTAAAAGTGTGATAGCAGGCTGGCGTCAGGCCGGGGCCCCACGATCACCTTTAGTACCGGTTCATGTCACAAACCGGTACTAAAGGGCTAACCTTTAGTACCGGTTTGTGCCACGAACCGGTACTAAAGGTGTCTGACCTATAGTACCGGTTTGTGACACAAACCAGCACTATAGGGCAATTTTCAAACTCTACCCCCTCCCCCCGTGTGTCGCCATTTCAGTTTTGAAAAAATCAAAAGAAAATGATAAAAACTTCAAAAAATAAAATCCTTCGAGTGGTAGTTATATTACTACATCTACTAGTTAGGAAAATTTGAAAACTTAAATTTGGACATGTTTTGCAAAAAGTGTAGGGAAAATGTAAAACGGCTATAACTTTTGCATACGATGTCGGAATAAAACGTATAATATATCAAAAAATTCAGCATGAAAATCCGCATCCGATGGAGTCGGCCTATGGCCTGTTTGCAATTTTTTAGAATCCTCAAATTCCAAAAGGAAAAAAAGATATGGTCAAATTTAAGTTTTTTTTAAAATTTTGTTAAATCTGGTCAAACTACTTATTCAAGAAGTATTAATGTTACTACATAATTATTCAAGAATATTAGTGTTACTAAATAATTATTTCAATTTTTTGAATTTTGGTCAAATTTGGTCAAACTATGGTCAAACTTATTCAAGAAATATTAGTGTTACTAAATAATTACTGTTTTTTGGAGTAATAGTTTCAAACTCAAACAGTGAAATGTGTGACTTCATGCTCAAGCTAAACTCCTGAGGGTTAATAGGATTGGCATCTTACTATTGTCAGGAAAACAACAAGTGCAGACTTGGAAACCAAGGAGAATAGAACCCGAAAGTTAAGCGTGCTCGGGCTGGAGTAGTGAGAGGGATGGGTGACCGGTCGGGAAGTTAGATGATTTGGAATGAGTGATCCACACTTGAGCAGTTAAGAGAGGTGATTAGAGACTAAATCACCAAATAATTCAGAAAAATTAAAAATCGAAAAAATAATCAAAAAAAATTTCCAAAATTTTCAAATTTTTTTTTTAAAAAAAACCTTTAGTACCGGTTGGTAACACCAACCGGTACTAAAGGTCCCCCATACCAGGGCGCGATCTCATGCCATGTGATGGCACTTTAGCGCCGGTTCATGCCGAACCGGTACTAAAGGGGGGGGGGCTTTAGTGCCCACCAATTAGTGTCGGTTATGGAACCGGCACTAAAGGCCCTTACGAAGCGGTTTTAAAGGTCCGTTTTCTACTAGTGACACAGGCGGGCTCGCACGGAGGCCAAGATATATTCGAGCATGGTTGATCGATATCATCATTACATGTTGGGCTGCCGTATTTCGCCCTTCTTCGGAATAAATGTGTACTTTATTAGAGATTCATAAATTAAGAGTATAGAGGCTCCACCATGCGGTTCTAGTAGTAGTACTACTCGTACTACTAAATCTTGCGCTTGGCTCTTCGCCTCTTCGTGAAGTCGAACAATGATGGCACTCCGCATGTTCGGTACTAGTATAGTGTATGCCTCTGGCAATCTGACACCGAATGAACTGATGCATGTCCACCGCCTGGGCGAGGGTACGTTGCATTATTCAAAAGGCGTAAGAGAGCTTCACCTTTTCCTGCAAGCTTCTTCTTGTTCTGCGAGTTGACGGGACACACCAACAAGTAGTGGTAGTCCATACTCCCTCCTTTCCGGTTAATATGGCTTAATCTTTTTTGCGGGTAAATGAGAGAGCTTTATTCATATATAAGCATTCTTAGGACGATCAACCAAGACACTGGTCACTAGGAAGCGAGGTACCCCGCAAAAAAGAAGTAGGAAGCGAGGTGTTTCATCAAGCCAGCTCTCGGCCACATTCAAAGTGCAGCAAGCACGGTTCGCACAAATATGTGCCGCAAGGTTTGCTGGCCTATTTACACGTTGAATAACAAAAAAATAGAAAATATTACCGAGCGCTCCTATTTGTAACAGGATATGAGCCAGAATTAAGCGAGAATTGTGGCGAGTGTTCCATGCAATCAACTTCCATTATCACATGCGAGAACCCTCGAAGAGAACCAAATGTGTTGAAGATTGCTTTATCACATTTTAAAAATATAATAAGAGTGCAGACGCTCCTCCATCCAGTTCCTAGTACTAGTATAGTACATACCTCTATAGACTATAGTAGTAGTACTAGTACTAGTAAACTTTGCACTTGGCTGTTCACCTCTTCGGGAAGTGCAACAATAATAGTACTAGTACAGTGTATGCTTCTGGCAATCTGACACCGAATTAACTATTGCACGTCCACCGCCTGAGCGAAGGAGAGCTTGCATTAGTCAAAAGTTTCTCCTTGTCCTGCGAGCCACCGCGCGTAAGCTTCTCCCGTCCTGCAAGCTTCTCCTCGTTCGG
This sequence comes from Triticum dicoccoides, assembly GCF_002162155.2. Classification (NCBI taxonomy): domain Eukaryota; kingdom Viridiplantae; phylum Streptophyta; class Magnoliopsida; order Poales; family Poaceae; genus Triticum; species Triticum dicoccoides. Next base: position 81,796,175 of record NC_041388.1, read on the forward strand.
CAATTTGACGGGACACAACAAAGTAATGCTAGTCCATATTGCCTCCTCTCCGGTTAATATGGCTTAATTTCAAACGAGATAAATACACTGTCTGTCACTGTATATTTGTAAAAATATGGCCAGTGGACTTCATAATATGCTCATTGCGCTCAATATATACATTTTCCGGTGTTTATATGGTCACTAGCTCACCCTGGCTGAGTATGTGTGTGCATGCACGTGTAGGTTGAGCACTTGAGCATGACCGTGTTTGTTCCGTCGTGTGCTCGGACATGCATGCATTAGGGCGTCGCGCGCGTTTTTGCGTCCATATGTACGTGTGACTGTTGCATACACGTAGGGGGAGTACGTGTAGGGGCCACTAAAGGAGCAGTCAAATCACACAGTAAGTTAGTCGAAAGAAGCAACCATCATTTCACTCTTCAATCACACGTATGCAATATAAAATGGTTGATATGGAGAAAAAAATAAAACCACTATATATACACCAGCAGGAGCCTAAGCTACAAGCCTGCTTGCTTGGGTTGCTATCTTCACAAGCATTGAACAACGGTGGCCACACCGCTCGTCACATATCCGACCTGATCCCGTAGCTGGGGGAAGGGAACAATGTTCTACGTAGACACGGTCAACATTGGCGAGGGAGAAAATCCACAGTCGGTGCGTCCCAATCGGGGGCCACCACGGTATGGGCCGATGCCGCGTCCTAACCGCCCTTCTTGCTACAGCTAGGGATGTAAATGGTACGGATAATTTCCGCTCCGAATCCGCATCCGCATCCGTTTTTGAGGATATGGTATGCAATTATGTGAATCCGCCGGATATGGATGCGGATACGGATTTCGATCAATCGGATATCCGACGGATATGGTAGCGGATTTGGTATCCCTAGTATCCGGCGGATGTGGATTATCCGCTATTTTTTGCGGATTATCCGAGGTAGGAAAACCGGATTATATCCGATAAAATAAGCCCAGACGAGACGGTCCATATAAGCCCATTAAAGTTAGTAATTGTTGATTTGCACTAACTCGATATACTCCTACCATAATGGCGTACACAATCACCGCTTGTAAAATTGGTAGCACAACGACAATAGCGCATACATACCCCTCTCTCCATTGCCAATTTGCCATCTTGCATTGTTGCTTCTCCCTGGCCGCCGGCTACATCTCTGATCTCTTCGATAGTCTGGTGGTTCAACGATGGTCAAAGATGCTCGTGGCCAATCAGTTGGTGCCAACAAAGGAGGTAAGTGATTTCGTAGATGCACACAGTCCTGCGCAAGTTAGAGCACTGATGATCTATGATCATGTTCGGCTGTCAATGGAGCCGTGAGCAGCCACACGCCCACACCACAGGCAAAAGGCACTCCAACGTCGTAACGCCTCAACGGTGTGGCTGATGCTTCTCACGGCCATGATCGGCAGCCCCGAAGCAACGATGGGAAACGTCCGCCGTCTTGATGGCGGTCTGCATGGATCTGACATGGGTTCTCGTCGACGCAGCTCACCATTGGTAACACACCGATAGAACGTGACCAGTAGCACGTACGCACATACTGACATACTCCTCTAAACTCACCAGGTTGAAAGCAATGAATCCAGTAGCTAGCTCTAGAAATCAATCCGATTGCTTGCTTGCTTCGGCCTTGGGCTAGCTTCTTGCAGTTACACGTCTTGCTTAATCAATGTATCTATGGTCAGACCCTCACAATCTCTCTCGTCTTTCTCTACTTTCTGTAGACTCACACACATGCCGTGTTTCAAAAAGACGTATTCTTCAGACTTTCAGACAAAAACAGAATAGCTGAAAAACAGAGACAGACAGAAACAGTAGTATTTGGTTCCGGCCAACACTTGCCCTTTTCTTCTTCAATTTTCAGCTAGCCTTTTCTGTACAACAAATACTTAAACATTTATACAAGATCGACTTGGCAACACAACCTGATTTAAACACAACCGACGCACCCAGCTAGTTCAACTCAGCTACAGAGAAAAACATTCTGGCACGTAAGTTGGCTTCACTTGCAGCCTTGCAGGCAAACTGCAGCATGCCACTTCACTTCGGCACCCACGTATACTATTCAGTTCAGATCACCGTGCGGAGCAAAAGCAGTGTTGCTCGTGGCCATGATCGACATCCACCATACATGACATTGGGCAAGTTTGTAGTAGTCGAGTAGGCTTTATGTTAATAGACTACAAAACACTGAATTTATGATGTTTAATGTCTTACTTGCCGATCCTTCTAAGATACTAATTACTTTGATAAGTAAAAAGTGACTGATTACTTTTGTATTGTTATTTTTTTATAGATCGTCTGAAAAAGATATTGGGGAAAAGATCAACATCTGCAAGAACAAGTGCAGTTGAGAGTATGGTTGTATCACCTCCAACTGAAAGTCGAGATGAAGAGCCACGGAATATTGGCAGTGGCAATGAAGTTGAAAATGAAGTGGTTGATCTGGAGGGCGATAATCAGGATGCCAGAGTAGATGAGCCTGTAGGGAAGAAACAAAAGAAGACCACATCAGAATGTTGGGACCATTTTGATAAGTTTTTCAAGATGGTGGTGGTAGATGGCAAGAAAGTTAAGGAAGCATGGGCTAAATGCAAGTACTGCACTTATGATGCAAGGAGAAATAGCAGGAATGGGACATCAGTCTTCTTGAACCATATTAAGATGCATAGTGTGAAGTCAGGCCAATAGTTGCTCAAAGTAGAGAAGAAGGAACATGGTTCTGTTGCTGTTGAGGCTTATAAGTATGATCAAGAGTCTTCCTTGAGAAAGCTCTACTTGGCAATAATCATGCATGAATATCCCTTCAATATTGTTGAGCATGAATACTTCCGTGACTTCATCAAATCCTTGCGCCCTTCATTTCCTCTGAAGAATCGTAACACTGTTAAAAATGAAATAGTGGCTATGTTTCAAACAGAGAAGGATAAGTTGTATGAGTATTTCAAAACAATTAACTGTCATTTTAGCACCACAATGGACATGTGGACATCAAATCAGAATAAAGGGTACATGTGTGTCACTGTGCATTGGATTGATGATGAATGGATTATTCAGAAAAGGATCATCAAATTTATGCATGTAGAAGGGCGCCATACTGGTCTTAACATGTCTGGAGAATTTCTTGCTTGCATTTTGCGATGGTTTATTGAGAAAAAAATGTTTTCTCTTACTTTGGACAATGCATCTTCAAATGAAGTTTGTGTTAAACATGTCATTAGTAAACTGAAAGAGTACTCCCCTCTAGTATGTGATGGTGAATTCTTTCATGTGAGATGTGCAAATCATGTTCTTAATTTGGTTGCTAGAGATGGTCTTGATCAGATTTCAAATGCAGTTTGGGGTGTTAAGGCATTTGTTTTGGCAGTAAAATCATCGCCTCAGTTGGAGGAGGAATTCTATAAGTGTGCATCTGAGTGTGGGTTGCCCACAGAAAAAGGTCTACGGTTGGATGTCCAAACAAGGTGGAATTCCACATACCACATGTTGAGTGATGCCCTATATTATAAGAAGGCCTTTGATAGGTTGCATGATATTGACAAAAAGAAGTTTGACAAGTTTGCTCCAACAGCTGATGATTGGGACAAGGCTCTTACCCTCTGTAGATGCTTGAAGAAGTTTGATGATCTCACTACTCTACTATCAGGTAATCAATATCCAACAGCAAACTTATTCTATAAAGGCTTCTGTGAGATCAAGGCTTTAATTTCTGGTTGGCGTAAAAGTAGTGATACTACTATTAAAAAGATGGCAGTTTCTATGCAAACTAAATTTGATAAGTACTGGAGGAAGTCGAATCTTGCTCTTGCGGTTGCCTTCTTTCTTGACCCTAGATACAAGAGAAGTGGAATTGAACATTACATGAGAAAGGTTCATGGGGAACTACTGTATCATGGTAAAGTAGAAGAGTTGGTTATTGCTGTGAAGCAGATGTACCAAGCATATGCTTCTAAATATTCACAGAGCACTGATGGACCTACCTATACTACCACTTCCCAAGAAGGCAATACTGATCTTATGGTAGAAGATGAAGATGATTATTTTTTGTCTCAGCAGGGCACTCATGGGTCTAATGAAGGTGACACTGACTTGGATAAGTACATGGCAGAAGCTACAGTAAGGCTTTCAAAGGTTGCTTTTGAGAACTTTGACATCTTATCATGGTGGAAAACACATCAAGATGTATATCCTGTGTTAGCAATGCTTGCTCGTGATGTTTTGGCCATACAAGTGTCCACCGTTGCCTCGGAAGCAGCTTTCAGTGCCGGTGGTCGTGTTATTGATCCATTCCGCAGTCGTCTTGACCCCCATGTGGTGGAAGCATTAATATGTACAAAAGACTGGGTTGCTGCATCTAGGAAAAATGACAATAAAAGAGGGGATAGACTTGGTTCTATTGTGAATGACTTGGAGGTTGTGGAAACCCTTGTTGCTAATATGAGTCTGGAGGAAAAGCTTGACGAAAAGGTAAGGCTCTGCCCTCTCTACCACTCTTACTCATTTTGCAAGAGACTTGCCTTCATGATGATTAATGCCCTATACATGATCTAATGCTAATATATTTCCGGGACTTTGTAGCAACAAGAAGAAGCTGGCAGTGATGATGACAATTTTGATTATACCATGAGTACTTCAACTTTAGGGGAGAGGCTAGCTATGCAAGTATGTCTGATTACCTCTTGAGTCTTGAACATTACTGCTATTTTATTTCTGTAAAATAATAACAATATTTTCCTTAACTTGCATGCTGCTGATACATAGGATAATCAAGGAACCGATATTGAATAAGAGGCTGATCACCTGCATCCGGAGCAAGAAGTTTAGGTATGTAGTTATAACGACAATTCTTTGATGTATATTAGTATATATTACCAGTCTGTATCCTCTTTGGACATATGGATTAATTTTACTAATATATGCCTTTTATATGTGTGCTGCTACGTGATAGTTACGAATCACATGCCGATCAGATTAGAGATACATTTATATATGCATCTGTACCCATGATTGGATATGTATGTTGCTAGTTACCGGTCAGATGTCAATATAATTTAAGTAGTCATGTATGTATAGTACGTGCATCCATGCATACAATATCTGATGCTTGATGTTTCTCTTCTCTATATATACACATACGCTAAGAAGTTTCAAATTAATCATGTGGATATATACACATCAGAGTTGATGCATGTGTGTTCGAACTACTTAATTGTCCACAACCAAGTATAAATAATTTCTCTGATTGTCAAGTGTAGCATCTAATGATCTAATATCTCTTATCATTCTCACAGGGTGATGCCAGTGGATTGGAAGAACACCATGTCGAAGAGAAATCAAGGATGATTACCGGCTTCTACTTGATCGAATACTTGCCTTTCATAATAAATAAAAACTTCGATTGAATTAAGTTTTTCTTAAGTACGACCTTCGTCTTGGGCTCTATGTGTAATGCTATCAGCATTTTATCGGTACTGCATATTGTTGCTATACTGGTGATTTATAACTTTAGAACGCCACTCTCTAGTGTTACGCGCTTGGATGAAAACATGTTTTCATATTGTTGCTTAGTAGAAATAAATCATGTCTTTGCACGTATCATCCGATAATTTTTATCCGTTTCCTGTCCGAATTTACTCCGCCTCCGCTCCGTATCCATAGTCCGACATAATCCGCATTCGAATCTGCATCCGGTCATTATCCGCTCCGCTCCGAATCCGGCCAAAAAATATGGTAAAGGATATGGTAAAAGCATTATCCGATCCGATCCGATCCGTTTACATCCCTAGCTACAGCCCGACGTCCGTTTGGAAAATATTAGTGCATGCCAACAAAAATTATACTAGTATCGCTGTTCCGTTTCAAAAAAAGCATATAAGATGTTACTTCTTACGCAAAGGATCTTTATATCCAACAGACACAAAATATCCATTCGACTGTTCGAAATTACTTTCACTGCTGATCTGATGTCGAGGTAATTGCTACATCGCCACCAAAACCCACCATCTCTTAAGCTAAAGTAGACCGAGCTAACCCCTATATTAGCATATTACTAAGATAAATAGAAGGCACTATAGAATCATTTAGGACGTGAGCTTGTCAATCTGAATGTGGAGGGACACCAACTTAGTCCAGGCCAGCAGCTTGGGCGGAACTATGAAGTAGGTCAGCTCCTGCACGGCGATGTCGCCGGGATCCCTGCTGCTTGTCACCTCCATTTCCACCTTGACGGCGTCGGTCCTGCCTTTGGGCTCCCCGTCAGGTCGTTCGCCCATAGCTTGACCACGTAGTGCGGCAGTAGGGATGCCCCCGCTCTGATGCAGACGACTGACACTACGATAGGCGCGCCGATGTCGAGCATGCCGCCGACCAAGAAAAATGCGCGGCCGTCTTCCTTCGCGAACAGCAAGAGCCGTGGCTCCGACAGTGGAACTTGCAACCAGAGCGCCTTATCGTACTGGATCCTGTGCATGGGCATGGGATGCATGGTGCTGATGTGGTGGGAGAGCACCGGCGGCGGGCCTTCGTAGCCACAGATGGGCACGGGGAATTTGTAGGGCGCGAGCGGACACACGCTCTGGTGATCGGCGAGCTTGTGGTAAGTGACGTAGAGCCCACAGCCTTCGTGCGGGCACTCCACCCTTACCAAGGAGAGGATGACGTCCACCGCCGTGTTCCGCACGTCGAAGCCACCGCCTCGCTCGCACTTCTGGCACTGGCGCTAGTTCCCGGGGCGCTCGACGCGACAATCCGCGCAAGCCAGGTGCCCTCCCTTGTACTGCACAAATCAATCGAACAACACATCAATCAAGAAACCTGCACCTTGCTCGATCAGCCGAATGGACGAGGTGTATTAGAACCTCACACACTGGAGTCTTCAAGGGGCGGAAGCACAAGGGGCAGTGGAGCAAGGTGAGGTCCATCGAGAACATAGAGATCTCCATCGTCGGGTCCTGTTCCGTCTGCATGATCTCGCCCTCCTCGTGCACAACCATCTCTCGCTTTATTAGGGCCGGGGCATTACAAAGCTTTACCATCACATATTCATACTACTTCAAGGTGCATTGAATCAACACATGCAAGTATCAAAAGGAGAGTCACGGCATGCATGCATGCGTTGTAATTAATGCATCCATAAACGCAAATTATTGAAATATATCGAGTGCAGTGCTTTGATGTGTCGCGTCAACTCTTACAAGACCGAGAAGTTTGATTACTACAACGCCCTCTCGCTTTAACCGCACCTGCCTTTGGCTGCATGACAGGTGGGCCACCGACCTATTGGGCCCACCTATCATGGACGCAAAGGCAGGAGAAGTAAGTCAATGAAGCTGCGTCCCTCCCTCGCCCAAGAGCGTGCTGGCTGGTAGGACTAGGAGAAGCTTTTTCGTTCGCTACACGCTCTCCCTCCCGTACGCGGTGGATATGCAGCAGTTCAATCGGTGTTAGATGGCCAGAAGCATACTATAGTACTCCTCCACTGCAGTAGTACTCCCGAAGAGGCGAAGAGCCAAGCACAGCCCGGACACTCGTGTGGCAGTTTCATTTGTAGAGTAGTCTAGGATAGCGTGTACCGTGCCTGTAAGCTTAAAATCATTAGGGTCGGCTCCCTTCTATATTTTTGATTAAAATAATCTTCTGGCCCTACCTGTCATCCTAGTGATTCTAGTTTGCACGCTCATCTGGTCAAGACAGGAATGTATATTTTAATTTGTGGTGGGGTAAATGTTAGAGGTTGCAGCAAATGGAGTATTGTACACTGCAGGTCTATCAGCGTCAACTCATACAACGAGGAGAAGCTTGATTTTAATACTACACGCCTTCTCCCTCGCCCATGCGTGCGGTGGCTTGCAGACGAGGACAGGCTTTTGCATATAGTACTACAACAAGCTATCCCTCCCGCTCGCGGTGGACGGACATGCAGCAGTGGATTCGATACTGTAGAAGCAGTAGTAGTAACATCATTGTTCGTCTTATCGAAGAGGCGAAGAGCCAAGTGCAACCCGAACATGGCAGTTGCGAACCTTGGAGCACGCATATAGCCAGGCTCTTGCATGAGACAAAATTGCTATGTGAGCCCACTATTGTAGTACTCCCTCCGTCCGGAAATACTTGTCATCAAAGTGAACAAAAGGGGATGTATCTAAATGTATATTAGTTCTAGATACATCTTTTATCCATTTTGATGAAAAGTATTTTCGGACGGAGGGAGTACTTGCTAGTATAGCCCTGTAAACCAGAAAGGAGAATTTTCCTTTCTAGAGATTTCAACAAGTGACTAGACTACACCGAGACAGAGTACATATGGAGCAAAATGAGTGAATATACACTGTAAATGAATACGTAGTTCTCTTGTTTTCCTCTTAGCCTTGGATGCGGTGCACAATTTGAGTATACTAGTACTATCATCTTGAAATTTACGAAGTCACCATAGGCACCTCATCGTCGACGGGAACGTCTCCTGACACACGATAGACGCGAGCGGTAGTCGCCTCCATAGGTGCTTGAATGCCAAGGAGGGACAGGGTAGTGGTTCCCGAGATGTTGAACGGTCAATGATGCATCCTCAAATTGCTCTAAATGCAGAGGGGATTAATTGGAGAAGCAGAATAGAGCCAGCATGATGTGAATGCAACAGAGTTTGGATTCTCATATAAAGGTGCCCCACCACTCCAATCCATCTACTCCTTAGTCTCTGCGCAAAACTTCTCACTCCAATCCAAGACCAAGTGACCAGAAGCGAGAAGCACCTATGGAGGTGATGGTCGCGAGCGACAGTCGGCTGTGCCAAATCATCCAAGGCACCGGCCTATGGCCCCTCACCGTGCAGCATTTCCAGACGGTGATGGCGACCGCCAGCGTCGTAGCCCTCGCCGACACCGGCTTCTCCTCTCGCACGGACGACATGATGGTCAACTCCATCCGCAAGTTCTCTGACGTCAAGAAGCGTGTAATGGAAGCTCCTACTAGTCCTGCCAGCCACCACGCTCATGCGTGAGGGAGGGACGCAGCTTCATTGACAGGTGGGCCCAACAGGTGGTTGGCCCACCTGTCATGCAGCCAAAGGCAAGTGCAGTTAAGGCACTGGAGCTCAGTCCGAGAGGGAGAGGGCGTTGTAGTAATCAAACTTCTCGGTCTTGTACGGGCTGACGTGACACATCAAAGCACTACACTCGATATAAGTCTTTTTACACATTTCAAATGGACTACTACATACGGATGTATGTACACATATTTTGCTTCGTATGTAGTCACATGTTGCAATCTCTAAAAAGACTTATATTTGGAAACGGAGGGAGTACAATGCATGCATGCATGCCGTGACTTCCCTTTTGATTCTTGCATGTGTTAATTTGATGCACCTTGCCAAATTTTGACTGTAAATTTAACTAACCAAATTTTCATGCATGTCACAAAAAATTACGGGGCTGTTTGGATTGTGACTATGTTTGTCCTATGTTGCCACATTATTTTTCCCACACTTGCCACACTTGCCTAAATTGAGTTGCTCAAATTGTTAGACACACTTTGGCTTGCATAAGGGAATCTTGCCACACTTTTTGTGTCTATGACATGTGGGGTTCACTGCTAATAAAAAAATTCTTGTCTTAGGTGTGGCTAATAAAAAATAATTATATTTAGGAATGGAGGGAGTAGCAAATATAAATAATAATGCATGTTAGGGCAACCCACGTTTCCGATAATTTTAGCCGTGGGCTTGTTCACAATTTTTACGAGGGGGTGGTTGTTAATTTAATGGAGGGACTTGTACCAGACTTGAGTGATACAAAGTGCGACCTGGCACACCGTAACACCACTTGGAACAAGCGGGTAGCTATCTCAAAAAACAATCAACAACTAAAAAACGGTGACCTGGCACGTAGTACACAATTTTAAATGATTGTTTTTATGGAGTGAAAAGGAAAACTACCCCAGTACGTATATATAGGCCGGAGCCTCCGCACTTGCTTGTTAGGGTTGCTCTATTCACACACTCTCATCCTCTCCAGATCTAAACAAGATAGGGGTGGTAACACTGTCTTTCTCCCTTCAAAAACCACTGTCTTTCTATCCTCACCACTGGTTACAGATCCGGACGTACCCCCTCCGCCGGTGAAGGCGAGGAGGGGTAGCGTTTAGGCCGTCGTCGACAGCGAGGGAGGAGACCCACTGCCGGCCGCACCATTATCTCTGGCCGAGCGCCGGCGCGGGAGATCCTCCGATCCCTTCGTCGTTGCCCTAGTGTGGGCGGATCCGGCCTCCCGCCGCCCACCTATCCACATCCCGATGACCTTCAGGTATATCTTCCTTCGAAACCGCCTTAGCTCTACTTCCCCAGCTCGCTACATCGCTACATGTGCACCATTTTCTACCTCTCAGCCCCTCTTGATCGGATGGTACAACGTCACCTATTTTTTTTCTTCTATTGTTAGAGGTAAAGCTACTTCTGTTGGGGATCGTAGCAGAAATTTAAAATTTTCTACGCATCACCAAGATCAATCTATGGAGTCATCTAGCAACGAGAGGGAGAGGAGTGCATCTACATACCCTTGTAGATCGCAAGCGGAAGCGTTCAAGAGAACGTGGTTGATGGAGTCGTACTCGTCGTGATACAAATCATCGATGATCCTAGCGCCGAACGGATGGCACCTCCGCGTTCAACACGCGTAGGGAGCGGAGACGTCTCCCGCGCCTTGATCCAGCAAGGAGGAGGGAGAGGTTGAGGAAGAGATCTCCAACAGCAGCACGACGGCGTGGTGATGGTGGAGCGGCAGTACTTCGGCAGGGCTTCGCCAAGCTCTTAATGGAGGAGGAGAGGTGTTGGGGAGGGGAGGGGCTGCGCCTTTGATGTGTTGTGCAGCCCTCCCCTCGCCCCTCTATTTATAGGGGAAGGAGGAAGGGGGCTGGCCCCCTCTAGATGAGATCTAGAGGGGGGGCGGCGGCCAAGGGGAGGGGGCTTACCCCCCAAGCAAGGGGGGCGCCCCCTCTAGATGAGATCTAGAGGGGGGGCGGCGGCCAAGGGGAGGGGGCTTACCCCCCAAGCAAGGGGGGCGCCCCCTCTAGAGTTTCCTCCCCAACCCTAGGCGCATGGGCCCAAGGGGGGATGTGCCCAGCCCAGTTGGGGCTGGTTCCCTTTCCTCTACGGCCCATGAGGCCCTCCGAGAGAGGTGGCCCCTCCCGGTGGACCCCCGAAACCCCTCTGGTGGCCCCGTTACAATACCGATATGCCCCCGAACCTTTCTGGTGACCGTATGACAACTTCCCATATATAAATCTTCACCTCCGGACCATTCCGGAACTCCTCGTGACGTTCGGGATCTCATCCGGGACTCCGAATAACATTCGGTAATCACATACAAGTCTGCCTAATAACCCTAGCATCATCATACCTTAAGTGTGTAGACCCTACGGGTTCAGGAACCATGCAGACATGACTGAGACAACTCTCCGGCTAATAACCAATAGCGGGATCTAGATACCCATGTTGGCTCCCACATGTTCCACGATGATCTCATCAGATGAACCACGACGTCGAGGATTCAAGCAATCCTGTATACAATTCACTTCGTCAATCGGTACGTTACTTGCCCGAGATTCGATCATCGGTATCCCAATACCTCGTTCAATCTCGTTACCGGCAAGTCACTTTACTCGTTCCGTAACACATCATCACGTGACCAACCCTTAGTCACATTGAGCTCATTACGATGATGTCTTACTGAGTGGGCCCAGAGATACCTCTCCGTCATACGGAGTGACAAATCACAGTCTCGATTCGTGCCAACCCAACAGACACTTTCGGAGATACCCGTAGTGCACCTTTATAGTCACCCAGTTACGTTGTGACGTTTGGCACACCCATAGTATTCCTACAGTATCCGGGAGTTGCACAATCTCATGGTTTAAGGAAAAGACACTTGACATTAGAAAAGCTTTAGCAGACGAACTACACGATCTTGCGCTATGCTTAGGATTGGGTCTTGTCCATCACATCATTCTCCTAATGATGTGATCCTGTTATCAATGACATCTAATGTCCATGGTCAGGAAACCGTAACCATCTATTGATCAACGAGCTAGTCAACTAGAGGCTCACTAGGGACATGTTGTGGTCTATGTATTCACACATGTATTACAATTTCCGGATAACACAATTATAGCATGAACAATAGACAATTATCATGAACAAGGAAATATAATAATAACCATTTTATTATTGCCTCTAGGGCATATTTCCAACAACTTCATGGAGTCGAATCTTGTACTTGGTTCAAACAAGAAGGGGCTTTCTGGTTTGTGACTAACTTTGCCAAAGGTTGCCACACCTAAGGTTAGGCAAGTTTGACTAACTTAGGTGGGCGTTTGGTTTAAGCCACACCTTAGGCAAGCCACACTTGAGCCCCACATGGCATACACACAAACAGTGTGGCAAGATTCCCTTAGGCTTGCGAATTTGTGGCTTTCATTTTGATGAACTAAATTTAGGCAAGGTTGGCAAAAAATGTGTGGCAAAATATGGCAATACTAGGCCTAGAACCAAACGTCATACATCGGACTTGGTACAAACAGGAAGGAAAGGGAGTGAAAGTAGTACAGACTGGTCATCCAACCAGTCTCTTGGTCAAAAAGGAAAATATAGGGGTAACGCTGAACACAGTGGTATGACCAGGACTAGATTTGCTATCCACACATAGGAGTAGGTGGCTAGAGTGAAAAAATGGGACCAACCCAGATATGTTTCTTGGATGTTTGTTTCTCGGGGCAACAAACTATGAATCACCACTTTATGCCCCTGTTTAGGTACATGGTGTTGGACTGCTGGTGCACCCACTGTCCCATGCCCTTATACCAAATATTTAGCTGTTCTTAATCTAATGCCCTTGGTAAAAATGAAGCCATGCCACTGTTATAAGCCATGATAAGTTTAGCCAAATGTTTTTTCCTGTAATTGTTTGAGACTCTCATTGTTTCCTCTGTAGCTTTTTGTGTAAACAGGGGTATCCATTTCACCTGGTTGTTGTTGTGACCTTTTGGTGCACTGCACAAAACTCTTCTTAAAAGGTCCTCTTAAAAGCAGTGACTTTTGTGTTGTTTAACTGGAATGTCAGAATGGAACAGTTGGTTCATTTCGGTGGAACCGCACAAAGGGAGATCTGTGTTCCAATCCTCATCATCCATATTGGCACCATAACCTTCCTTTAGGTAAGAATGATATTTAATGCATGTGTTCATCTCTATTTTGCGACTGCCATGAGAAAATAATGCTATTTTTTACTAGTACACTTGTACTCCCTCACCGACAAAACCAATTCTGAAATAGAAGGCCAATCATGTACTTGGTTTCACCAACTGGTGAGGAGAATGAGAAATAGAGCATGAAGAGGAGGAGGAAGAAGAATAAACAGTGCCAAGGTGATCTGGTTGAAGCCAGAGGCCTCAATTGAGGCCATTCAAGGGCTCCGGCAACAACTACCTTACATGTGAGACGATCCTCCAGGCAGCCCTTCCACTTCTGCTATCTCACTTAATTAATTAGGAGTACTTAAGTACCACTAATTTTTGCTGCCTAATTTTCCTATCGGAGTTAAACAAATCTTTAGTAGCACCCTATGCTGAATCATGTATGTGTGTATGTTTGTCTATGGAGGTGAATCATGTGGTGGAGAAGGGAGGGAATATTATTAGTGTCATGACATAATAGTGCTATTGTTTTGCATGTCAATTTATTGCCATTGGTTCAATGAGGCAATGTTTTGTGTATTGTCCATCATGAATTTGACGCTACTGTTAGAGTAATATGCTAATGTATTTCTATCATTTCTCACTAAGCTAATGAAGGTTTCACCTTGTTCCTACTTGTGCAAACAGGGATCATGTTGTGTGAATCATACATTTTAGTGGAACTACACAAGACAATACAATGAACTGTATCCCAGCCTGTGCTTTAATTCTGCTAGAAGTTCTTGATAATTTTTCGATATAATCTCAGCACTGGTAAACAAGAGTGATTTCAACCATACATTTGAAGTGCAAAAAATATATACTATTGAGTGATTCTAGTGAGTGCTTTATCATCTCTTATGGGACTACATGAATAAGCTTTTTTCCTCGGGTTGGTACGGGCCTAAGGCCTTCATCCATATTAGTTTGTTGTCATCTCTATTTTTATCGTGCTACTGTCATGAGAAACTCCTTTATATTTGCACGTTAAAGTTTTTCAACCTATGATACATGGCAATGCTTTGAGTGTTGAGCCAATTGGCACTGATTAAACAAACTAATACATCTCTTTAAGCAAGACTACTATCTTGCTAACTTTACCCATTAAGATAATGAGGGTGCTTCTATTTGTTAGTGTATGTTTCATCAACTAGTCCCACTATTACAGTAATCTCACTCTCTCAATATATGTGCCAACAGGGATGCTCGATTTTGGTGGAACTACAAAAAAACTTTGGGTGCTTCATTGCCTCGACAGCTTCCGACCTTTCCTGTCAGTCGCTAATCTGGGCTGCTTTCTTCCTTTGCTATCAGTCGCTTCGCTTATCTCGGCTTACAGTCAAAGGAAAAAGTAATTGATATGGTACCTCACACAGGTTGGTACTGGTCTTTATCCTGATTATTGTGCTTGTCATGTATTGGTAATTTGGTATTGTGCTAATGTTTGCCGAATTTATAAAGGAGTAACTTGGAGCCTGAACTCGCAGGCTAATCATTGCACTGGGTGATTTCAGTAGAACTGCACAAAAAGATCAGATGGGAATATACTTATGCTGCTGCTATGTACTCCAAAGTTCACTCAGACAAGCATCAATGTTGACAAGAAGTGCCTATATTCATTCGAGTATCAACCGGTGTCAACCAGTTGTCAAACTCCAAGTATTAGGAGAGTGAACACTAAAAATATTGCTTGGCGCATAGCCCAGAAAAACACAGTCCAGTCTTTGGTCCCAACTTGTGCCTTTTGGTTATCGGCAGATATGGTAGCGAACTGTATGGCATGGAGTATAAATATTCCAAACAAGTTGGTTGACGTGTATATACATCTGGCACTTAATCAGTCTGCACGCCAGCGATGCTCCATTTCAATTGAACTGCACAAAAAATTGGGTGGTTCATTTTCTTAATGCCTCCTTTCTCGTCTGCAATGTAGAATTTTGGCAAGCTACAGGACCAAGATGAGCCAGTAAACTAGTTGGATGAAAGTAGTGACTAAGTTGCTCAAACCTCCCTCGGCACGAGGCCACTAATTGAGGATAAACCTACAAGCAAAGTTCAGATTGTCTGTGCTGCCTCTTATGTACTCGAAAGTTTACTCGTACAAGCATTAATTTTAGCAAGAAGTACCTCCGACTGAACACCATTTACCAGTCTGCAATGTAGAATTTTAGCGAGCTACAGGACCAAGATGAGCCAGTAAAGTAGTTGGATGAAAGTAGTGGCCAAGTTGCTCAAATGTCCCTCGACACAAGGCCACTATTTGAGGATAAACCTACAAGCAAAGTCCAGATTGTCTGTGCTGCCTCTTATGTACTCGAAAGTTTACTCGTACATGCATTAATTTTAGCAAGAAGTACCTACGACTGAACACCATTTACCAGTCTGTACCCTAGGTAATTAAAGTTCGTCCATGGATCATATTGGCTGTGATCTCAATCATTTGGATGCATAAACATACTGAACATGTGTATATCTGAATCTTTTTGTGAATTATCTATGAATATTATTGTGTGATCTATCAATCATTTGGATCCATAGACATGCTGAACTTGTGTATATATGAATCTTTTGACTTGTTGATAGTGAATGTTGGCTATGAATATGAGCGTGTCCTGTGAACCTGAGTTTGATACGAATGTTTACCTTTCCTGTTGTGCTTGGGTGTGAACTTGTTAGTATGCCTACTGTGGGTTATGTGACGTGTGGGTGTTAACGACACACCTTCTCCCCAAGAAGAATTGCACCTGCTTTGTTAGGGTAGCAACGACGCATCAGCTCTTTTTAATCTTTTTGCTCTGTCTTGCCCCCTCCCCCGCTCAACCCCTGCCGTAATGTTTTCGGCCTCAAAACAAACATAGTACTGCGTTGTTTTTGGGGCTTGATGAAAAATTGAGTGCTGGTTTCTGTAGGTTGGCCCGCCCAACAAATGGGCTACTGGTCCACCACAGACTGGGAGGCTAAAAATACAAGTTGTATGGTGCAGAGGCAAGTAAAAAACGCCATCGAGAGCCATCCACTGAAGAAAAAAATTGCTCCTGATGTGCTTCTTCAGTCGTGCCGCCGGCCCCCTCTATAATCCAGTTCGCTCGGGGATCTGGTATCATTTTTTCCAGAGGGCGAACAAGTATCAGCTAGGCATAGGTTTTGTATTTTAACATGCGTAGCCCAAGACATACGGTGACTGTGGTTTGAACTTATTTTTTGAGTCCATACCGGCCTATGGGCTTTTTCTTAAAGATCGGCAGCCCAATGTATTTTTTAACCACATTATATATATTTATATTATTACTATTATCGTATACTATATAGAGACTTATATATACATTATAAAAACATCCCACGTGTTATTAACTTATAAAAGTAAATGTTTAACAGAAGTTGGCAAGGAAAATCCTGGTTGTTTTTGACTCACAGGCAAGGAAAATCCTGGTGATTGCGTACAAAAGCTTGCGAAGATTGTAAGGACCAATGTAATAATAACGCGCTCATTTTATTTTGAGTAGTAAGTCGCTAATTTGTTAATTATGTATATAAAAATGTGCCTCTCTGGTTTATTTTTTATATTAATTGCTCCTTCTAACATAACATTATATATATAACGAGCCTAGCTAATTCGTGTGTTTGAAGGAAGTGCAAATGGGCTGGGATTTCTTAGATAATATAAATGGGCCGCATTAACGCGAAATTTTTCGTTCACCCAGCCCAACAAATGGACTGTACATTCTAGAAAACATGGGTTAAATATATGCCACATTCTTGCAGGCTGACATGTGGGCCAATAGGTCGAAGCCTACGCAGGGCGTCGTCAACTTGGTCGGCATGCACCTTCAATCTCTCGTCTTCTTCCTCCAGCGTCGCCAGGACCGCCTGGTCCGGCCTCCGGCGGCTAGCGGCTCTGCTTAGCACGCATCGCTGCGAAGCGCTACCCCACCGCCGGCCAGGCTATCCCTCCACCCCTCCACACCTCCTGTTATTCTCCACCGACTGCAGCCCCACGCCGCACCAGAACCAGTTATAACCCTTCTCCTCCACCCAATCTGCGACTCCACTGCCGCGTCCCATCTCCGAGTCATTCCCGTCCGGGGCCTCGCCGTCGTCCACCGCCTCGCTGCGCTCGGTGCGGCATGGTCAACAAACGAGAGTCATTGGAAGAGGACTGTACGTGAAGAGCCTGATGGCCGGGACCCACGAGGTACATGGTCGCACACAAGGAAAGTTCCTCCTTATAAAGCTGAAAAAAATGTTTCGTCCACCTGACAGCTGGGACCCACCGGCTGTATCTTCGCATGGAAGGAAGTGCCTCCTTGTTAATCGAAAAAAAATATTCCTCCCGTTGACAGCTGGGACCCGTCAGATTTGGTGGCTGATTTGTGGGCCTACTAAGCGGACGTGTACGCAGGGCTTTGTCAACTTAATCAACAAATGATTCTAGCAGCTGGACTGTTGGATGTTAATCCAACAGCCGTGCTCCTTGTTCAACCTCCGTTCTTGCTCCTGTCACCAGTGGGCGGCACGACGGCTATGCTGCCGCGCACCCAAACCAGTCAAGTTTCCCACTCCTTTCCATCCGTGACTCCACTGCCCCGTCTTCCCCATCTCCGGGTCGTTCCAGTCTGGGGCCTCGCCCTCGTCCACCGGCCTTTGGTGCGCTTGGCACGGTGTGGTCAACGTGGTCAACAACCGAGAGTCATCGGAAGATGACTGTATGTGAGAGGCTGACAGTGGGGATGCACCACGACCATGGACGCATGTATGCAACAAAACGTGGCGTGGTCAGCGTGGTCAAGGAACGACTTCCATCAGAAGTGTACTGTACGTGGAAAGGCTGACAGCTGGGTCCACAGCCGCAGCAAGGAAGTGCCTCCTTATTACGCGGAAAATAATGATTCCTCCACCTAACAGTAGGGACCCACCGAACAGGCCACCGTATTTTGTGAAAAAAACATTCCCCCCTGACTGCTTGGACCCACCGGACGGGTCACCGTATTTCATGAAAAAAACGTTCCCCTCGCTGTCAGCTCAGACCCACCGAAGTGTATCCTTATTACGCAGAAAAAATGAATACCCCCCTGCTAGATGGGACCCACCTTGGTGGGAGGCTGACTTGTGGGCCTACTAAGTTGATGGGGACGGAGGGCTTTGTCAACTTAGTCAATATGAACAATTCTAGCTCCAGTGACCATACAATGTCCATCCAACGGCCGTAGAGCTTCTTCAACCTCTGGTCTTCTTGCTCCAGCTGCCCAAACCAGCGGCGGTCGTGTCGCGTGATCCTGCCTCCCATCGGTGGTTGTGATGCCACGGAGGCCTCACCGCCCCTACTTCTCCCACCGCTGGCCAGGCCATCCCTCTACTCACCCATACCCCCTGTTGTTCTGCGGCGACGGCAGCCTCACACCGCAGCTGAACCAGTGAACCCTCGTACTCCTCTCCGCGCGGGCTTCCACTGCCACGTCTTCCCCGGCTCTGCACCGTCCCCTTCCTAGGCCTCACCGTCGTCCGCTGCCCTGGTGCTCTTGACGTGGCGTGGTCAAGGAACGGCTTCCATCGGACGTGGACTGCATGTGGAGAGGCTGACAACTGGGTCCACGGCCGCAGCAAGGAAGTGCCTCCTTATTACATGCAAAATAATTATTCCTCCACCTGATAGCGGGGACCCACCGGACGGGCCACCGTATTTCGCTAAAAAACATTTCCCCTGACTGCTGAGACCCACCAGCTACATCTTCCCACGCAAGGAAGTGCGTCCGGGCAAAAAAACGATTCGCCCCCCTGACTGCTGGGACCCACCAGCTACATCTTTGCACGCAAGGAAGTGCCTGACAGTCGGGACCCACCTGGTCGAAGCGTACGTAGCGTTGTCATTCTGGTCGCGAACGTGTACTTACATACTGGTCGACGTAGAGGCGCGCACGTGTCGTAGTAGAGGCGCACACGTAGCATGTACATGTACGTACAATGGCCAGTGTGCAAGAATGAAAATACGTCCACGCATGTACATACGGTCAGGGTCTCAAACGCCTACTCGCACATACGTACGGCCAAGGCTCGTGTACATGAGTAGGTCGGAACAGAGAAACTGCGTCGTCGTCGTGTTCATGGGGAGCCAACCGGCTGGGTCAGAACGGAATGCGTCGTCGTGTTCATTGAGAGGGCTTGGACGGAACAGCCGATGGAAACGGCCTTGTGTTCGACCGGCCATGTTTGAAACGGGATCATGTTCATCGGGAGGGGTCTGGCGTACCGCAAAACGGAGGAAACGGACCTCCTACGATCGAAACGGGGGTCCTGTTCATCGGGAGGGGTGTGGATACCGCAAAACAGGACACCACGGGATACTGTTCACTCCACCGTCGACCCCCTCCAGCTTCCACGGGCTACTGTTCATCCACCGTCGACCTCCTCCAGCCTCCATGTGCGACTGTTCATCCACGGGCTCCTGTTCATCCAGCCTCCACCACGCGCTACTCCACCAGCTACTGTTCAACCAGCCCTCTCCACGGGCTCCTATTCAACCACCCCTCCACAGGCTATTGTTCATCCAGCCCTCCACGGGGTGGTCCTGTCCATCCAGCCCTCCACGGGGTGGTCCTATTCATCCAGCCCTCCATGGTGTCCTGTTCATCCAGCCCAACTGGCTCGATCAATCGGGGTCCTGTTCATCCAGAGGCAACACCATGGGGTCCTATTCATCCACCCCCACCGGGAACTGTTCATCCAAACCCCCCCAGCAGCGCTCACTGTTCATCCAGAGGCAGCATCGATCGGCTTCAGTTAACAGCAGTAGCGAAGGAATCGCTCGATCAGGTTCAGTTAACAGCCATCGATCGATCGCTCGGGTTTAGTAACGCATAGCCTGTAGTGCAATTGCACGGGTTCAGTTAGAGCCCAACGCCTCGCACCCACGCGCGTGCGTGTACGAGAGAAAGGCGCATCGCTCGGCCCTGACCACCCACCGTAACCGGGAACACCCCGATATTTTCCTCGCCCCCGCTTCTACCACGCTTTTTTCTGTCATGGACGGCCCAAAGAATCTCATGCAGCCGCGTCTCTGGCCCGCCTAGGATGAAAATCCCATTTTTTGTCAAGATTTTTTGTCATAGAAGTAGGACCCCACCACATCTATGATGATACCATGTTTTGTCACAATTATTGTCATAGAAGTGTCATAATTATGACAGAAAAAAATTCGTTCGGCCCAAAATGTCATGGATGTGTCTTTTTTTGTAGTGTGTTGTGATGTGATATGGTCAAGATGTGATTATATAAATTATTGTATGAGAGGATCATGTTTTGTAACACAGTTATCGGCAACTGGCAGGAGCCATATGGTTGTCACTTTATTGTGTGAAATGCAATCACCATGTAATTGCTTTACTTTATCACTAAGCGGTAGCGATAGTCGTAGAAGCAATAGTTGGCGAGACAACAACGATGCTATGATGGATATCAAGGTGTCAAGCCGGTGACGATGGTGATCTTGACGATGCTTTGAAGATGGAGATCAAAGGCACAAGATGATGATGGCCATATCATATCACTTATATTGATTGCATGTGATGTTTATCCTTTATGCATCTTATTTTACTTAGTATGGCGGTAGCTTACAAGATGATCTCTCACTAAATTTCAAGGTATAAGTGTTCTCCCTAAGTATGCACCGTTGCTACAGTTCATCGTGCCAAGTCACGACATGATGATCATGTGTGATAAGCTCTACGTTCACATACAATGGGTGCAAGCCAGTTTTGCACAAGAAGAATACTCGGGTTAAACTTGACGAGCCTAGCATATGCAGATATGGCCTCGAAACACTGAGTCCGAAAGGTTGAGCGTGAATCATATAGTAGATATGATCAACATAGTGATGTTCACCATTGAAACTACTCCTTCCTGATACGTCCATTTTGCATCATGCTTTCATAACAATATTTATTGCATTATTGGATGTTATTGCAGATTATATCACAATACTTGTGCCTATTCTCTCTTATTTTACAAGGTTTACATGAAGAGGGGGAATGCCGGCAGCTGGAATTCTGGGCTGGAAAAGGAGCAAATATTAGAGACCTATTCTACATAGCTCCAAAAGTCCCGAAACTTCACGGGAGCTTGTTTCAGAATATATAAAAAATATTGGGCGAAAGAAGTAGTAGAGGGGGGCCACCCACCGTCCACGAGGGTGGGGGGCGCCCTACCCCCTAGGCGTGGCCCCTGCCTCGTTGGCCCCCCTGCAGCTCGCTGCTACCTCTTGAGCACTGCGTTAGTTTTCCCTTGAAGAGGAAAGGGTGATGCAGCAAAGTAGCGTAAGTATTTTCCTCAATTTTTGAGAACCAAGGTATCAATCTAGTAGGAGACTACACGCAAGTCCCTCGTACCTACACGAACAAATAAGAACCTCGCAACCAACGCGATAAAGGGGTTGTCAATCCCTTCTTGGTCACTTACGAGAGTGAGATCTGATAGAGATAATAATAATAAGATAAATATTTTTGGTATTTTTATGATATAGATTGAAAGTAAAGATTGCAAAATAAATGTTAATAGAAATAGCTTGTTGAATGAATATTAATATAAAGGAGAATAAACCCAGGGGCCATAGGTTTCACTAGTGGCTTCTCTCAAGATAGCATAAGTATTACGGTGGGTGAACAAATTACTGTCGAGCAATTGATATAAAAGTGCATAATTATGAGAATATCTAGGCATGATCATGTATATAGGCATCACGTCCGCGACAAGTAGACCGAAATGATTCTGCATCTACTACTATTACTCCACACATTGACCGCTGTCTAGCATGCATCTAGAGTATTAAGTTCATAAGAACAGAGTAATGCATTAGGCAAGATGACATGATGTAGAGGGATAAACCCAAGCAATATGATATAAACCCCATCTTTTTATACTCGATGGCAACAATACAATACGTGCCTTGCTACCCCTGCTGTCACTGGGAAAGGACACCGCAAGATTGAACCCAAAGCTAAGCACTCCCCCCTTGCAATAAAGATCAATCTAGTAGGCAAAACCAAACTGATAATTCGGAGAGACTTGCAAAGATAACCAATCATACATAAAAGATTTCAGAGAAGAATCAAATATTGTTCATAGATAAACTTGATCATAAACCCACAATTCATCGGATCTCGACAAACACACCGCAAAAAGAGTTACATAAAATAGATCTCCAAGAATATCGAGGAGAACATTGTATTGAGATCCAAAGAGAAAGAGAAGAAGCCATCTAGCTAATAATTATGGACCCGAAGGTCTGAAGTAAACTACTCACACGTCATCGGAGGGGCCATGGAGTTGATGTAGAGGCCCTCCGTGATCGATTCCCCCTCCGGTGGAGCTCCGGAAAAGGCCCCAAGACGGGATCTCTTGGGTACAGAAGGTTGCGGCGGTGGAAATAGGGTTTCGTGGTGCTCCTGGATGTTTTCGGGGTATATGCATATATATAGGAGGAAGAAGTAGGTCGGTGGAGCCACGAGGGGGGAGGGCGCACCCAAGGGGGGTAGGCGCGCCCCCTGCCTCATGGCCTCCTCGTTGGTTGCTTGATGTCCACTCCAAGTCCCCTAGATCACGTTTGTTCCAAAAATAACTCTCCCGAAGGTTTTATTTCGTGTGGATTCCGTTTGATATTCCTTTTCTTCGAAACACTGAAATAGGCAAAAAAAACAGCAATTTGCACTAGGCCATGGGTTAGTAGGTTAGTCCCAAAAATAATATAAAAGTGTATAAATAAGCCCATTAACATCCAAAATAGATAATATAATAGCCTGGAACAATCAAAAATTATAGATACGTTGGAGACGTATCACCCTCTGATGCCCATCTTTGGCTATATGGAGTCTTTCGTGGAGGAAAAAATCATAAGCAAGCTCACGGGACAAAACTTCGCCGCCATGAGGCGGAACCTTGGCGGAACCTATCTAGGGCTCCTGCGGAGCTGTTCTGCCGGGGAAAGTTCCCTCTGGGAGGGGGAAATCATCGCCATCGTCATCACCAACGATCCTCTCATTAGGAGGGGGTCAATCTCCATCAACATCTTCACCAGCACCATCCTCTCTCAAACCCTAGTTCATCTCTTGTATCCAATCTTTGTATCAAAACCTCAGATTGGTACCTGTGTGTTGCTAGCAGTGTTGATTACTCCTTGTAGTTGATGCTAGTTGGTTTACTTTGTGGAAGATCGTATGTTCAGATCCATTATGCATATTAATACCCCTCTGATTATGAACATGAATATGCTTTGTGAGTAGTTACATTTGTTCCGGAGGACATGGGAGAAGTCTTTCTATAAGTAGTCATGTGAATTTGGTATTCTTTCGATATTTTGATGAGATGTATGTTGTCTTTCCTCTAGTGGTGTCATGTGAACGTCGACTACATGACACTTCACCTTTGTTTGGGCCTAGAGGAAGGCATTGGGAAGTAATAAGTAGATGATGGATTGCTAGAGTGATAGAAGCTTAAACCCTAGTTTATGCGTTGCTTCGTAAGGGGCTGATTTGGATCCATATGTTTCATGCTATGGTTAGGTTTACCTTAATACTTCTGTTGTAGTTGCGGATGCTTGCAATAGGGGTTAATCATAAGTGGGATGCTTGTCCATGGAAGGACAATACCAAAGCACCGGTCCACCCACATATCAAATTATCAAAGTAATGAACGCGAATCATCTGAGCGTGATGAAAACTAGCTTGTCGACAATTCCCATGTGTCCTCGGGAGCGCTTTCCTTTATATAAGAGTTTGTCCAGGCTTGTCCTTTGCTACAAAAAGGATTGGGCCATCTTGCTGCACCTTATTTACTTTTATTACTTGTTACTCGTTACAAATTACCTTATCACAAAACTATCTATTACCGATAATATCAGTGCTTGCAGAAAATACCTTGCTGAAAACCGCTTCTCATTTCCTTCTGCTCCTCGTTGGGTTCGACACTCTTACTTATCAAAAAGGCTACGATAGCCGGGGAGTGAAGCGCGTTTGGTAGGTGGAATTTGGTAAGGAAAAATTTATATAGTGTTCTGAAATTTACTGTCACTTGTTACTATGGAACATAATCCTTTGAGGGGCTTGCTCGAGGTATCTTCACCCTGACCAGTAGAGCAAAGAGTTGCTCCTCAACCTACTGAACCTACTGAAAATGTTTACTTTGAAATTCCTTTGGGTATGATAGAGAAACTACTAGCTAATCCTTTCACAGGTGATGGAACATTACATCCCGATTTGCACCTAATATATGTGGATGAAGTTTGTGGATTATTTAAGCTTGCAGGTATGCCCGAGGATGTTATCAAGAATAAGGTCTTCCCTTTGTATTTGAAGGGAGAGGCATTGACATGGTTTAGGCTATGCGATCATATGGGATCATGGGACTACAACCGATTGAAATTGGAATTTCATCAGAAGTTTTATCCTATGCATCTTGTTCATCATGATCGTAATTATATATATAATTTTTGGCCTCGCGAAGGAGAAAGCATCGCTGAAGCTTGGGGGAGGCTTAATTCACTGTTATATTCATGCCCCAATCATGAGCTCTCAAGAGATATTATTATTCAAAAAAATTATGCTCGACTTTCTCTCGATAATCGCTCCATGCTCGATACTTCTTGTACTACTTCTTTTATGTTGAAGACTATTGAATTCAAATGGGATTTATTGGAAAGAATTAAACGCAACTCTAAAGATTGGGATCTCGACGAAGGTAAGGAGTCAGGTATAACACCTAAGTTTGATTGTGTTAAATCTTTTATGGATACAGACGCTTTCCGTGAATTTAGCACTAAATATGGACTTGACTCTAAGATAGTAGCTTCTTTCTGTGAATCCTTTGCTAATCATGTTGATCTCCCTAAGGAGAAGTGGTTTAAATATAATCCTCCCATTCAAGTAAAAGTTTTTGCACCTACTAAAGTTGAAGAAAAGACTATCACTTATAATTATCCTGTTGTTCCCACTGCTTATATTGAGAAACCACCTTTCACTGTTAGAATAAAGGATCATTCTAAAGCTTCAACTATAGTTTGTAAGAGTAATACTAGAACACCTACACCCTCTGAGAAAATTAAAGTTGAACCTAGTGTTGCTATGGTTAAAGATCTCTTGGCCGATAATATTGATGGGCATGTTATTTACTTCTGTGATGAATCTGCTAGAATTGCTAGGCTTGATACTAAAAATAAGCATAGACCTGTTGTAGGCATGCCTATTATTTTTGTTAAAATAGGAGATCATTGCTATCATGGACTATGTGATATGGGTGCTAGTGCAAGTGCAATACCTCATTCCTTATATAAAGAAATTATGCATGATATTGCACCTCCTGAGATAGAGGAAATTGATGTTAGAATTAAGCTTGCCAATAGAGACAGTATTTCACTAGTTCGGATTGTTAGAGATGTTGAAGTCTTGTGTAGGAAAGTTAAATATCCTGTTGATTTTCTCGTTCTTGGTTCCCCACAAGATAACTTTTGTCCCATTATATTTGGTAGACCCTTCTTGAATATTGTTAATGCTAAGATAGACTGCAATAAGGATATAGTTTCTGTTGGTTTAGGGCGTATGTCTCATGAGTTTAATTTTGATAAATTTCATAGACAACCCCATGACAAAGAATTTCCTAGTAAATATGAAATCATTGGTTTTGCTTCTATTGCCATGCCTCCTAGTGATCCTTTAGAACAATATTTGCTAGACCATGAAAATGATATGTTTATGAATGAAAGAAGAGAAATAGACGAAGTATTCTTTAAACGGGGACCTATTTTGAAACACAACTTGCCTGTTGAAATCCTAGGGGATCCTCCTCCACCCAAGGGTGACCCCGTGTTTGAGCTTAAACCCTTACCTGATACTCTTAAATATTCTTATCTTGATGAGCAAGAGATATATCCTGTTATTATTAGTGCTAACCTTTTAGAGCATGAAGAAAAGAAATTATTGAAAACTCTGAAGAAGCACCATGCTGCTATTGGATATACTCTTGATGATCTTAAAGGCATTAGTCCCACTCTCTGCCAGCACAAAATAAAATTGGAGAAAGACGCAAAACTGGTTGTTGATCACCAACGACGGTTAAATCCTAAGATGAAATAAGTGGTAAGAAAAGAAATACTAAAGCTTCTGGAGGCAGGTATGATTTATCCCATTGCTGATAGTCAATAGGTAAGTCCTGTCCATTGTGTCCCTAAGAAGGGAGGTATTACTGTTGTTCCTAATGATAAATATGAATTGATCCCACAAAGAATTGTTACAGGTTATAGAATGGTAATTGATTTCCGAAAATTAAATAAAGCTACTAAAAAGGATCATTACCATTTACCTTTTATTGATCAAATGCTAGAAAGATTATCCAAACATACACATTTTTGCTTCCTAGATGGTTATTCTGGTTTCTCTCAAATACCTGTGTCAAAAGAGGATCAATAAAAGACAACTTTTACTTGCCCTTTCGGTACGTTTTCTTATAGACGTATGCCTTTTGGTTTATGCAATGCACCTGCTACTTTTCAAAGATGTATGACTGCTATATTCTCTGACTTTTTGTGAAAAGATTGTTGATGTATTCATGGATGATTTGTCTGTATATGGAACTTCTTTTGATGATTGCTTAAGCAACCATGATTGAGTTTTGCAGAGATGTGAAGAAACTAATCTCGTCTTGAATTAGGAGAAGTGCCACTTTATGGTCAATGAAGGTATTGTCTTGGGGCATAAAATTTCTGAAAGAGGTAGTGAAGTTGATAAAGCTAAAGGTATAAGAAGCTTCCTTGGTCATGCCGGTTTTTATAGGAGGTTCATTAAGGACTTCTCTAAAATTTCTCGGCCTCTGACTAATCTCTTACAAAAAGATCTTCCTTTTGTTTTTGATGATTATTGTGTAGAAGCATTTGAAATACTTACGAAAGCTTTGATTTCTGCACCTATTTGTTCAGCCTCCTGATTGGAATTTACCATTTGAAATCATGTGTGATGCTAGTGATTATGCTATAGGGGATGTTCTGGGACAAAGAGTTGATAAGAAATTAAATGTTATAAAATATGCTAGTAAAACTCTAGACAGTGCCCAGAGAAACTATGCTACTACTGAAAAATAATTTTTAGCAGTTGTATTTGCTTGTGATAAGTTCAGACCTTACATTGTTGATTCTAAAGTAACTGTTCACACTGAACATGCTTCTATTAAATATCTTATGGAATAGAAAGATGCTAAACCTAGACTTATTAGATGGGTTCTCTTGCTACAAGAATTTGATTTGCATATTATTGATAGAAAAGGAGCTGAGAACCCCGTTGCAGACAACTTGTCTAGGTTAGAGAATGTTCTTGATGACCCACTACCTATGGATGATAGCTTTCCCAATGAACAATTAGCTGTCATAAATGCTTCTCGTACTGCTCCATGGTATGCTGATTATGCTAATTATATTGTTGCTAAGTTTATACCACCTAGTTTCACATACCAGCAAAAGAAAAAGTTCTTCTATGATTTAAGACATTACTTCTGGGATGACCCACACCTTTATAAAGAAGGACTATATAGTGTTATTAGACGTTGTGTACCTGAGTAGGAACAGGAACAGATCCTACGCAAGTGTCACTCCAAGGCTTATGGAGGACACCATGCTGGAGATAGAACTACACATAAGGTATTGCAATCCGGTTTTTATTGGCCTACTCTCTTCAAGCATGCCCGTAAGTTTGTTTTGTCTTGTGATGAATGTCAAAGAATTGGTAATATTAGTAGACGTCAAGAAATGCCGATGAACTATACACTTGTTATTGAACCATTTGATGTTTGGGGTATTGATTATATGGGTCCGTTTCCTTCCTCTAATGGGTATACACATATTTTAGTTGCTATTGATTATGTTACTAAGTGGGTAGAAGCTATTCCAACTAGTAGTGCTGATCATAACACCTCTATTAAGATGCTTAAAGAAGTTATGTTTTCGAGGTTTGAAGTCCCTAGATATTTAATGACTGATGGTGGTTCACATTTTATTCATGGTGCCTTTCGTAAAATGCTTGCTAAGTATAATGTTAATCATAGAATTGCATCTCCTTATCACCCACATTCTAGTGGCCAAGTAGAACTAAGCAATAGAGAGTTTAAATTAATTTCGCAAAATACTGTTAATAGATCTAGAAAGAATTGGTCCAAGAAACTTGATGATGCATTATGGGCTTCTAGAACTGCATATAAGAATCCTATGGGTATGTCTCCATATAAGATGGTTTATGGTAAAGCATGTCACTTACCTCTTGAACTAGATCATATGGCATATTGGCCATTAAAGACCTCAATTATGATTTCAAACTTGCTAGTGAGAAGAGGCTTTTTGACATTAGCTCACTTGATGAATGGAGAACCCATGCCTATGCGAATGCTAAACTGTTTAAAGAAAAGGTTAAAAGATGGCATGACAAAAGGATACAAAAACGTGAGTTTAATGTAGCTGATTATGTATTTTTATACAACTCTCGTTTAAGATTTTTTGCAGGAAAACTCCTCTCTAAATGGGAAGGTCCTTACGTCATCGAGGAGGTCTATCGCTCCGGTGCCATAAAGATCAACAACTTCGAAGGCACAAATCAGAGGGTGGTGAACGGTCAAAGAATCAAACATTATATATCAAGTAATCCTATAAATGTTGAAACTGATGTTATTGAAACCATAATCCCGGAGGAATACATAAGGGACACTTTCCAGAACATTTCAAACTCCGGAAAGGAATAGGTACGTGGTACGGTAAGTAAACCGACTCCAAAACAGTTCTAATGGCATTTTTTCTCCGTTTTGGAATATTTAAGAAAGTAGGAAAATAAGAAGCAGTCCGGGAAGGACACGAAGCTTCAACGAGGGTGGAAGGCGCGCCCTACCCCCCTGGGTGCGCCCCCTGCCTCGTGGGCACCTCGGGCGCCCTCCGCACTCTGTTTTCTTGCACAATACTTCTTTTGGCCGGTAAAAATTCACTATATAATCTCCCGAAGGTTTTGACCACCGTATCACACAAATATCCGATGTCTTTGTTTCGAACTATTTCTGCTATAGATTGGAGCAATATGTCATCCCAAGATTCGGAGGGAGAAAGTTGTGTGGCTGATTACCTTGCAGATCATAAGGTCTACAGGGACTTGGAGCATTGCGGTTGGACCACGGAGGAAGAAGAAGACTATGAGCCTAGGGGAAAGGAGGAGAGGAGCTCAGATGAAGATGAAGTACCATTACCTCAACCTGGGACATGCATGTGGAGTTCAAAAAGTCAAGCCTCCCCAATAGAGCAAAGAAACCTAAGATCGAGTTTATCCCTTTTCGTCTCTTGAAGGAGAACAAACAAGAACTATGCAAAAAGGTATTAAGCCTTGAGCGGGAGATCGAGGACCTAAGGGGGAAAAATTCTATCCTCAAGTGCAAATTAAGGAAGAAGCACACGCCATCAACAACTCCATCATCACCATCCCCGAAGAAAGAGATATAAACACATGGGTATGGACACTTCCCTTGGCAACTGCCAAGCTTGGGGGAGTGCCCCGGTATCGTATCACCATCACACTTTTATCTTTTCCGTTTTTCTTAGTTCGATCCTTTTGGTAATATCTTGATCTAGTAGAATAAAGTTTTAGTATGTTCTAGTTCTTTAGTTTTGCTTTATGATCCTTCTATGTAATCGAGTCCGTGAGCCATATATAATAAAGATTAGTGTGAGTCAAGGGCTTGATTATTTTTCTATGATCTTGAGGGAATAGAATAAAAGAGAAAGAATAAAAAGAAATAAAGAGATCTTATGGAGAGTAATGACTTCACATATAAAGAGTATGATGAATAAAAGCTGTTGAGAGTTGACAAACATAGTTTTGGTCATCGTTGCATTTAATAGGAAGTAATAAAGAAAGAGAGGTTTGCACATATAAATATACTATCTTGGACATATTTTATGATTGTGAGCACTCATTAAAATATGACATGCTAAAGAGTTGACGTTGGACAAGGAAGACAACGTAATGGGTTATGTTTTCTTACATATGAAATAAATTATATTGTCATGGATCATCCAACATGTTGAGCTTTCCTTTCCGTCTCATGCTATCCAAATTATTTGCACCAAGTAGAGATACTACTTGTGCTTCCAAATATCCTTAAACCTAGTTTTTCCATGAGACTCCACCATATCTACGTATGGATTGAGTAAGATCCTTCAAGTGAGTTGTCATCGTTGCAAGCAATAAAAATTGCTCTCTAAATGTGTATGATTTATTAGTGCGGAGAAAATAAGCTTTATACGATCTTGTGATGTGGAAGAAATAAAAGCGACAGACTGCATAATAAAGGTCCATATCATAAGTGGTAATATAAACTGACATTCCTTCGCATTAAGATTTTGTGCATCCAACCATAAAAGCACATGACAACCTCTGCTTCCCTCTGCAAAGGGCCTATCTTTTATTCTTTTCTTATACTTCATATAAGAGTCATGGTGATCTTCACCATTCCTTTTTACATTTTATCCTTTGGCAAGCACAATGTGTTGGAAAGATCCTGATAGATATATCTAACTGGATGTGAGTTTTCATGAACTATTATTGTTGACATTGCCCTTGAGCTAAAAGGTTGGGAGGCAAAATTATAAGCCCCTATCTTTCTCTGTGTCCGATTGAAACTTCATACCCGTAAATATTGCGTGAGTGTTAGCAATTGTGAAAGACTAAATGATGGTTGAGTATGTGGACTTGCTGAAAAGCTCTTATATTGACTCTTTTTGATGTTATGATAAATTGCAATTGCTTCATTGACTGAGATTATAGTTTGTTAGTTATCAATGAAGTTTATGATTCATACTTGAAATTGTGAATGAATTGTTGCTATTATAATATTGATCATGATGCCCTCATGTCCGTATTTTATTTTATCGACACCTCTATCTCTAAACATGTGGACATTTTTTGATATCGGCTTTCGCTTGAGGACAAGCGAGGTCTAAGCTTGGGGGAGTTGATACGTCCATTTTGCATCATGCTTTCATATCAATATTTATTGCATTATGGGCTGTTATTACACATTATATCACAATACTTATGCCTATTCTCTCTTATTTTACAACGTTTACATGAAGAGGGGGAATGTCGGCAGCTGGAATTCTGGGCTGGAAAAGGAGCAAATATTAGAGACCTATTCTGCACAACTCCAAAAGTACTGAAACTTCACGAGAGCACGTTTCAGAATATATAAAAATATTGGCGAAAGAAGTACCAGAGGGGGGCCACCCACCGTCCATGAGGGTGGGGGCGCGCCCACTGCCTCATGGTCCCCCTGGCAGCCCTCTGATGCCCATCTTTGGCTATATGGAGTCTTTCGTGGACAAAAAAATCATAAGCAAGCTCACGGGACGAAACTCCGCCGCCACGAGGCGGAACCTTGGCGGAACCAATCTAGGGCTCCAGCGAAGCTGTTCTACCGGGGAAACTTCCCTCCGGGAGGGGGAAATCATCTTCATCGCCATCACCAACGATCCTCTCATAGGGAGGGGGTCAATCTCCATCAACATATTCACCAGCACCATCCTCTCTCAAACCCTAGTTCATATCTTGTATCCAATCTTTGTATCAAAACCTCAGATTGGTACCTGTGTGTTAATAGTAGTGTTGATTACTCCTTGTAGAGTTGATGCTAGTTGGTTTACTTGGTGGAACATCATATATTCAAATCCATTATGCATATTAATACCCCTCTGATTATCAACAAGAATATGCTTTGTGAGTAGTTATGTTTGTTCCCGAGGACATGGGAGAAGTCTTGCTATAAGTAGTCATGTGAATTTGGTATTCGTTCGATATTTTGATGAGATGTATGTTGTCTTTCCTCTAGTGGTGTCATGTGAACGTCGACTACATGACACTTCACCATTGTTTGGGCCTAGAGCAAGGCATTGGGAAGTAATAAGTAGATGATGGGTTGCTAGAGTGATAGAAGCTTAAACCCTAGTTTATGCATTGCTTCGTAAGGGGCTGATTTGGATCCATCTGTTTCATGCTATGGTTAGGTTTACCTTAATACTTCTGTTGTAGTTGTGGATGCCTGCAATAGGGGTTAATCATAAGTGGGATGCTTTTCCAAGGAAGGACAGTACCCAAGCACCGGTCCACCCACATATCAAATTATCAAAGTACCGAATGTGAATCATATGAGCGTGATGAAAACTAGCTTGACGATAATTCCCATGTGTCCTCAGGAGTGCTTTCCTTTATATAAGAGTTTGTCCAGGCTTGTCCTTTGCTACAAAAAGGATTGGTCCATCTTGCTGCACCTTATTTACTTATATTACTTGTTACTCGTTACAAATTACCTTATCACAAAACTATCTGTTACCGATAATATCAGTGCTTGCAGAAAATACCTTGCTGAAAACCGCTTATTATTTCCTTCTGCTCCTCGTTGGGTTCGACACTCTTACTTATCGAAAGGGCTACGATAGATCCCCTACACTTGTGGGTCATCACATCTCACGTGATGATCGGACATGGTTTAGTTGATATGGATCACGTGATCACTTAGATGATTAGAGGGGAGTTCTTAAGTAATATGATTAATTGAACTTAAATTTATCATGAACTTAGTCCTGATAGTATTTTCATATCTATGTTGTAGATCAATTGCTCGCGTAGAGCTTCCCCGTTTTATTTATGATATGTTCCTAGAGAAAACTATGTTCATAGATGTTAGTAGCAATGATGCGGACTAGCTCCATGATCTGAGGATTATCCTCATTGCTACACAGAAGAATTATGTCCTTGATGCACCGCTAGGTGACGGACCCTTTGCAGGAGCAGATGCAGACATTATGAACGTTTGACAAGCTCGGTATGATGATTATTTGATAGTTTAGTGCGCCATACTTTATGTCTTAGAACCGGGACTTCAAAAACGTTTTGATAGCCACGGAGCATATGATATGTTCCAAGAGCTGAAATTGGTATTTCAGACTCATGCCCGTGTTAAGAGGTATGAGACCTCTGACAAGTACTTTTCCTACGAGATGGAGGAGAATAGCTTAGCTAGTGAGCATCTGCTCAGAATGTCTGAGTTCTACAATCACTTGAATCAAGTGGGAGTTAATTTTCCAGATAAGATAGTGATTGACATAGTTCTCCAGTCACTATCACCAAGCTACTAGAACTTCGTGATGAACTATAATATGCAAGAGATAATGGAAACAATTCCCAAGCTCTTTGCGATGCTGAAATTGGCGAAGGTAGAAATCAAGAAAAAGCATCAAGTGTTGATGGTTGACAAGACCACTAGTTTCAAGTAAAAGGGCAAGGGAAAGAAAGGAAACTTCAAGAAGAATGGCAAGCAGGTTGCCACTCCCATGAAGAATCCCAAAGCTAGACCTAAGGCTGAAACTGAGTGCTTCTACTACAAAGGGAATGGTCACTGGAAGCGGAACTACCCCAAATACTTGGCGGATAAGAAGGATGGCAAAGTGAACAAAGGTATATTTGATATACATGTTATTGATGTGTACTTTACTAGTGTTCATAGTAACCTAGGGTATTTGATACCGGTTCAGTTGCTAAGATTAGTAACTCAAAACAGGAGTTGCAAAATGAAAGAGATTAGTTAAGGGCAAGGTGACGATGTGTGTTGGAAATGATTCCAAGGTTGATAAGATCACCATCACACACTCCTTTTACCTTCGAGATTGGTGTTGAACCTAAAATAAATGTTATTTGGTGTTTGCATTGATCATGAATATGATTGGATCATGTTTATTGCAATACGGTTATTCATTTAAGTCAAAGAATAATTGTTGTTCTGTTTACATGAATAAAACCTTCTATGGTCATACACTTAATATAAATGGTTTATTGGATATCGATCTTAGTACTACACATATTCATAATATTGATGCCAAAAGATGCAAAGTTAATAATGATAGTGCAACATACTTGTGGCACTACCTTTCAGGTCATATTGGTGTAAAGTGCATGAAGAAACTCCATGCGGATGGACTTTTGGAATCACTTGATTATGAATCATTTGATGCTTGCGAACCATGCCTCATGGGCAAGTTGACTAAGACTCCGTTCTCCGGAAAAATGGAGCGAGCCACTGACTTATTGGAAATAATACATACCGATGTATGCGGTCCGATGAGTGTTGAGGCTGGCGGCAGGTATCGTTATTTTCTGACCTTCACAGATGATTTGAGCAGATATGAGTATATCTACTTAATGAAACACAAGTCTGAAACATTTGAAAAGTTAAAAGAATTTCAGAGTGAAGTGGAGAATCATCGTAAGAAGAAAATAAAGTTACTACGACCTGATCGCAGAGATGAAATATTTGAATTATGAGTTTGTCCT
This sequence comes from Triticum dicoccoides, assembly GCF_002162155.2. Taxonomy (NCBI): domain Eukaryota; kingdom Viridiplantae; phylum Streptophyta; class Magnoliopsida; order Poales; family Poaceae; genus Triticum; species Triticum dicoccoides. The sequence goes on from NC_041388.1 coordinate 81,830,794, forward strand.
TCAGTTGAAACAATGTCGAATAGTTTCGCAACTCACGCCACCTGGAACACCACAGTGTAATGGTGTGTCCGAACGTCATAATCATACTTCATTAGATATGGTGCGATCTATGATGTCTCTTACCGATTTACCACTATCATTTTGGGGTTATGTATTAGAGACAACTACATTCACGTTAAATAGGGCACCATCTAAATCCGTTGAGACGACACCATATGAACTGTGGTTTAGCAAGAAACCTAAGCTGTTGTTTCTTAAAGTTTGGAGCTATGATGCTTATGTGAAAAAGTTTCAACCTAATAAGCTCGAATCCAAATAGGAGAAATGTGTCTTCATAGGATACCCAAAGGAAACTGTTGGGTACACCTTCTATCACAGATCCAAAGGCAAGATATTCGTTGCTAAGAATGGATCCTTCCTAGAGAAGGAGTTTCTCTCAAAAGAAGTGAGTGGGAGGAAAGTAGAACTTGATGAGGTAATTGTATCTGCTCCCTTGATGGAAAGTAGTTCATCACAGCAATCAGTTCCAGTGATTCCTACACCTATTAGTGAGGAAGCTAATGATGATAATCATGAAACTTCTTGTAACATCCCAAAATTCTAAATTTTGGAATGTTATAATAAATAGATAGATTGATTGATTGTTTGATTGTTGTGGGATTTATTGAGTGAAATTCGAAACTTTTTGAAAGTTAAATGAGAGGGAATAAAAGGACTTTCCCAAACGTTCACCTTTTTCTTTTTGATCCCCGTGAATTCAAATTCTTTTCATCACAAAACCCTGGAGAGAAGATGACATGACTTCTTCCATTTATTTAAATGCAAAGGGGTGTTGAAAATATTTGACTTTCATCTGGAAATCAAATTAATAAACTTCATGCAACTCAATGATTTTCAAGAGCGAAGATAAAATGACTTCTTCAAAACTTATGAAATATGAGTTGGGAGTTTCAAAGACACTCAAATTCAAAATCCATTAGAAATAATTTATTTTTTCAATTTGGGTTATTTGAGTTTTATTCAAATTATGTTTCTCCAAAAACAAAATACATGGAGAATAGGGTAACATGATTCCCTACAATAGAAAATTGGAGAAACATTTATTTGAAATCATTTTGGTATTTTTTAAATGATTTTTATTGGATTTTATTAGACCAGTAGTACTTTTGAATTATCTGAATTTGTGTGAATTTTATTTAATGCTAGGAAAATGTTCATGTTGTAGAAAATCTTTTTCCGAAAATTTTGATATATTATATGCCTATATAATATTTTTTGTTATTTCGTTTTTATTATTTTAATTGTGTGAAAAATGTTTTTTTAAACCCTTCCCCGACTGGGCCGGCCCAGCTCCCAGCCAGGCCACGGCCTAGCCCGACGCCCGCGTCGCCTCCCTCCTCGCGCGCCCGTGCGGGACTCCCGCCGGTGTCCGCCGCACCCACGGTGCCGGCCGCCCCTTCCCCAAGAGAGGAGCCGCCCCGGCCCCTGTATAAAGTGCGCTGGCCCCACCGCCCTCTTCTCCTCCTCCTTCCCTCACCAACCGCCGCCGCCGCCGCACTTTTGCCGCGCCGCCGCCGCCGCCCTCGTCGCTGCTGCCGAATCTCGCCGCCGCGCCGCGCCGCCACTGCCACACCGCACCCCGCCGCCTCTCGCCTTGCGCCGCCGCCGCCGCTAGATCCGCTGCCCCGTGTCGCGCAGCCACCGCCCCACCCCGCCATCTCCGCGATCTCGCCGGAGATCACCGGGAAGTACCGTCGCCGGTTTTCACCGTAAACCACCGCCGGTTTAATTCGATCGAACCGGTAAGAACCGCCCGGTCCGGTTTTTTAGGTTTTTGTTTTATTAGTCGGTTTTCTTTTAAAACCCGTTTAGTATATTTAGAGAACGCTCGCTGGTTTAGCCTCTGGAGCGAACGAGTTCATAGTTTTGGGTTCATGAGTGAATGTTCGTTGTTTAGAATTATTCTTTTTCTTTTAATTCTCGGCCAGGGACTCCTTTGTGAAGGTTTTATTTACAGTTTAGTCCCTAATCTTAAAACGATCACTACTTTTTACTCGTTTGTCCAAATCCAACGAAACCAATGCTCACATCTTAGTTACAATCTCCTCTATCCAGTAATCCAACTCAAACATGTTTTTGAAAATTTTAAAAGTTGAATTAGATCAGATTTGAATTCAAACTTCGTTTGATCATAACTTGAGTTTCGTAGCTCCATTTGAGTTGATTCTTTTTGCAAATCGAAACTCTTGACCTAAACTTTCTGATAAGGCCAAATTCACAAAATTTTGGTACTGTTAGAAATTGTTTTATGTAGAAAGAGTTATTTGCTTGGTTTTGATGTTTTCCGAATCGTCTTCTTTGTTCTTTCTGATCTTTTGAGTGATTGCTTATGTGTGGTTACTATTGCTTGCTTACGATAGATTGACCGGAGTGTGACGAGTAGAGCTATCAAGAGTTTTGAGTGCGAATCATCTTCATCAACATTGCAGGCAAGTTCACACTTTTATCATATCCCTTTAACACCCAGTTTTATGCATTAGTTTCAACCCTCAAACATTGCATGGTTAGGAATTGGTAACATGTGGGTATCAGGAAGTAGTTGATGAGGTAAGAACCTATTGCCCTGCATTCAAACCTTGGGAGTTACTATTACGTTATGCTTATATTGCCATGCTATGCTCGTAGACGTGTATTGGTTTTGAGAGTATTTCATGACAGATGTGAGATTGTTAATTAATGGTTTACTTAAGGTGGCAACTTTAACACACATCTGGGTGGATTGAGGCACCTGGGTATTCCAGTGATTGCCTGTCTAGGCACCTGGGTATTCCAGGGTTGCCTATTTTTTTATGGACCGCCACCCAGGTTCAAAGGTATCATGAGATTATTCATACTAGAAACTTCCGTGTGCAGCCACAAGCTATTATGGGCTCTAGCATAGTTGATTAAGTCGTGCGAACTCTTACAGTGGTAGACTAGCAGATGTAGGGGATGTAGGTTGGTACAGTCTACTCGTTCATAAGGTGCTAGCGCTTCTGAAAGACTATGTCTCGGTCATCCGTTTATCAAACACCATGTAGTGCGAGAATCCCAACGGAGGAGATTGATTCTTGTGGGGAAAAGTGTGCAAACCTCTGCAGAGTGTATAAACTAATCATGATTAGCCGTGTCCCCGATTATGGACATCTTGAGTATCTAGTACCTGGATTATCATGTGAATCTCATCATGTTACTTTAAATCAATTTTGTTGGGTTTAATGATGTTACTTAATTGGGATTGAGAATGCTGTCAACCATTCTCAATGTTCAACAACCACCATGATAGTTAAATTAAAATGTATTCCTTTGCAGTAGAGAAAAATTGGCTTTTCGCGAAAACTTTATAACCGTAGAGCTTTTCCACCAGCCAAATATGCATGTAGTGATAGCCATTGTTCATCATTCTCTATGGTGTGAATTTGCCAGTACATTCAATGTACTGACCCTTTGTGGCTGCAACGTCTCATGTTGCAGGATTAACTTATGACGAGTAAGCGATATGTTAGGGTTATGATCTCTACACTCAACTTTGTCATTGGTGTTGATGGGAATCCACAACCTTGTTACTTCCGCTATTTTGGATTCAGGTAATAGTATCTTACGTTACTTACACATGTGATTTACCTCTGTTATAAATCCTCGAGTACTGTGTGTGTCAGCATACTGATCCAGGGATGACACTTAAGCACAGAGACTTGATCCATTCGGGTCGGGTCGCTACAAGATGGTATCAGAGCACATGTTGACTGTAGGACGTGACCCTAGAAACAGGTAAGCCCATAGGAAAGATTTTTCTCTAAAACTTTACTTTTCAAAAAGATCTTTTACCTCTCTTCTCTTCTGAGCTTATTCAAAAATTCCCTTTTAGTGAGACCATATCCCTTTTCCCTTTGGATCACTCGAAGATTCGATTGATGAGGCCACTCCAAAAGTACAAGATATTGGACAACTAAGACCATTCAGAATGAAGAGGGTTTTACCATACATTATGATAATGGAAACTACAATGGTTGAAGACTACGAAGAATAGGAGAATTTGGAGGCTATGAAGAATTTCTAGATTTGTATGACCTAAGAAGGCTACCCTTATGGAACTTGCCAGACTATGGAAGCTGTCAATACCGAGATCAAGGTGTATCAGAGAAAGACCGGAACATAGAGCATGAGAACTCAAAGTTTTGTCAAGAAAACCCTAAGGCAGGAGATATCAATTATGGAAGATAGCTCATGGCAATGACAAGGGCAGAAACGCGGCTACACCTGATGATATCGCCCGTTGATGCTATTGTCACCACGCTGAGTTAAGGATGCAATTTTAACCTTAGCTGGTGTATCACCAGGATCTGGAGTGTTACATCAAGAAGTTAAGAAGGACCTACAAGAAGCAGTATTTTGACAAGGGAGTATTTCATGAGGAACTCAGGACCCTGAAGATGAGAGTAGCCAAGCTAGAGGAGCAAAACCTCGAGAAACCGGAGATTTGTCAGGAACTAGACCATGGTTCATGCCAAAGATATTGAAACCTAGGAGTTTGAAATGCAACTCCGAAATATTAAAGGATGTCACGAGAGACTTCACGTCAACGGAGATGATCTGGCAAAAGAACTTGAGAAGGACAAGTACGATGGGAAGAAGCCATCAGAGACATAAACAAGACTTGAAGAGTTTGGCAATTTTGAAGATTTATTGACCTTTAGAAGACCAAACCCCTGATATACCTACGTTAGATGCGACGACTGTGAGCTATCATTTGTTTGATGTTTTCCGACAGCCACAATAAAATCTGTCTTTTTAAAACTATTGTTTGCATTTGTGTATCCCTCTCTATCTCTCTTATCTTACCCCAAACCCACATGGACCCAATAGAGGATGAATGGAGATGAGCTTGTATTTTCTGGACCGATGAGTCAGTTGGAGACAGACCGATGGATTCAGAACATGGAGGATCACATGGAGAATAACCCTATAGTTGGAAATGATATGACACAGCATGCTCTTCAGTGCTTTGAAAGAGGTGCTGCTACTTGGTGGAGGATGTAACAAACCATGAATGGATGGCAAGGAGTAACCACTTGGAAAGAATTTAAGTGGACTTTGCCAAAGTCTCGGCTTGTGTCCCAGAAGTTGAAGCCTTATGGAAAGGATATGAAGAAACCTTGTGCATGCAAGATTTGTGGAGAAATCGGACACACCAATAAAGAACACAAGGATGAGTGCCCTAATTGTGAAGGAAGTCACCCAGTTGAAGAATGCCCAACTAGGCAAATTACATGTTTCTTGTGTGAAGGGACTACCCACTATCCTGCTCAGTGTCACATTTACCCCATGGTACAACGAACCATCCAACAGAAAAAGAAGTAATGAAAGGAGCACTCATGGAAATTTTAGAAGAAGCTGTGATGAAGGAAGAGATGGAGGACACACCTAAAGAAGACCCGAGTAAACCCTGCACTAAGTCTTGCTATTCATGTGGAGAAGAAGGACACATCTCCAAAAATTGTTTGAATGGGGATCTAGTAGAATTCCTGACAGAGGAAGTAGAATATGACCCACAGGAAATATAAGCCCTGATTGGAATGGAAAAGTCCAGGAAGAGAAACCGATTGGAGCCCATGAGGGACCTGAGTCATATCACCTGTTATAGGTGCAAGGAGTCAGGGCACTACCTCAACAGTTGCCCAAAAAGGAAACCTCGATACTTGTCAGAAGTAATATTTTTTAGTTGTAACGGAGCAGGGCACTTTGCCAGAGAATGCCCCAAGGAGAAGGAAACTTGTGCTAGATGGTTGAGTTTGCAACAAAGGAAATGGAGTAGTAGAAGTGAGAACATTTTCTTTTATATTGAGGTGTTGAGTTGAGACATGTAATGGAAAAGCAAGAGATTGTAATCACTTGAGAATGAATAAATTTAGCATCGTTGGTACTGATATGGATTTTATGAGTTGTTACTCTATGAAGAAGAATTTTGGCCATTCTGAGGATATGAGAAATATGGTCTATGGAAGATTTGTGCATTTTAAGGGTGGTAGTACCCTATAAGGACCGTTGAGCCCTGGAAAAGATAAGGATACTCCACTGAGTGGATTTCGGACAAAATGAATATGAGTTTTGTCTCGATTTGTGTGATACCCCAAGAGTGTGTGGGATGAAGTTGGAGACGTCAGTTGTTTGGACCAAATGTGATCAAGGAGTCAGAAGAGAATGTTAAGTTGATTCGAGATAGACTGAAGGTAGCTCAGTCTAGGCAGAAGAGTTATGCAGACTCAAAAACGCAAGGAGGTAGTCTATGAAATTGGAGATAGAGCATGTCTTCGTGTGTCCCCTCTGCGAGGAGTTAAACGATTTGGAGTTAAGGGAAAGTTAGCCCTGAGATTTGTAGGACCATACCGAGTTTTGGAGCGTATGAGAGAAGTGGCCTACAAGTTGGAGTTACCCGAAGGACTGTCAGGAGTTCATGATGTGTTTCACGTTTTCCCAGTTGAAGAAGTGCCATGCAGAGATGTCCAATGTTCCCCCTGTAAGGACGCTTGAACCTGGAAAGGATAATGATGTTCCACGAAGTGGAATATGGACTTCATAAGTATAAGTTTTTATCTCGGTATGTGGGATATCCCACGAGGATGAAGAGATGAATTACTATTGGATATAAAGGAGGTATGATGTAGGAAATATGGATCAAGGGAAATCCAGGATGAGTCTGAGTAATCACGTCTTAGTTTGGTGCAAATAGAATGAAGGAAGACAGTACAATTGGATGGATTTAAGAATACTAGGAAGTTGGAAGTTGGAACAATGATCAGTTGCCCGATGATAAGTTCAAGGACTACAAGTGATGAGATGGGCCATAACCCATAGGCCCCAGGACCTGCCAAGAAGCAAGCACAGTCTTGCTGAAGGAAAAACCCTGGAAGAGGATATACCTTTGTCGACAGACAATTTTATAGGGCTTTACGCAAACCTGAGAGTTGTGAAGGAATGATAGATGTTTGTCTGGCTTGCAGAATCTATGGATATATCCGAACTTGGCTCGTCGACAAGAGAAATTCTGCAATGCTTGTGAGGATGACCGAGTGTTAGAATGCGAGATTCGCTAAAATGTATACAAGGTAATGATTTGGGTGCGGCATGGATTGATCACCATACCGACTTACTCTTATTATTCGCCCTGCTATGTGGGATGGTAAATCTAAGTGACCTACCTATAGTAAGAGACGACGATCAAAATCCTATTTAAACCTTAGAATGGTATAAGAATTTTTTTCCCTTGTACAAGGCAACTTTTGCCAACCATAGGTTATACGGTGAGGATCAACCAGACCCATTTCGTGCAGGAGAAACCCTAAATTGTTAACCACCATGAGATGTCGATAGTTAATTAGTATTGGCGCCAGACCGAATCTCGGAATAACCTTACCAAGAGGAAAGGACAGAAGAATTGAGGAAAAGGTTATGCCACTACCGGAAAAGCTCAGAGCAGGAATTTTCTCGAGGATCTGAGAAGACCGACACTGTTAAGAACAAGGATGGAGTATATGAGTTTTGATGGAACAGTAACCATGCTTCTAAGGGTGGTAGCACCCCAGACCCCTGTGATGATCGATGGATTTTGAGAAGACCCCAAACCCTAACCTTTTCTTGCTAGCCTCTCTGAATCTCGAGGACGAGATTCATTTTAAGGATGGTAGGTTTGTAACATCCCAAATTTCTAAATTTTGGAATGTTATAATAAATAGATAGATTGATTGATTGTTTGATTGTTGTGGGATTGATTGAGTGAAATTCGAAACTTTTTGAAAGTTAAATGAGAGGGAATAAAAGGACTTTCCCAAACTTTCACCTTTTTCGTTTTGATCCCCGTGAATTCAAATTCTTTTCATCACAAAACCCTGGAGAGAAGATGACATGACTTCTTCCATTTATTTAAATGCAAAGGGGTGTTGAAAATATTTGAATTTCATCTGGAAATATTTCAAATTAATAAACTTCATGCAACTCAATGATTTTCAAGAGCGAAGATAAAATGACTTCTTCAAAACATATGAAATATGAGTTGGGAGTTTCAAAGAAACTCAAATTTAAAATCCATTTGAAATATTTTTTTTCAATTTGGGTTATTTGAGTTTTATTCAATTTATTTTTCTCCAAAAACAAAATACATGGAGAATAGGGTAACATAATTCCCTACAATAGAAAATTGGAGAAAAATTTATTTGAAATCATTTTGGTATTTTTAAAATGATTTTTATAGGATTTTGTTAGACCAGTAGCACTCTTTGAATTATCTGAATTTGTGTGAATTTTATTTAATGCTAGGAAAATGTTCGTGTTGTAGAAAATCTTTTTCCGAAAATTCTGATATATTATATGCCTATATAATATTTTTTGTTATTTCGTTTTTATTATGTTAATTGTCTGAAAAATGTTTTTTTAAAACCCTTCCCCGACTGGGCCGGCCTAGCTCCCAGCCAGGCCACGGCCCAGCCCGACGCCCGCGTTGCCTCCCTCCTCACATGCCCGTGCGGGACTCCCGCCGGAGTCCGCCGCACCCACGGCGCCGGCCGCCCCTTCCCCAAGACAGGAGCCGCCCCGGCCCCCGTATAAAGTGTGTCGGCCCCGCCGCCCTCTTCTCCTCCTCCTCCCCTCACCAACCGCCGCCGCCGCCGCACTTTTGCCGCACCACCGCTGCCCTTGTCGCTGCTGCTGAATCTCGCCACCGCGCCGCGCCGCCACTGCCGCACCGCACCCTGCCGCCTCTCGCCTTGCGTCGCTGCCGCCGCTAGCTCCGCTGCCCCGCGCCGCCTTCCCGCGCCGCGCAGCCACCGCCCCACCCTGCCGTCTCCGCGATCTCGCCGGAGATCACTGGGAACTGCCGTCACCGGTTTTCGCCGTAAACCGCCGCCGGTTTAATTCGATCGAACCGTTAAGAACCGCCCGGTCCGTTTTTTAGGTTTTCGTTTTATTAGTCGGTTTTCTTTTAAAACCCGTTTAGTATATTTAGAGAACGCTCGCTGGTTTAGCCTCTGGAGCGAACGAGTTCATAGTTTAGGGTTCAGGAGTGAACGTTCGTTGTTTAGAATTATTCTTTTTCTTTTAATTTTCGGCCAGGGACTCCTCTGTGAAGGTTTTATTTACAGTTTAGTCCCTAATCTTAAAACGATCACTACTTTTTACTCGTTTGTCCAAATCCAACGAAACCAACGCTCACGTCTTCGTTACAATCTCCTCTATCCAGTAATACAACTCAAACTTGTTTTTGAAAAGTTTAAAACTTGAATTAGATCAGATTTGAATTCAAACTTTGTTTGATCATAACTTGAGTTTCGTAGCTCCGTTTGAGTTGATTCTTTTTGCAAATCGAAGCTCTTGACCTAAACTTTCTGATAAGGCCAAATTCACATAATTTTGGTACTGTTAGAAATTGTTTTATGTGGAAAGAGTTATTTTCTTGGTTTTGATGTTTTCCGAATCATCTTCTTCGTTCTTTCTGATCTTCTGAGTGATTGCTTATGTGTGGTTACTATTGCTTGCTTATGATAGATTGACCGGAGTGTGACGAGTAGAGCTATCAAGAGTTTTGAGTGCGAATCATCTTCATCACCATTGCAGGCAAGTTCACACTTTTATCATATCCCTTTAACACCCAGTTTTATGCATTAGTTTCAACCCTCAAACATTGCATGGTTAGGAATTGATAACATGTGGGTATTGGGAAGTAGTTGATGAGGTAGGAACCTATTGCCGTGCATTCAAACCTTGGAAGTTACTATTACGTTATGCTTATATTGCCATGCTATGCTCGTAGACGTGGATTGGGTTTGAGAGTATTTCATGACAGATGTGAGATTGTTAATTAATGGTTTACTTAAGGTGGCAACTTTAACACACATCTGGGTGGATTGAGGCACCTGGGTATTCCAGCGATTGCCTGTCTAGGCACCTGGGTATTCCAGGATTGCCTGTTTTTTTTATGGACCGCCACCCAGGTTCAAAGGGATCATGAGATTATTCATACTAGAAACTTCCGTGTGCAGCCACAAGCTATTATGGGCTCTAGCATAGTTGATTAAGTCGTGCAAACTCTTACAGTGGTAGAATAGCAGATGTAGGGGATGTAGGTTGGTACGGTCTACCCGTTCGTAAGGTGTTAGCGCTTCTGAAAGACTATGTCTCGGTCATCCGTTTCTCAAACACCATGTAGTGCGAGAATCCCAACGGAGGAGACTGAGTCTTGTGGGGAAAAGTGCGCAAACCTCTGCAGAGTGTATAAACTAATCATGATTAGCCGTGTCCCCGGTTATGGACATCTTGAGTATCTAGTACCTAGATTATCATGTGAATCTCATCATGTTACTTTAAATTAATTTTGTTGGGTTTAATGATGTTACTTAATTGGGATTGAGAATGCTGTCAACCATTCTCAATGTTCAACAACCACCATGATAGTTAAATTAAAATGTATTCCTTTGCAGTAGGGAAAAATTGGCTTTTCGCAAAAACCTTATAACCGTAGAGCTTTTCCACCAGCCAAATATGCATATAGTGATAAACGTTGTTCATCATTCTCTATGGTGTGAATTTGCCAGTACATTCAATGTACTGACCCTTTGTGGCTGCAACATCTCATGTTGCAGGATTATCTTACGACGAGTAAGCGATACGTTAGGGTTACGATTTCTACACTCAACTTTGCCATTGGTGTTGATGAGAATCCACAACCTTGTTACTTCCGCTATTTTGGATTGAGGTAATAGTATCTTACGTTACTTACACATGTGATTTACCTCTGTTATAAATCCTCGAGTACTGTGTGTGTCAGCATACCGATCCAGGGATGACACTTAAGCACAAAGACTTGATCCATTCGGGTCAGGTCGCTACACTTCTGATCAAGTTACTACTGAACCTCGTAGGTCAACCAGAGTAAGATCCGCACCAGAGTGGTACGGTAGTCCTGTTCTGGAGGTCATGTTACTTGACCATGAAGAACCTACGAACTATGAGGTAGCGATGATGAGCCCAGATTCCGCAGAATGGCTTGAGGCCATGAAATCTGAGATGGGATCCATGTATGAGAACAAAGTGTGGACTTTGGTTGACTTGCCCGATGATCGGCAAGCCATAGAGAATAAATGGATCTTCAAGAAGAAGACTGACTCTGACGGTAATGTTACTGTCTACAAAGCTCATCTTGTTGCGAAAGGTTTTCGACAAGTTCAAGGAGTTGACTAGATGATACCTTCTCACCCGTCGTGATGCTTACGTCCGTCCGAATCATGTTAGCAATTGCCGCATTTTATGATTATGAAATTTGGCAAATGGATGTCAAATCCGCATTCCTTAATGGATATCTTAAAGAAGAGTTGTATATGATGCAACAAGAAGGTTTTGGCAATCCTAAAAGTGCTAACAAAGTGTGCAAGCTCCAGCGATCCATCTATGGACTGATGCAACCATCTCAGAGTTGGAATATATGCCTTGATAAAGTGATCAAAGCATATGGTTTTATACAGACTTGTGGTGAAGCCTCTATTTACAAGAAAGTGAGTGGGGGCACTACAGCCTTTCTAATAAGTCTATGTGAATGACATATTGTTGATCAGAAATGATGTAGAATTTTCTGGAAAGCATAAAGGAGTGTTTGAAAGGAGTTTTTCAAAGAAAGACCTCGGTGAAGCTACTTACATATTGAGCATCAAGATCTATAGAGATATATCAAGACGCTTGATATATTTTTCAGTGAGTACATACCTTAACAAGATTTTGAAGTAGTTCAAAATGGTACAGTCAAAGAAGGAGTTCTTGCTTGTTTTGCAAGGTGTGAAGTTGAGTAAAGACTCAAAACCCGACCACGGCAGAAAATAGAAAGAGAATGAAAAGTCATTCCCTATGCCTCAGCCATAGGTTCTATAAAGTATGCTATGTTGCATACCAGACCTATTGTGTACCTCACTAAGAGTTTGGCAAGAGGGTACAATAGTGATCCAGGAGTGGATCACTGGACATCGGTCAAAATCATCCTTAGTGGAATAAGGACATGTTTCTCGGTTATGGAGGTGACAAAAAATTTCGTCATAAAGAGTTACGTCAATGCAAGTTTTGACACCGATTTGGATGACTCTGATTCTCAATCTGGATACATATTGAAAGTGGGAGCAATTAGCTAGAGTAGCTTCGTGCAGAGCATTTTAGACATAGAAAAATTTGCAAAATACATACGGCTCTGAATGTGGTAGACCCGTTGACTAAATTTCTCTCACAAGCAAAACATGATCACTCTTTGGGTGTTAATCACATAGCGATGTGAACTAGATTATTGACTCTAGTAAACCCTTTGGGTATTAGTCACATGGAGATGTGAACTAATCACATAAAGATGTGAACTATTGGTGTTAAATCACATGACGATGTGAACTAGATTATTGACTCTAGTGCAAGTGGGAGACTGAAGGAAATATGCCCTAGAGGCAATAATAAAGTTGTTATCTATATTTCCTTATATCATGATAAATGTTTATTATTCATGCTAGAATTGTATTAACCGGAAACTTGATACACGTGTGAATACATAGACAAACAGAGTGTCCCTAGTATGCCTCTACTTGACTAGCTCGTTAATCAAAGATGGTTAAGTTTCCTAGCCATGGACATGTGTTATCATTTGATGAACGGGATCACATCATTAGAGAATGATGTGATGGACTAGACCCATCCGTTAGCTTAGCACTATGATTGTTTAGTTTATTACTATTGCTTTCTTCATGACTTATACATGTTCCTATTGCTATCAAACGTCACAACATAACTGGGTGATTATAAAGATGCTCTACAGGTGTCTCCGATGGTGTTTGTTGAGTTGGCATAGATCGAGATTAGGATTTATCACTCTGATTGTCGGAGAGGTATCTCTGGGCCCTCTCGGTAATGCACATCACAATAAGCCTTGCAAGCAATGTGACTAATGAGTTAGTTGCAGGATGATGCATTACGGAACGAGTAAAGAGACTTGCCGGTAACGATATTGAACTAGGTATGAGGATATCGACGATCGAATCTCGGGCAAGTAACATAGCGATGAAAAAAGGAACAACATATGTAGTTATGCAGTTTGACCAATAAAGATCTTCGTAGAATATGTAGGAAGCAATATGAGCCTCTAGATTCCGCTATTGGTTATTGACCGGAGATGAGTCTCGGTCATGTCTATATAGTTCTCGAACCTGTAGGGTCCGCATGCTTAACGTTCGATGACGATTGTGTCACATCCCTAGCTTCTGGTGCTGTCTAGTGTTTGCATCATGTTTAAATTTTTGAAACTTGATCTGAGGAAATTTGGAAGCCTCAAAAACTTAAATAAAAGAAGGGCAAAAACCCTAAAATCTCATTCATTGTTCCAAAATGCTCTTCTTAAATGTTTGATAATTTTTGGCAAGGGTTCTGGTCCCAACCAAAATATTGAACATTTTTAAGGACTTAATCTTGGGACTTTGAATTTAAATCATTAGTTATTTGAATTTGAATTATATTCATATAATTAGAATATAATTTCAAATACCCCTGAAATATTTTATGAGCTTTTGGAAAAGTCCATCTAGCAACATAAATTATTCAGAGGATATTTGGCACTGTTTTGGATTTGTTAAATTTGAAAAAACAGTGGCAAAGTAAAAAAAACAAAACAGAAGAAAATAAAAAAGAGCAGAAGACCTACCTGTCGCTTACCTGGACCTACCTGGCTGGCTCAGCTCCTGCACGGCCCAACACTGCTGCCCAGCCCACCGCGACCTACTGTCGTCTTCCTCCCCTCGCCCCAAAGCTGCTGCTGTCGCCATGAGAAAGCGCCCGCGCACGCAGGCTCCACCTCCTGCTTCGCGCTGGAGGCTCAACCTCCTCCCTGTCCCCGCGCCTGGAGACGCCTCGACCCCCTCTGTTCTCCCCCCCTCTTTCCTGGCTCTCCCCCCTCGCTTGCCCGCAGCCATGGCCGAACGCCACCATCGCCACCGACGCCGTTCGCCGCGGCCACAGCCACCGCCTAGCCTTCCCAACTGTCCAGGAGCTCCACCTCCGTCGTCTACGCCTCCTCAAGGACACA
>NC_041388.1:81845290-81874384 GCF_002162155.2 Triticum dicoccoides
TCCCCCCCTCTTTCCTGGCTCTCCCCCTCGCTTGCCCGCAGCCATGGCCGAACGCCACCATCGCCACCGACGCCGTTCGCCGCGGCCACAGCCACCGCCTAGCCTTCCCAACTGTCCAGGAGCTCCACCTCCGTCGTCTACGCCTCCTCAAGGACACACGCGCCGCCGGACGCCCCCGAACGCCCACACCGCCGCCTTCTTCAACCTTCGGCCCCGTCGATCGCCGTCGTCGATTCGCCCCCGACAAGACATCTTTGAGCCCACTAACCCTCCCAACGGACTCGCGGTGAGCCCCTGAGTCGTTTCCCCCTTCTTCCCTGGTCGCTTTTGACCTCTAGGCCATAGCCCCGTCGTGGCCGAGAGCTCCATGCCGCCGCCGCGTAGCTCGTCGTCGTTTGAGCTAGCATCTGTCATGGCCGAGCACATATTTGTGCTCCTTGCATCGTCAGGAGTCTGCTGAGACCCTCCACTAGTTTCCCCGTGCACCGGAGCTCCATTCTCGTTGAGGTCCGGAACTCCGGCGCCGCCGCGAGCTCGTTTCCGGCGAGCTCCGGCCACCACAGCCGCTGCCGCTCGCCCAGTTGGATGCGGCGCATCTTCAGCTACCCGTAGGAGCAAACCACGCGTCGAATGGTGCTCCGTAGCGAGCACACGTTGCATCTCCGTCGTCGGCCATGGTCGTCGCCGGCGAAACTTCGGTGGCCGGTGACGTGGCACGTCGTTAACCACTAATGACCCAGCTAAACCAACCCTAGTGCCACTGCCATGTGGGCCCCGAGCCTAATTAGGTTAGTTTAATTTTTCTGTTTAGATTAGTGCTAATCTGTGGACCCCATGTGTCAGATTTTGACTTAGTCAAGTCAATGTTGACCGGTCCCACCTGTCATACACCCAAACCAGCCTGAGACACTGACGTATGGGTCCGACAGGTCAGGTTTGACCCGGACCAGCCCCTGTTGACCTGCTGACGTCATGCCAACGTCATGCTGATGCAGTAAATGTTTTCTGGAGTTTTAAATAAATCAGAAATGATTTATTTATTTCAGAAAATAGCTAAAACTTCTAAAAATCATAGTAATTCAACCGTAACTCCAAATGAAATAATTTATATATGAAAAATGATCAGAAAAATCCAATCTATCCATCTGTACCATTTTCATGCATGTTAGAACAACTTATGACCACTGTTTAGGACAATTCAATTAAATGGCATTTAAATAACCACATGTGGAGTTTGAATTTGAATCTTGGATTCAAACCAACTTCATTTAATCTGGTTTAGTTGCATCAGCACAAATCACATCATATTGCCATGTCACATTCATGCATCATATTGTCGCATTGCATTGATTGTGTTCTTCCTTGTTTGCCGGTAATTGTCCCCTCTTGATAGACGTGTACCGGCGATGTGATCGATGACACCGATGAAGAGCTATATTATCTTCAGAAGTGCCAGGCAAGCAAAACCCCCTTGTTCATTCCGATAAAATCCCACTCTCTTGCTCCTGCTCTCTTTTACTGCATTAGGACAACACCGATTCAACTGTTACATGCTGCGGTAGTTGAACCCCTTTATCCTCTGCATGACTGTCATTGCCACAGTAAATAGATGAAACCCACTAGCATGAGTAGGAGTTGTTTGAGCCCTGTTGTGCCTACTCATTCATGCTTGTTTGTCATGCCTGCTACTGCTTAGAGTTGAGTCAGGTCTGATTCATCGGGGATGAATCAGAGGTGTGTGAACATGTCCTACCGTTGAGAGCTAAGTGTGTGAACACGATTTGGTAAAGGTAGCGGTGAGAGGCCATGTAGGAGTACATGGTGGGTTGTCTCATTGCAGCCGTCTTCAGGAACTGAGTTCTGTGTTTGTGATCCATGACCAGTTACTACCACACATTGGGTTTCGGTAACTCGACCCCTCTCGACTTATTAATCAACATGATCTCTGTCCAGGAGTTGCAACTAGTTTCTGGTGTTTGTAGGTAGTGTTAGTAGTCTACCAAGTGGCACCCGGTACAGGTGGGCTTGGGACAGACTAGGCACAGTGGCCCGGTGTACCAAGTAGCACCCGGATGGTGGGCTTGGGAACCTTGCTCACATCGTTTGGGGCCGTGAGCGACACCCCGGCCGGATCTCCTTGCGGATGGAACCCGAATAGGCGATAAACCTGGACTAGAGACTTGTTCGGTTAGTCAGGTCGTGGCCGACTCCCTCGCCCGGCTTCCGCTTGAAGGTTGCCGAGGTACATGACGTGTACATGGCGATAAGTGGCGAGAGCGTGTGTGAAGAAGTACACCCCTGCAGGGTTATCATTATCTATTCGAATAGCCGGATTCCTCGGATATGGAAACTTGGACCCCTTGCATAGTTCATAGACAAGTGAAAGTGGATACTCTAAAATATGCAAGATAAGCGTGAGTGCTATGGATGGCGTTCTCGTAGGGAGACGGGAGCGGATCCATAGTGGTGTATTGATATGGTGAATATGTGGACTCGTGTGCGCCACCTCAAAAGAGTTACTTGCAGTCGTAGTTCAGGATAGGCACCGAGTCAAAGCTGGCTTGCTGCAGTTAAACCCCCACCATCCCTTTGTTGATAATGATGCATATGTAGTTAGTTCTGATGTAAGTCTTGCTGGGTACATTTGTACTCACGTTTGCCTATTTTATGTTTTTGCAGAGAGACTTCGGTCTCGCTAGTAGTTCCGCGTGGACTTCAATGTTTAGCTTGTTACCTCAGCTACGATCTTGTGCCCTCGGCAGGATCTAGTAGATAGTCAGGCTTCTCAGCCTTTTTCATTTGTAGATGTTTGTACTCAGACATGTTAAGCTTCCGCTTGTGTTTTGATTTGTATGCTCTGAGTGTTGGGTCATGAGACCCATGTTTGTAATATCTCGCTCCTCGGAGCCTATTGATTAAATACTTGAGTTGTAGAGTCATGTTGTGATGCCATGTTGTATTTGCACATATCGAGCATATTGTGTGTATGTTATTGAAATGCTTGGTATGTGTGGGATCTGACTATCTAGTTGTTTATCTTTAGTAGCCTCTCTTACCGGGAAATGTCTCCTAGTGTTTCCATTGAGCCATGGTAGCTTGCTACTACTCCGGAACACTTAGGCTGGCCGGCATGTGTCCTTCTTCGATCCTGTGTCTGTCCCTTTGGGGAAATGTCACGCGATGAATACCAGAGTCCTGTTAGCCCGCTACAGCCCGGTTCACCGGAGCCCTGCTAGCCCAGTGCTACAGCCTGGATTCACCCGCTGATGACCGACACGTTCGATGCTGGGTCATGGATGCCTGTCCCTGTAAGTTTGTGCCACTTCGGGTTCACGACTAGCCATGTCAGCCCGGGTTCTTTGTCATATGGATGCTAGCGATACTATCATATACGTGAGCCAAAAGGCGCAAACGGTCCCGGGCCAGGTAAGGTGGCACCCGTGGGAATACCGTGCGTGAGGCCGCAAAGTGATATGATGTGTTACATGCTAGATCGGTGTGACTTATGATCGGGGTCCTGACAGATTGGTATTATGAGTTTATGTGTTTTGATGTACGAAGGTAGTTTGGAGTCCCTGATGTGATTACGGACATGACGAGGAGTCTCGAAATAGTCGAGACATGAAGATTGATATATTGGAAGGTTATGTTTAGACACCAGAAAGGTTTCGGATTAGTTCGGGCATTTACCGGAGTACCAGGGGGTTACCGGAACCCCCCGAGGAGTTAATGGGACTTGATGTGCCGTAGTGGAAGAGAGGAGGAGCCGCCCAGGTGTGGTGCGCGCCCCCTAGGCCCAATCTGAATTGGGGTAGGGTTTGGGGGGCTGACCCCCCTTTCCTTCTCTCCCTCTTCCCTTCCTCTCCCTCCTAGTTGGACTAGGAAAGGGGGGAGCCTACTCCTAGTAGGAGTACCCCCCTTGGTGCGCACCCTAGGAGGCCGGCCCTCCACCTCCTCCACTCCTTTATATATGGGGGAGGGGGCACCCCATCGACACACAAGTTGATCTTAGTCGTGTTTGGTGCCCCCCTCCACAGATTTCTAGCTTGATCATGTTGTCGTAGTGCTTAGGCGAAGCCCTGTGTCGGTAACTTCATCATTGTCAGATTTCGGGTTCCGGAAAAACGCTTGAGGTTCGGACACTGGGGTGCGCACAAAGATCTCTCCACCTCTCTAGCTCGCACACTCTATGATCTCACGGCCTAGCTCGATGAACCCAAAGAACATGAGGCACAAGATTTATACTGGTTCGGGCTACTGTTGTGGTGTAATACCCTACTCCAGTGTGGTGTGGTGGCTTGCCTCTTGGGCTGAGGATGAATAGTTACAAGGGAAGAACAGCCTCACAAGGAGAGGTGTTCTTGTGCTTAGTGAACTTGAGTGGCTGGGGTGATATGGATCCGATCTAGGTCCGAATCAGATGCCTCCCTATTGTGGTGGCTAGTCCTATTTATAGAGGCCCTGGTCCTCTTCCCAAATATTGAGCGGGAAGGGATCCCACAATGGCCAAATTCGAAGGGAGACAACTAGTACAAGATATCCTGACAAAAGTAGTCTTCGTCTGCCAAAGGTTCTAGTGGTGACGCCGTCTTGTGCTCCACGGTGACCTCCATCCTGCCGTCCTGCTGATCTTGCTCTTGTTGCACCGATATGGAAGCCTTTGCCTAACGCCTCGGGACTCCTCGTCTACGCTTGCCCCTTTAGCACCAAAGAGGAAACGAGGACACTGCGCGCGCTGGCGCCCGCCTGGCTCCAGTCGTCACGGCTTGCGTCACAGAAACCTCGTGAGGCGCCCCTTGCCTTGATCTCCCCGCCCCTTGTGAGCCAGCTTGGTGAGGCCGCCCCTGAGGAGGTCTTGCATCGTCCGCCTCGCGAGGCTTAGCCCCTCGCGAGGGTCTTGAATGTTTGCTGGTGAAGATGGGCCATACAGGGGCGCTGGTGGAGCCACGCTGCGGGCCGCAGGCAGGCAAGTCTAGGGACCCCCATTCCCAGAACGCCGACAGTAGCCCCCGGGCCCAAGGCGCGCTCGGGCTTGGCTTCGAGGTGAAGCCAAAGGGCAAGTGTGGAGCATCGTGGGCCCCAATAGCCTACGACCCTGCTTGACACGTGGCAATCGATCAGACGTGGGCGTCTCCACTTCCCCATGCAGCCTTGATATCCGCCTGGGTAGGCGGCCACGGCGTCCCACACACTTATTTCCCCCTTGCTGGCAACGCACCCCCCCGACTCCTTCGCTTCCTCGAACCTCAGCTTCCTTTCCCAATCCAACCTGAGCTCAGTCCTCCCCATCGTCATGGCGCCGAACTGGACAGAGAAAGGGAAGAAGCCCCTGTCCTCAGCCAACCCGCCTCCCGCTGTCGAGCCCGCTGTTGGCCGATCGCGGGTGCACAATGAGGAGGCCATAGACAAGGTTCGCCTTGCACTTGCCACCAACTTCAAAAAATGGGGTGGGACGGCGGCCTGGCCACGTCCCGAGCTTCTGTCGATAGAGCAGCCACCGAGGTCCAGTTCTTGGTCGACGCAGTGTGGGCCGGTCTGGTTCCCCCCTTCTCCGCCTTCTTCAGCGCCGTGCTTTCCCATTACCAGATTCATCGCCCCGTCCGTGGCCCTTCTGCACTTAGATCCCCAATCTGTCGCTCTTCTTGCAGTCTTCGCCTTTATCTACGAGGCCATGGTGGGCACCGCACCCTCCGTGGCCCTTCTGCGCCATTTCTTCTCGCTGCACCTAACCGACCCCTGGCAATGCTTGGGGTGCCTGAGCCTCCAGGCCGTGGCGGCGACAGCCGGCTCATGGATTGACTTCAAGCTCCCGCCGTTTGCGAGCGGGTTCTGGATGCGGTTGGTGTATTGATAACCCACAAGTATAGGGGATCGCAACAGTTTTTGTGGGTAGAGTATTCAACCCAAATTTATTGATTCGACACAAGGGGAGCCAAAGAATATTCTCAATTATTAGCAGCTGAGTTGTCAATTCAACCACACTTGGAAAGTTAATATCTGCAACAAGGTATTTAGTAGAAAAGTAATATGATAGTAGTGGTAACGATAACAAAAGTATCGGTAGCAAAAGTAACATTTTTTGGTTTTATAGTGATGGTAACAGTAGCAGAGGAAAAGTAAATAAGCGAAGAACAATATATGAAAAGCTCGTAGGCAATGGATCGGTGATGGAGAATTATGCCGGATGCGATTGTTCATGCAACAGTTATAACATAGGGTGACACAGAACTAGCTCCAATTCATCAATGTAATGTAGGCATGTATTCCGAATATAGTCATACGTGCTTATGGAAAGAACTTGCATGACATCTTTTGTTCTACCCTCCCGTGGCAGCGGGGTCCTAATGGAAACTAAGGGATATTAAGGCCTCCTTTTAATAGGGTACTGGACCAAAGCATTAACACATAGTGAATACATGAACTCCTCAAACTACGGTCATCACCGGGAGTGGTCCCGATTATTGTCACTTCGGGGTTGCCAGATCATAACACATAGTAGGTGACTATAGACTTGCAAGATAGGATCAAGAACTCACATATATTCATGAAAACATAATAGGTTCAGATCTGAAATCATGGCACTCGGGCCCTAGTGACAAGCATTAAGCATAGCAAAGTCATAGCAACATCAATCTCATAACATAGTGGATACTAGGGATCAAACCCTAACAAAACTAACTCGATTACATGATAAATCTCATCCAACCCATCACCGTCCAGCAAGCCTATGATGGAATTACTCACGCACGGCGGTGAGCATCATGAAATTGGTGATGGAGGATGGTTGATGATGACATTGGCGATGGATTCCCCTCTCCGGAGCCCCGAAGGGACTCCATATCAGCCCTCCCGAGAGAATTTAGGGCTTGGCGGTGGCTCCGTATCATAAAACGCGATGAATCCTTCTCTCTGATTTTTTCTCCCTGAAAGTGAATATATGGAGTCAAGGTTGAGGTCGGTGCAGCGTCAGGGGGCCCACGAGGTAGGGGGCATGCCCAGGGGGGCAGGCGCGCCCCCCACCCTCGTGGACAGGTGGAGGCCCCCTGACGTGGATTCTTCTTCCAGTATTTTTTATATATTCCAAAATAATTCTCCGTTGATTTTCAGGTCATTCTGAGAACTTTTATTTCTGCACAAAAATAACACCATGGCAATTCTGCCGAAAACAGCGTCAGTCTGGGTTAGTTCCATTCAAATCATGCAAGTTAGAGTCCAAAACAAGGGCAAAAGTGTTTGGAAAAGTAGATACAACAGAGACGCATCAACTACCCCAAGCTTAAACCTTTGCTTGTCCTCAAGCAATTCAGTTGATAAACTGAAAGTGATAAAGAAAAACTTTTACAAACTCTGTTTGCTCTTGTTGTTGTAAATATGTAAAGCCAGCATTCAAGTATTCAGCAAAGATTATGAACTAACCATATTCACAATAACACTTAGGTCTCATGTTTACTCATATCAACGGCATAATAAACTAGCGAGCAATAATAATAAATCTCGGATGAGAACACTTTCTCAAAACAATCATGATATGATATAACAAGATGGTATCTCGCTAGCCCTTTCTGAGACCGCAAAACATAAATGCAGTGCACCTTTAATGATCAAGGACTGACTAGACATTGTAATTCATGGTAAAAGAGATCCAGTCAAGTCATACTTAATGTAAACTAACAGTAATGAATGCAAATGATAGTGGTGCTCTCCAACTGGTGCTTTTTAATAAGAGGATGATGACTCAACATAAAAGTAAATGGATAGGCCCTTCGCAGAGGGAAGCAAGGATGTGTAGAGGTGCCAGAGCTCGGTTTTGAAATAGATATGAACAATATTTTGAGCGGTATACTTTCATTGTCAACATAACAATCGGGAGATCTCGATATCTTCCATGCTACACACATTATAGGCGGTTCCCAAATAGAATGGTAAAGTTTATACTCCCCCTCCACCAACAAGCATCAATCCATGGCTTGCTCGAAACAACGAGTGCCTCCAACTAACAACAATCCTGGGGGAGTTTTGTTTGCAGTTATATTGATTTGATTTGCATAAAGCATGGGACTGGGCATCCTGGTGACCAGCCATGTTCTCGTGAGTGAGGAGCGGAGTCCACTCCTCTTGAGAATAACCCGCCTAGCATGGAAGATACAGACAACCCTGGTTGATATATGAGCTATTTGAGCATACAAAACAGAATGTTTATTTGAAGGTTTAGAGTTTGGCACATACAAATTTACTTGGAATGGCAGGTAGATACCATATATAGGTAGGTATGCTGAACTCATATGGAACAATTTTGGGGTTTATGGAATTGTATGCATAAGCAGTATTCCCGCTTAGTACAAGTGAAGGCTAGAAAAAGAATGGGAAGCGACCATCTAGAGAGCGACAATGGTCGTGAACATGCATTAAAATTAATCAACACCGAATGCAAGCATGAGTAGGATATAATGCACCATGAACATAAATATCGTAGAGGCTATGTTGATTTTGTTTCAACTACATGCGTGAACATGTGCCAAGTCAAGCCACTCGAATCGTTCAAAAGAGGATACCACCCTATCATACCACATCACAACCATTTTAATAGCATGTTGGCACGCAAGGTAAACCATTATAAGCTCCTAGCTAATTAAGTATGGCATAAGCAACCACAATCTCTAATTGTCATTGCAAACATGTTTATTCATAATAGGCTGAATCAGGAATGATGGACTAATTATATTTACAAAAACAAGAGAGGTCGAGTTCATACCAGCTTTTCTCATCTCAATAAGTTCATCATATAGTCATTATTATTGCCTTTCACTTGCACGACCGAATAGTGTGGATAATAATAATAGTGCACATGCATTGTACTAAGCTGGCATCTACAGGCATTCAATTCAAGAGAGAAGACAAGGTAATATGGGCTCTTTGTTAGATCAAAAATAATGCATATGAGAGCCACTCAACATTTTAATCATGGTCTTATCCTATCGACCCCCAATGAAAAGAAAAGAAGTAAAACTATTTACATGAGAAAGCTCCCAACAAGCAAAAGAAGAACTAGAAATCTTTTTGGGTTTTCTTTTAATTACTACTACAAGCAAGAAAGTAAACTAGCTAAAAGCTACACCTAATTTTTTTTGGTTTTTCTTAAGGTTTATCAAACACAAGAGAAGAAAGCATAAAAAAGGAAAAATAAACTAGCATGGATGATACAGTGAAAAAGTATGAGCACCGACAACTAGTATGAGTGTGTGAACATAAATGTAATGTCGGTGAGAAATACGTACTCCCCCAAGCTTAGGCTTTTGGCCTAAGTCGTTCTATGGCCATGGCTGTCCTAGCGGATATCCAAAGTAATAGTTGGGGTCGTACTGAGGAGAATCCCCCTGGTGCCACTGGTTGGTGATCTCTTTCGGATTCCACTGATAAACAGACTGCCGGTGAGGATCAAATTGTGGTTCCGGCTCTAGCTCTGTTGCTGGTGTGGGGTTTCGGTAGGCGTGAATGGCCTCCGGCGAAACAAGCTACTTGCCTGCAGATAAGTCAAATAAGGAAGGATCAAGCAAAGTAATAGTCTCAGGGTGATTTTTATCAAATATCAGCTTGTACTTAAGCATCTTTTCCTTATTCTTAACGATAAAATCATGTGCTACCATACTCTTATAGTCTAGAAAAACAGGAGGCAGCAACTTGTCTTCCTTCTCATGATGCCTAATGGGTATGTTAAAGTGTGAAGTGAGGCGCGAGGTGAAGATGCCTCCAAGGACGGGGCCCTTAGTACAGTTTAGATTTAACCGCTTTGCAACAATAGCGCCCATACTAAATGTGTCATAACGGAACAAGGCATGGCACAAAATAACAATATCAGGGGCACTAAGGTTGCCACAGTTTCCGCGACCAATTAAGCATATACTAGCAAATATTGCGAGGTAACGTAAAAAAGGAAAATGTATGCTAGTAATTCTTGCATCGAAAACTTTCCTCGTTTCCCGTACATCAATTGTATTAATAAACCCTTCCACATCGTCATGATGTGGTTCCTCTATGCTGCCCTCAAAAGGTATCAAACAAACCTGACTAAAATCACGAAGTGACATCTCCTTATGCTCATCATATAAATAAAATTCCACCGTAGGTGGTGAGCTCCTAGCATGGAAATGAAAGTTTTGCACAAAGATATTGGTGAGTAAGAGATACTGTTCGCGTTGGTCGTGGAGGAAGGCGGTGAGGCCTGCATTCTCAGCCAATTCATAGAAATCATAATAAATCCCGGCTGCTCTCAAGAAATCATCACAAGGCCATTCACACGGTCGAACCTCCGCGGTGCGAGGGAGATTATACTTGGGCTTCTTGTTTTCTTCACTTTGTTTATCCTTCGAGCTTTGGCTCGATGAGCCCCTCAAAAATCTCTTCAACTTTTTCTGAAAATTTCTGAAATTTTTAGTAACTTCAAAATAAAAGTGAACCAATCTCAACAAAATTGATAGCAACTACTCCTACAAGTGCCTAGAGACTATATCATGCATTAAAACTACTTTTGACCATATAAATTTGACATGAAAGCTCAAGAACAGGGTCACCTAAGCAGCAAAAATTTGCAATAAATAAAGCACTAGAACAAAAACTAATTGGACCATTGGAGGAGTCACATACCAAAGAACAATCCCACAAAGCAGTTTTGTGAATGGTGCTTTGAGCAAGGAGATCGAAAATGGCAGCAATATGAGCTAGAACTCATGCTTGAGCTGGTTAGTGATTTTTTTTGGGAGGAAGAAGGAGTGTGTGGTGGCTGGAATAAGTGGAGGGGAGCCACCATGGGCCCATGAGGCAGGGGGCGCGCCTAGGGGGGTGGGCGCGCCC
Source organism: Triticum dicoccoides (assembly GCF_002162155.2). Taxonomy (NCBI): domain Eukaryota; kingdom Viridiplantae; phylum Streptophyta; class Magnoliopsida; order Poales; family Poaceae; genus Triticum; species Triticum dicoccoides. The sequence continues at coordinate 81,856,139 of NC_041388.1, forward strand.
TGGACCCTCGTGGCCAGGTGCTTTCTCCCCCTGATGACTTCTAGTGCCAGATACTTCAAATATTCCAGGAAAAATCATATTTAAATTTCAGGGTATTTGGAGAACTTTCATTTTCGGGGTATTTTTTATTGCATGGATAATTTAGGAAATAGACAGAATATACTATTTTTGCTTATTTAATATAAATAACAGAAAGTAAAAAGAGGGTAGAGAGAGTTGTGTTTTCTAAATTCATCCATCTCATGCTCATCAAAAGGAATCCACTAACAAGGTTGATATGCTCTTGTTAACAAACTCATTTTGAATAACATGAAACCAGAGAATTTTCGAATAACACTAGGTTATCTCAACGGGGATATGCACGTCCCCAACAATAAAAATATCATATTTTTTCTTGACAGTAGGAAGAGGGAATTCAAAACCTCCAATAGTGATTGTTGAAAATTTTCCAATAGGATTGATACTGTGGACTTGAGGTTGTTTCCTCGGAAAGTGTATTGTATGCTCATTACCATTAATATGAAAAGTGATGTTGCCTTTGGTGCAATCAATAACAGCCCTTCAGTACTCAAAAAGGGTCTTCCAAGAATAATAGACATACTATCGTCCTCAGGAATATCAAGAATAACAAAGTCCGTTAAAATAGTAACGTTTGCAACCACAACAGGCACATCCTCACAAATACCGACATGTATAGCAGTTGATTTATTAGCCATTTTCAAAGATATTTCAGTAGGTGTCAACTTATTCAAATCAAGTCTACGATATAAAGAGAGAGGCATAACACTAACACCGGCTCCAAGATCACATAAAGCAGTTTTAACATAGTTTTTTTAATGGAGCATGGTATAGTTGGTACTCCTGGATCTCCAAGTTTCTTTGGTATTCCACCCTTAGAAGTATAATTAGCAAGCATGGTGGAAATTTCAGCTTCCGGCATCTTTCTCTTATTTCTAACAATATCCTTCATATACTTAGCATAAGGATTCATTTTAAGCATATCGGTCAAACACATACGCAAAAAGATAGGCCTAATCATTTCAGTAAAGCGCTCAAAATCCTCATCATCCTTTTTCTTGGATGGTTTAGGAGGAAAAGGCATGCGTTTCTGAACCCATGGTTCTCTTTCTTTACTGTGCTTCCTAGCAACAATGTCTCTCTTATCATAATGTTGATTCTTTGATTGTGGGTTATCAAGATCAACGGCAGGTTCAATTTGTACATCATTATTATTGCTAGGTTGAGCATCAACATGAACATCAGTATTAAAATTATCACTAGGTTCATGTTCATTACTAGATTGTGTTTCAGCATCAGAAATAGAAATATCCTTGGGATTCTTAGGTGTGTCAATAACAGGTTCACTAGAAGCATGCAAAGTCCTATCATTTTTCTTTTTCTTCCTCTTAGAAGGACTAGGTGCATCAACGTTATTTCTCTGAGAATCTTGCTCAATTCTCTTAGGGTGGCCCTCAGGATACAAAGGTTCCTGAGTCACTTTACCTCCTCTAGTTGCAACTCTAACAGCAAAGTCATTATTCCTACTATTCAATTCACTGAGCAAGTCATTCTGAGCTTTAAGTACTTGTTCTACTTGAGTGGTAACCATAGAAGCATATTTACTAATAAGTTTAAGTTCACCTTTAACATTAGCCATATAATCACTCAAGTGTTCAATCATATAAGCATTATGTTTCAATTGTCTACAAACATAAGCATTGAAGTCTTCTTGTTTAACCATAAAATTATCAAACTCATCTAAGCATTGGCTAGCAAACTTAGTAGGAGGGATTTCAGCTTTATCATATCTATAGAGATAATTTACCTTTACTACCTGTGTCGGGTTATCAAGACCATGTGTTTCTTCAACAGGCGGTAAATTAAGACCATGTATTTATTTAATAGGTGGTAAATTCTTAACATCTTCATCTTTAATACCATTTCTTTCATATATGTCTTTGCCTCTTGCATATCTTTAGGACTAAGAAATAGAACACCTCTTTTCTTCGGAGTTGGCTTATTAGTTGGTTCAGGAAGTGTCCAATTGTTTTAATTACTCAACATATTATTCAATAGAATTTCAGCTTGATGAACAATTCTTTCCCTAAAAACACAACCAGCACAACTATCCAGGTAATCTCTGGAAGCATCGGTTAGTCCATTATAAAACATATCAAGTATTTCATTTTTCTTGAGAGAATGATCAAGCAAAGCATTAAGTCATTGGAGAAGCCTCCCCCAAGCTTGTGGGAGACTCTCTTCTTCAATTTGCACAAAATTGTATATTTCCCTTAGAGCAGCTTGTTTCTTATGAGCAGGGAAATATTTAGCAGAGAAGTAATAAATCATATCCTGGGGACTAGGCACACAACCAGGATCAAGAGAATTAAACCATATCTTAGCATCACCCTTTAATGAGAACGAAAATATCTTAAGGATATAATAGTAGCAGTTTTCTCATCATTAGTGAACAGGGTGACTATATCATTTAATTTAGTAAGATGTGCCACAACAGTTTCAGATTCATAGCCATAGGAAGGATCAAATTCAACCAAAGTAATTATATCAGGGTCGACAGAGAATTCATAATCCTTATCAGTAACAAAGATAGGTGAAGTAGCATAAGTGGGATCATATTTCATTCTAGCATTCAGAGATTTTTGTTTCAGCTTAGCTAATAGTTTCTTAAGATCACTCCTATCATTGCAAGCAAGAAAGTCTCTAGCAGTTTTTTCATCCATAACATAACCCTCAGGAACAACAGGTAATTCATATCTAGGGGGAGAATCTTCATCATCACTTTCATCAATATTACCAGTTTCAATAATTTCATATTCTCTAGCCCTAGCAAGTTGTTCATCAAGAAATTCACCAAGTGGCACAGTGGAATCAAGCATAGAAGTAGTTTCATCATAAGTATCATGCATTGCAGAAGTGGAATCATCAATAACATGCGACATATCAGAATTAATAGCAGAAGCACGTTTAGGTGTCGCGAGCTTACTCAAAATAGAAGGTGAGTCAAGTGCAGAGCTAGATGGCAGTTCCTTACCTCCCCTCGTAGTTGAGGGAAAAATCTTGGTTCTTTGATCTTTCAAGTTTGTAACAACCCGGATGTAACCTTCCCAATTTGTACTCCAACTCTTGCCGTTTCCGGCGTTAAATTATATTTATTTCTGCGGGTTCGGGTCTTTGTCTCCGTGTGTTGTTATCGTTGTCATGCATCTCATATCATGTCATCATGTGCATTGCATTTGCATACGTGTTCGTCTCATGCATTCGAGCATTTTCCCCGTTGTCCGTTTTGCATTCTGGCGCTTCGTTCTCCTCCGGTGGCCATTTCTAGCTTTCTTTCGTATGTGGGGATTAAACATTTCCGGATTGGACCGAGACTTGCCAAGTGGCCTTGGTTTACTACCGGTAGACCGCCTGTCAAGTTTCGTATCATCTGGACTTCGTTTGATACTCCAACGGTTAACCGAGAGACCAAAAAGACCTCGTGTGTGTTGCGGCCCAACACCCCTCCAATTTGGCCCAAAGCCCACCTAACTCTGCTCCATCATCTAGAGCGTTCGATCACGATCGCGTGGCCGAAAACCGCACCTCTTTTGGACTCTCCTAGCTCCTCCTATGCCTATAAATAGGTCCCCCTCGAGATGTCCCGGATCCCCTCTCCCCGAAACCCTAAATCGCCCCGCGCCGCGCCGCGCCGGACATTGTCTGCCGGCGCCGGACACGCCGCCGCCAGCCACCCACGCACTGCCACATGGCACAGCCACCGCCTCCACCGCCGCGGCCCGCCAGGCCCAGGGACGGCCTCCGCGCGCCGCCGCCGCCGCCTCCACGCGCGCCGCCGCCGCGCTCCGGCCGCCGCCCCGACCTCTCCGGCCTCGCCTCGCCCTCGCCGGCCGCCGGCGACCTCGCATCCGCCGGCCGTGAACCTTGGAGATCCTGACGCGCCTCGGTTTCCGTGCAAACCCTTGATCTGTCCCGGAGAGGTTGATTTTTTTCTAAGTCCCTGATATTTTCAGTCCAAGTGCTCATGTTCGTAGCACCGTAACTTTGCATCCGTAGCTCCGATTCATGCATATAGCATATCAAAATGCTCATCTCTAAGAGTACATCATTTCATTCCATTGCATCATTTTCATATGAGCTCATCTTGATGCCCGAAATGCTGTTAGAAGAGGGCTACTTGAGTTAATTGTCAGATCTGCTGCTCCATTTAGGTTTTTGTCATTTTTCCATGATTAATGTGTGCATGCTATGCCCTGATGCTCTACATGTGTTTTGTTAAGGGTTTTGTCATCTTTCCAGAGGTGCAACCCATGTATTTTTTTGATGTATGTGGTGACTTGTGCAAGCTTGCAAAGTGGTGCACTTGCTAATTCTGTTTTCAGAGACTTAGTAATTTCACTAAGTCCTGGAGTTGTTTATCTCATGATGCCATATGTTCATGTTGTTTCCTAGTGATCCGTTCCTCTTTTGAGGATGATCAGTAAGGATGTTTTGTTAATCTTGTAGTTCTATATCCATCCATGTCTTTGCTTGCAATTATGGAGCACCCTAGCTTGAGTCAATCGAGCTCTAATTTTGCTATTTTGTGAATCTGGGCAGATTGCCAACTTGTTTGCAATTTTGCCGGTGATGTTGTAGTTGATCCATGCATGCTATGCTATTGTTCTTGCCATGTCTAGATTGAATTTTGTGCCTTCTTGATGGGTGTATGCTTGTCTTGCCATGACTTGCACCGTAGTGAGTGCATCGAGCTCGTAAACATGCCTACTTGAGTTATATTTCAGCATGTGTCAGTTTTTCTCTTAAGTCTGAAAACTGATTATGTTTTTGCTATGTTCACGTGCTTGCAATTGTATTTACTGATCCCTTTTGGCTCAAGGTCACTAAGGGACTTTTGTTAATATCTTTGAGTAGCTCCATGCCATGCTTTACTTTGCCATGTTCAGATCCTGTAGCATGTAGTTTTGTTGCTCCGAAGAGGGCTACCTGATCTGAAATTCCAGACAAGTGTTAATTTCACTAAGTCTGAGATATGTTTGCCATATGCATTTTTTCCATGCTTGTTTGAACCTGTTAATGGATGAATTGGCCGTAGCTCAGTGCTAGACTTTTGTTAAGAATCTTGTGTGCATCCGTGCCATGTATTTTTTTGTCATGTTTGGGTGCTGTAGTGTAGCGCCCCGAGACCGATGTGCCACGTGTCTTCCTGTTATTCGATGTTGTTGCGTTGTCATTGCTTGCATGTCATGCATTGCATCATGTCATCATTCCATCATCTCATAAATCTTTTGTAACTCAACTAAATAAATTGCTTGGATCTTCGGTCCATTTAAATCGAGGGAATTCACATGGTGATTCTCTTTATAACATATCCTCCTAATATTTAGGGAGCTATTATAAATATTCCATCAATTTGGATTTACCGCAAACACACTTGCAAAATATCCCAATGCCTTTGTCCCATCCATCATCTCCTTTTCTTTTCCTTCTAGTTCTTTCTTCTGCAAGTGCCACTTTCCCCTTCTCAATTAATGTTCATTCTTTTCCTATAAATTCTCGACCATGTCTTCAACCTCTCTATCAAATTTCATCATATTTGGAATTGTTTTGGTTAGGGTTTAAAATGGCTCAAGTTTGAATTGAATTCAAACTTGAATTATTTTTACTTCCTTTAAAAATCTCCAAACCAATTTTGTTAAATAGAGCACATTTTCAGGATCATGAGTACATTTTTATATTTCTCTAGCTCCTCTCCTTTTTCCCCTGCTCTTTCTTTTTGTATTTCTGTCTGAAGAAATAGAAAAGAAAAGAAAGCAGCAGTGAGGAGTCCAGCAAAGCCCACTCGATCCAGCCCTTTTGACCATCCTTCCCCGCAGCTGGGCCGGCCTCCCAGGCCCACCAAAGCCCCTCTCCAAACCCTAGCAATCCATCCGATCGATCCACTCCCCATCTCCCTCCCGCAGCGCCGCCTCCCTGCTGTCGTTTTTTCCCTCTGCCTGATCCCATCTCCCTCGATCTCTCTTTCTCGCTCGCAACAGCAGCTCTCCTCGATCCTCCCCGCCGCCATGCGCCCTCGCCGCCGCGGGCCACCATCGCCACTGCTTCCTGTGTTGAGGAGCCGCCGCGCCAAGTCCCTATGTCCGCGACTCCTACCCCGAGCGCAGCCCCATGGAGCCACGGCCCCCCTGATCTGGTGAGCCCTAGCTCCGCCACCACAGGAGGTCGACCCGACGCCCTATCCCCTCATCGGCCTCCTCTGCTTTGCCGTCCTTGACCATCGGTGCTTCCGCGAGCCGCCCCGTGGCCCCTGCGTTCCTCGCCCCGCTGCCGCACCGTCTTCTTCACCTCCTGCCGCGAGCTCTGCCTCCTCGCCATGGCCCCTCGCAAGCTCCCTCCGTCAAGCCCCGCTGCCTCCTGCTCTACTCCCTCGTCCCGCCACCAGCCGGGTTGGACGCCCATCTGCCGGATCCGTCCGTCCCGTGGCCGCCCTCTTCATCTCCGGCGTATCTCGCTTCGCTGCAAGTCCTTCCCGCCGGCCTCTGTTTTCCCTGCTCATCGCCTGAGCATCAGCACCCGCTCGCTCGCCCGTGCGTGAGTGCTCGCGTGGGCCACTTCGACCCTCAACCTCCTCAAGTTCAGGACCAAGACCCGAGACCTGAGACCCGTGGCCTCCGCTGTTAATTTTCGTGGACGTCAAGTACCTCTTCCGGTGATCCAAACATCTACGAGCCGTGTACCACTACAGCCGGTGTGTTTTTCGTCAAGTCCGACTACGACACAAACGGCTACACAATGACTCCGAAGAACATGGAGACGCCAAGTTCCTCTCCGAACGTGTACGGCTATCAACAAGTACCTCTACCATCGCCATGTACCACTACTTCCACTACATCGCGAGAACGTCTACTTCCCTCTACGAACTTGATCCTCTTAAAAATGCACGCTTCGAAGGTATAACCCCGAGACGACCTTCCGAGAACGAATGTGTGTAGTATGAGATGCCCGTGTTTGCACCATGTCCGAGTTGTTCCTTGCGCGTTCCTCTTTTACCTTGCCACCGACATGTGGGAACCCCGTAATCGGGAGCACCCCACCATCCTTGCATGACATGCTCCCGTCACTTCCTTTTGCACCGGTATCCCCGTGGGCTACCGGAGAACCGATATGTTGTCGTGGCATCATTTTCGGATTCGTCGTCGTGGCACCCTTTTCCTTTCCACCATGATGTCAAAAGCTTCATAATAATGCTCTTGTCAAGTTTTAATAAAAATGGCATAAAACTTGCTCATGTCATTCGCATCATGATAATAACATTTAAATGTTAAAAAAATTGTTGTTGCACCAAATTGCTATATGCATATGGGGATTTTCCGGAAATGTTGTTTGTTATTTCTGGCCTCATTTAAACTTGACTAAATAGTTAGTTTACTTATGCTTCACCTCTTTCCATGTTTAATAACATTTAATATTGTTGGGTACATAATCGAGAGTGAACTAAATAACTTGAATGTGGTGTTTCGTCAATATGCAACTCGTTGCATATCGAGCTCCACTTAATTTGTAGCATTGTTTGTTGCACTTTGCCATGCCATGAATCTTTAAACTGGACATGCATCATACTTGTTTGCGCATCGTGCCATGCTTATGTGATGGTTGTTTACTATGTTGTGTGCTTCTTTTCCGGTGTTTGCTTCTTCGGGTTGGTTCCGATAACGTCGCGTTGTGAGGACCCGTTCGTCTACATTCCGTTTGTCTTCTTCATGGACTCGTTCTTCTTCCTTGCGGGATTTCAGGCAAGATGATCATACCCTCGAAATCACTACTATCTTTGCTATGCTAGATGCTCTCTCTTTTGCTATGCCCATGCTACGATACCTACCACTTGCTTGTCATGCCTCCCAGTTTGTTGAAACAAGCCTCTCACCCACCTTGTCCTAGCAAACCGTTGATTGGCTACGTTACCGCTTTGCTCAACCCCTCTTATAGTGTTGTTAGTTGCAGGTGAAGATTGAAGTTTGTTCCTTGTTGGAACATGGAGATACCGTTCCTTGTTGGAACATGTTTACTTGTTGGGATATCACTATATATCTTATTTATTTAATGCATCTATATACTTGGTAAAGGGTGGAAGGCTTGGCCTTATGCCTGGTGTTTTGTTCGACTCTTACCGCCCTTGTTTCCGTCATATCGGTGTTATGTTCCCGGATTTTGCGTTCCTTACGCGGTTGGGCTATTATGGGAACCCCTTGACAGTTCGCCTTAAGTAAAGCTTTTCCAGCAATGCCCAACATTGGTTTTACCATTTGCCACCTAGCCTTTTCTTTTCCCTTGGGGGTCACGCGCCCAAGGGTCATCATTATTTACCCCCCCCCCCCCGGGGCCAGTGCTCCTCTAAGTGTTGGTCCAACTGAGCGATGTCTGAGGCTACCAGGGGCAACTCTGGGCTGGCTTACCCGACGTCTTGCTCATCCGGTGTGCCCTGAGAACGAGATATGTGCAGCTCCTATCGGGATTTGTTGGCACATCTGGGTGGTGTTGCTGGTTTACTTTTACCCTGTCGAAATGTCTTGTTGTACCGGGATATCGAGTCTGATCGGAATGTCTCGGGAGGAGGTCTATTCCTTCGTTGACCGTGAGAGCTTGTCATGGGCTAAGTTGGGACACCCCTGCAGGGATTTGAACTTTTGAAAGCCGTGCCCGCGGTTATGGGCAGATGGGAATTTGTTAATGTCCGGTTGTAGAAAACCTGAAGTTGACCTTAATTAAAATGAATCAACCGCATGTGTAACCGTGATGGTCTCTTTCCGGCGGGGTCCGGGAAGTGAACACGGTTGTTGGAGTTATGCTTGACGTAGGTTGCTATAGGATCACTTCTTGATCATAGATTTCTCGACCGTGCTTTGCCTTCTCTTCTCGCTCTCATTTGCGTATGTTAGTCACCATATATGCTAGTCGCTTGCTGCAGCTCCACCTCATACCTTTACCTTACCCATAAGCTTAAATAGTCTTGATCGCGAGGGTGCGAGATTGCCGAGTCCCTGTGGCTCACAGATACTTCCAAAACCAGCTTGCAGGTGCCGATGAGTCCGTGCAGATGACGCAACCAAGCTCAGGAGGAGCTCGATGAAGATCTTGTCCTTTGTGTTGTTTCGTTCTAGTTGATCAGTAGTGGAGCCCAGTTGGGGTCGATCGGGGACCTTTGTCGCATTTGGGGTTCTTCTTTTATTTTGGTTCCGTAGTCGGACCTTGATTGTATCTGGTTGATGTAATGCTTTATTCCTGTATTTGTGTGAAGTGGCGATTGTAAGCCAACTATGTATCTCTTTTCCCTTAATGTATTACATGGGTTGTTTGCGAAGATTACCTCACTTGTGACATTGCTTTCAATGCGGTTATGCCTCTAAGTCGTGCTTCGACACGTGGGAGATATAACCGCATCGAGGGCGTTACAAGTTGGTAATCAGAGCCTTCCCCGACCTTAGGAGCCCCATTGCTTGATCGTTATTAGCGGCCGAGTTGTGTCTAGAAAAATGTTTTGAGTCATTTAGGAATTATATATCGGAGAGTTTAGTAATTCTTTTTACTTCCCAGTCTCCTCATCGCTCTAGTAAGGCATCCTGATGTAGAGTTTTGACTCTTCTCTTCTCAAATTTCACTAAAAAAATTTTAGGATCACGCGGGTATCTTGGAATCGTTCCGATGGTTTTGTGACGAGAACATTGTCTTGGTGCCTCCTGTCAGGGGTTTAGTGGAAGTGTCCCGGGGAGTTGAGCTCCAAGGTGTTGTCATCATAATTTTATCGTTGCAATTCTGGAATACCTGAGTTTAGTACGCCGACATCGAAAATCTCTTTTATGCAGTTCGTTGGTGAGATAACCTCGACGCCACCCAGTACTGGGGCGGGAGTTCGGGAGTATTGCCATAACTTGTATAACGGATGCTTTTCGAAGGTTCAGGTAGATGGTTTCCGAAGTTTTTTCTCGGTTATGTGTTGAAGGATGGATACAGCTGGATGTAGGATTTGCTAGTTTGGGTGAGATATTATGCTTCCCCTGTATCCCCAACACCTGATTGCATAACCGGAAAGGTTCGGGAGTTTCATAGGTGGGAATTCAAGTAGCTCTTAGGATATCTTTCTGACAGATATATGATATGAAATGGGGGTTCGACGTCTAGTGGTCCGCCTATTCACGGTCGGTTTTACAGTGGTCTCGTTGTGTCTTAAAGAGTCCTTGGCTATGCCGACTAGGGGACGCTTCGTATGTCATGTGCACTGCCTTGTACATGATGGTGCTGTACGATCGAGCCCGTGTAGGCCCCACCACGAAAACTTCGGACGAAATCTCTATCATATGTTTGTTCCGGCTTATTCTGCAAGCCAATCCTTTGTTTTGTTTTGAGTTGTGGTATTCGAGTTGCTTCGAAGTCAAATGTTGATGCCATACCTTTCCTAACCGGTGTTCTCATACTCCGATGTGAATACCAACCCTTCTTGATCATCGAGATTGCCTTGTTAATCCTTTTCAACCGGTGTGTTTCTCTTAAAGTGAATCCGTTCGTTTCAACATCCGCTTAACCAATTATCACTTCTTCTCAACGGTGTTCGTTTCACCCATTCCAAATTGTCTTTGTTTTTCCCACCCTCCCTCCCTTTTGTTTTTTCTCCAAGGATTCAGATCTCTTAATCGAGTATCCATATTACTGATGTGAAGTCTCTCCATTCTTTTCCATCTATATTCTTATCCGGTGATTCTCATGAAGATTCTAACGGTTCAAGTTCGTCTCTCGTCACTGATTTTCTTCTCCGGTGGAACAAATTCAAGCTTTCGGTGTTGATCATATCTTTTTCCTCGTTTGCAAATACCTTCTCATGCCGGTGCACCTCATATTCATTCACCTCTCGCTATTCAATTCTTCCGGAGTGCTCAAGATATCTCAGAAGATTCGTGTTTTCCACTCTGCATTCGTTCAAGCTCTTTCGAGATTGGTATCTCATTCAAGTCATTTAATTCAACCGGTGCAACCTCCTTTCTCAAGTAATTGTTCAACGGTGTTTCTTTTGAGTGGGCCCTAACCCACAGGTTTTTTTTCCCAAGATCTTACCTGACTCTTCTATCTTTCCCGGAGCTATCCTCAAATTCTTTTGAAGTTTGACGTAAGAATGATTTATCATCAGTCAAATGTCCTTCTCCAAGATCTTTCACACTATTTTCGTCGTTGGTTCAACCTTTATAATTTTCATTCGGAGTGCCTCAACAATTCAGGGTGGTGTTTCTCGTCATCATTCTCAACATTTGAAGACCGAAGAAGAGTTTCTCTTTAATCTTGCTCCTTTCTCTTCAAGATTCGTGATTCTAGCTTGTTTCCATCCTCTCATAATTGTTTGATTGTGAGAATTCTTTTCACCTATCCGGAGAAATTCAAGATTCTTTTCAGTTTGATTCTCCGAAGGTCATTATTTCGGGATTATTCATTCTCAGCTTTCAGCTATCATTCTCCAATTTTACCGATGCTTCGTTCAAGTGATCTTTAATCGGCTCGTGATCTCTTCGTTCTCATGTACCTAAATCCTCTCAAGCATCTTTGCGTATTTGCTAATTCTTTCCGGAGTTTCTTTATCTTCTCTTCGTTCCTTTTCAATTCTCACGGTGGTTCGTTCAAGAGTTCTCGTCATTCATTGTCATATCAATTCTTTTGTTCTTTCAAATTCTATCGGTGGTTCTTGGAATACCTTCTCAAGTTTGACTTATATCTCTCTTAATCCTGTCCACGAGGATAAGTAGTATGCCAAAACCGTTGCTTGTCAGCAATTAAATTGTTGAAGGTTACACATAACATAATTCTTACTCTTGTTTCACACAAGTGAATAATTCCTTATTCCGGAGGCTCATCAAATTCTTCTTTCCATTTGTTCATCTTTCTTTCCTAGAGTGCCAAGTTTTCTCTTTATCTCGTTGTTAAGCTTCATCTAATCATTGCAAGGCTTTAACCTTACTTTCCTCATTTTTCTTTCCGTTCAATCATTCTTTTGTTACCGGAGTTCTTCATGAAGGTTCTACATGATGGTTCATCAAGGATTTAATTCCTTCTCCAAATTTTTCACCGAGATTCCCTTCTAAGAAGTTCTAGTTTTCTTCTTCTTGCTATCCGGAGTGCAATTCGTTCTTCCATATTATTGGAGGTGGTATTATGTCATTTTGATAATTTAAGTTCATGTTTTCATGATTCACATGTTGTCATGAGTGAGATATTTTAAATTCATCAATCTCTTCGTTGGAGTTATCTTGGGCTATATTTCACCTAAAACCGTCCCTGAGGATTGTTGCTATTTATGGTGCTTATATATGACCCAAGTTCTTCATTTATCCTCCCGGTGAAATACGTTATCGCCTCCTTGGTCATACCAATCCAATTCTTTTCCTGTGAGTGGCAGTTTGTCACCTCATAATTTGACATGTATTCCACAAGACCATATCAAGCTTATTATTTTCGTTGTGGGTTTTCACAACAACTCCGTTCGACCCTTCTCCTAAGGATGCCTTCTCAAGATCTTTTGTGGCGGAAGTTGGCATTTTCTTCTCCATTCTTCTATTTCAATTATCTATCTTCTATTTTTTTTGTTTTGGAGGTATTGTAATGTTGCTCTTCTCAACCCATCATCTCGTTTGTCTAAGATCATGTTCTTTTCATGATTGCCCATTTAACCGGAGTGTCATGTCCTCTGCTCAAGCTCTTTTCTTCCTATCAAGTCTTGTATCTGTTTTCAACCGGAGTGCTATAAGAAATTGTTCTTCCTTGTTCCTCTTTTCTAACGGGGTGTTTTCAATTTCGTTCATCTCTGTTGTATTCTTTCTTTCAATTTGTTCAGTTTTTTCAAGGTTCTTTGGTTTCACTCCTTTGTCAAAAGAAGCAACTTAGTTTTTACCTCTTCTCTTTTCTCTTCCGTTTTCCCTCCGGTGCCATTCTAGATCTCGGGACGAGATCCTCTCGTAGTGGTGGAGTGTTGTAGCGCCCCGAGACCGATGTGCCACGTGTCTTCCTGTTATTCACTGTTGTTGCGTTGTCATTGCTTGCGTGTCATGCATTGCATCATGTCATCATGCCATCATCTCATAAATCTTTTGTAACTCAACTAAATAAATCGCTTGGATCTTCGGTCCATTTAAATCGAGGGAATTCGCATGGTGATTCTCTTTATAACATATCCTCCTAATATTTAGGAAGCTCTTATAAATATTCCATCAATTTGGATTTACCGCAAACACACTTGCAAAATATCCCAATGCCTTTGTCCCATGCATCATCTCCTTTTCTTTCCCTTCTAGTTCTTTCTTCTGCAAGTGCCACTTTCCCCTTCTCAATTAATGTTCATTCTTTTCCTATAAATTCTCGACCATGCCTTCAACCCCTCTATCAAATTTCATCATATTTGGAATTGTTTTGGTTAGGGTTTAAAATGGTTCAAGTTTGAATTGAATTCAAACTTGAATTATTTTTACTTCCTTTAAAAATCTCCAAACCAATTTTGTTAAATAGAGCACATTTTCAGGATCATGAGTACATTTTTATATTTCTCTAGCTCCTCTCCTTTTTCCCCTGCTCTTTCTTTTTGTATTTCTTTCTGAAGAAATAGAAAAGAAAAGAAAGCAGCAGTGAGGAGTCCAGCAAAGCCCACTCGATCCAGCCCTTTTGACCATCCTTCCCCGCAGCTGGGCCGGCCTCCCAGGCCCAGCAAAGCCCCTCTCCAAACCCTAGCAATCCATCTGATCAATCCACTCCCCATCTCCCTCCCGCAGCGCCGCCTCCCTGCTGTCGTTTTTTTCCCTCTGCCTGATCCCATCTCCCTCGATCTCTCTTTCTCGCTCGCAACAGCAGCTCTCCTTGATCCTCCCCGCCTCCATGCGCCCTCGCCGCCACGGGCCACCATCGCCGCTGCTTCCTGCGTTGAGGAGCCACCGCGCCAAGTCCCTATGTCCGCGGCTCCTACCCCGAGCGCCGCCCCATGGAGCCACGGCCCCCCTGATCCGGTGAGCCCTAGCTCCGCTCCCACAGGAGGTCGACCCGACGCCCAATCCCCTTGTCGGCCTCCTCTGCTTTGCCGTCCTCGACCATCGGTGCTTCCGCGAGCCGCCCCGTGGCCCTTGCGTTCCTCGCCCCGCTGCCGCACCGTCTTCTTCACCTCCTGCCGCGAGCTCTGCCTCCTCGCCATGGCCCCTCGCAAGGTCCCTCCGTCAAGCCCCGCTGCCTCCTGCTCTACTCCCTCGTCCCGCCACCAGCCGGGTTGGACGCCCATCTGCCGGATCCGTTCGTCCCGTGGCCGCCCTCTTCATCTCTGGCGTATCTCGCTTCGCTGCAAGTCCCTGCCGCCGGCCTCTGTTTTTCCTGCTCGTCGCCTGAGCATCAGCACCCGCTCGCTCGCCCGTGCGTGAGTGCTCGCGTGGGCCACTTCGACCGTCAACCTCCTCAAGTTCAGGACCAAGACCCGAGACCTGAGACCCGTGGCCTCCGCTATTAATTTTCGTGGACGTCAAGTACCTCTTCTGGTGATCCGAACATCTACGAGCCGTGTACCACTACAGCCGGTGTGTTTTTCGTCAAGTCCGACTACGACACAAACGGCTACACAATGACTCCGAAGAACATGGAGACGCCAAGTTCCTCTCCGAACGTGTACGGCTATCAACGAGTACCTCTACCATCGCCGTGTACCACTACTTCCACTACATCGCGAGAGTGTCTACTTCCCTCTACGAACTTGATCCGCTTAAAAATGCACGCTTCGAAGGTATAACCCCGAGACGACCTTCCGAGAACGAATGTGTGTAGTATGAGATGCCCATGTTTGCACCATGTCCGAGTTGTTCCTTGCGCGTTCCTCTTTTACCTTGCCACCGACATGTGGGAACCCCGTAATCGGGAGCACCCCACCATCCTTGCATGACATGCTCCCGTCACTTCCTTCTGCACCGGTATCCCCGTGGGCTACCGGAGAACCGATATGTTGTCGTGGCATCATTTTCGGATTTGTCGTCGTGGCACCCTTTTCCTTTCCACCACGATGTCAAATGCTTCATAATAATGCTCTTGTCAAGTTTTAATAAAAATGGCATAAAACTTGCTCATGTCATTCGCATCATGATAATAACATTTAAATGTTAAAAAAATTGTTGTTGCACCAAATTGCTATATGCATATGGGGATTTTCCGGAAATGTTGTTTGTTATTTCCAGCCTCATTTAAACTTGACTAAATAGTTAGTTTACTTATGCTTCACCTCTTGCCATGTTTAATAACTTTTAATATTGTTGGGTACATAATCAAGAGTGAACTAAATAACTTGAATGTGGTGTTTCGTCAATATGCAACTCATTGCATATCGAGCTCCACTTAATTTGTAGCATTGTTTGTTGCACTTTGCCATGCCATGAATCTTTAAACTGGACATGCATCATACTTGTTTGTGCATCGTGCCATGCTTATGTGATGGTTGTTTACTATGTTGTGTGCTTCTTTTCCGGTGTTTGCTTCTTCGGGTTGGTTCCGATAACGTCGCGTTGTGAGGACCCGTTCGTCTACGTTCCGTTTGTCTTCTTCATGGACTCGTTCTTCTTCCTTGCGGAATTTCAGGCAAGATGATCATACCCTCGAAATCACTACTATCTTTGCTATGCTAGATGCTCGCTCTTTTGCTATGCCCATGCTACGATACCTACCACTTGCTTGTCATGCCTCCCAGTTTGTTGAAACAAGCCTATAACCCACCTTGTCCTAGCAAACCGTTGATTGGCTACGTTACCACTTTGCTCAGCCCCTCTTATAGCATTGTTAGTTGCAGGTGAAGATTGAAGTTTGGTCCTTGTTGGAACATGGAGATACCGTTCCTTGTTGGAACATGTTTACTTGTTGGGATATCACTATATATCTTATTTATTTAATGCATCTATATACTTGGTAAAGGGTGGAAGGCTCGGCCTTATGCCTGGTGTTTTGTTCCACTCTTGCCGCCCTAGTTTCCGTCATATCGGTGTTATGTTCCCGGATTTTGCGTTCCTTACGCGGTTGGGCTATTATGGGAACCCCTTGACAGTTCGCCTTAAGTAAAGCTTTTCCAGCAATGCCCAACATTGGTTTTACCATTTTCCACCTAGCCTTTTCTTTTCCCTTAGGGGTCGCGCGCCCAAGGGTCATCATTATTTTACCCCTCCCCCGGGCCAGTGCTCCTCTGAGTGTTGGTCCAACTGAGCGATGTCCGAGGATACCAGGGGCAACTCTGGGCTGGCTTATCCGACGTCTTGCTCATCCGGTGTGCCCCAAGAACGAGATATGTGCAGCTCCTATCGGGATTTGTCGGCACATCTGGGTGGTGTTGCTGGTTTAGTTTTATCCTGTCGAAATGTCTTGTTGTACCGGGATACCGAGTCTGATCGGAATGTCTCGGGAGGAGGTCTATTCCTTCGTTGACCGTGAGAGCTTGTCATGGGCTAAGTTGGGACACCCTTGCAGGGATTTGAACTTTTGAAAGCCGTGCCCGCGGTTATGGGCAGATGGGAATTTGTTAATGTCCGGTTGTAGAAAACCTGAAGTTGACCTTAATTAAAATGAATCAACCGCGTGTGTAACCATGATGGTCTCTTTCCGGCGGGGTCCGGGAAGTGAACACGGTTGTTGGAGTTATGCTTGACGTAGGTTGCTATAGGATCACTTCTTGATCATAGATTTCTCGACCGTGCTTTGCCTTCTCTTCTCGCTCTCATTTGCGTATGTTAGTCACCATATATGCTAGTCGCTTGCTGCAGCTCCACCTCATACCTTTACCTTACCCATAAGCTTAAATAGTCTTGATCGCGAGGGTGCGAGATTGCTGAGTCCCTGTGGCTCACAGATACTTCCAAAACCAGCTTGCAGGTGCCGATGAGTCCGTGCAGATTACGCAACCAAGCTCAGGAGGAGCTCGATGAAGATCTTGTCCTTTGTGTTGTTTCGTTCTAGTTGATCAGTAGTGGAGCCCAGTTAGGGTCGATCGGGGACCTTTGTCGCATTTGGGGTTCTTCTTTTATTTTGGTTTCGTAGTCGGACCTTGATTGTATCTGGTTGATGTAATGCTTTATTCCTGTATTTGTGTGAAGTGGCGATTGTAAGCCAACTATGTATCTCTTTTCCCTTAATGTATTACATGGGTTGTTTGCGAAGATTACCTCACTTGCGACATTGCTTTCAATGCGGTTATGCCTCTAAGTCGTGCTTCGACACGTGGGAGATATAACCGCATCGAGGGTGTTACATGTAGCATGTTCATCTCATTGCATTTAGTTGGCTACTTGCTGTAAATCGCAGACCGGTGTCATTCTTGAATCGCTTGCCATTTCCAAACCGTAACTCCGATTCCGGCGTTCTTTATATCGTTTTCAAGCGATTTCATCTCATCTTTCCAGTGGCACACTTGATTTTCCAAGTTGAGGCCAGGTCCATGCATTTCCTGTCATATCTTGCATTTTGCATCCCGCATCGCATCCCGCATAGCATATCATCTTTGCATTGTCTTGTTTGAGTTTGCACGTGGTTGATTATATCCTTGTTGCTTGTTTGTCTTGTTTGGGTAGAGCCGGGAGATGAGTTCGCTAACGAGGAGCCCGTTGAGTTTGCTTTTGAGGATCCAGTCAACTCGGACAACTGTGCAGGCAAGATGACCATACCCTCGAAATCACTACTATCTTTGCTATGCTAGTTTGCTCGCTCTTTTGCTATGCCATTGCTACGATGCCTACCACTTGCTTTCAAGCCTCCCAAATTGCCATGTCAAACCTCTAACCCACCATTGTCCTAGCAAACCGTTGTTTGGCTATGTTACCGCTTTGCTCAGCCCCTCTTATAGCGTTGCTAGTTGCAGGTGAAGTTTGAAGGCCGTTCCTTGTTGTAACATCTATTTACTTGTTGGGATATCATTATATTGCTATGTTATCTTAATGCATCTATATACTTGGTAAAGGGTGGAAGGCTCGGCCTCTCGCCTAGTGTTTTGTTCCACTCTTGCCGCCCTAGTTTTCCGTCATATCGGTGTTATGTTCCCGGATTTTGCGTTCCTTACGCAGTTGGGTTATAATGGGAACCCCTTGATAGTTCGCCTTGATTAAAGCTTTTCCAGCAATGCCCAACCTTGGTTTTACCATTCGCCACCTAGCCTTTTCTTTCCCTTGGGTTCTGCAGACTCAAGGGTCATCTTTATTTTAA